>NC_080169.1:105907035-106210785 GCF_950295315.1 Erinaceus europaeus
GTAATAATCAAGAAAACATGGATCCACATTGTAGAAGACATCAAAACAAACAAAAATTTCCTTTCTGTCTCTCTTCTTTCTTTCTTTCCTCTCCACTTCTCGAAAACTCAGGTTCTCAGAGATTCCTGATCCTAGGTATAATTTGTTTAGCCAAAGCTTCTTGTCAAGAAACATGTCCCTTAGGGGAAAACCCAGCAGACGGAAGTGCAGAAGCAATCAGTTTCACTGTAATCACTGTACTTGCCTAGTAACCACCATACAAATGCCTGGAATCCATCATTTTCATTTGAGCTGGACTTGGAAGTCTAGGAAATAAGAAACATTACAAAATATGGAGATTAAAACTACAGGTGAGGAGTCTAGAGATAAGAGAAATCTTCGCATTATTCATTTACCTCTACTCTTCTCTTTCAGGGAGCTGAATCTTTCTATTATATAACTGCTGAAATTTACTTTGTTGTTAGTGAGTGCCTGGTAAATAGGCCGCCATGTCAAGCTGTGAACGTAAGTGATTTGTGAACTGATTCTTACCACTTGCTTTGCTGACATGAAAGTGCAAATAAATATCCCCACAGACACCAGGGCAATAGAGGTATATTTGAATATACTGTATCTGAAAAATAAAAAAAAACAAGGCATCTTTAAGGGAGCAGACACAAATTTCCACACACAGTCATATGGTGCATGACAGCATAGCCAATACCAGACTTTAGTTGAAGGGATCACTTTCCAGAAGAGGCCATCTATATCTCTGTATGAAAGAAATCAGGGTACAGACTATGAATAGTGTCTAAACAATACCCTGTCTGGTGTTGCTTAGAATACTTTGCTTCCAATAGTTTGTTGACAAATAGTTTGTCTCAGCAAACAAAAAAATGCAAGCATGACCTGGATCAGACATGACACTCTAGCCCACTCAAGAGTTCAAAGCAAAGCCCAGTTCAGATCTGAATTGGCATCTGTTGCTTTTCCTATTTTTAGTGGGTTTGAAACCAAGCATGAGGCACACACCGCCAGGAGGAAGAATGAAATGGCAGAAATAAGAAGTAGGATTCAGTGTTCATAAAATAATTCAGACTGTTTATTTTCTGGAAAGGACATATCTTTTTAAGCCTCTAGGTGATGTAAATACTGTTTTCCAATGTTTGGCATAGTTGAATCAAGGTGGGGAGATGAGATAAATAGCACCACTAGTGGTAATAACGGTGGCATTTCACATGGATTAAAATAGTCCTCTTGGGTTCTGAGTGATAAAGGAAAAGGACTCAGGCGAAAATGAAAAGACATTCATAAAATGAACCACCTGAGGCTTTCTACTCAATTGCTTTGTATATTTTTGGTCACAGATTCTCATCAAAGACCAACAGAACTGGCTAAGTAGCAGAGGGAGAGAATGATTGGAGTGGTGAAAAAGTCATGATGAATTTTTGCATAGTAAAGCATAACAAAAGGGGTAGATAGTATAATGGTTATGCAAAAAGACTCTCATGCTTGAGGCTCTGAAGTCCCAGGTTCAATCCCCTGCACCACCATAAACCAGAACTGAGCAGTGCTCTGTTAAAACAAACAATGCCCCCCCCCCCCCCCCCCCCCCGCCAAAAAAGTGATAAATAACTTCACTTAAAAAAAATACCCATCTTGACTTTCCTAACAACCCAATAGAAAGGCCAAAAGTACCCTGTTAGAGAAGAGAGGGTGAGTGAGGGAGCAGATTAAAAATGAGGGAATTTTTCACAACAAAAAGGTCAAGATTTATGAGACTGATAATTTAAGCCTCAAAATAATGAAAGACATAGGCAAGAGTAAATAGTAGGCTTGGCCATCAAATCCTGGGATAAGAAGCATACTATGAACTTGGCCTCTGTCCACAGAAAATAGAAGGCGATGACAGGTTACTAATTCACTGCATTACACAGCTAACTTGTGGGAATTCTTGCTATCTGCATGATGAACACTGAAAAGAGAATGAGAAGCCTTAGAAAGACAGATTCAAGATTGACTCAAAACAAGTTCTAAGGGAAACAGGTTTGAGACAGACTCTGACCTTTACTACAATATCACAGAGAATACATACTATAAATTATATATATATATATATATATATATATATATTCTTTATCCCTGTAATGAGCAAAAATCAAGTGTAGAAAGGACGCCAGCTCACCCCCAGGGTGAATTCTATACTACCCATTAGCATAGGAATCACAACAAACCTGACTGTGACATGTGCATACTTAAAGAATGTAGCCGTCAGGGGGCCGGTGGTAGCACCTGGTTGAGCGCGCACATGTTACAGAGTGCAAGGACCCAGGTTCGAGTCCCCCGTCCCCACCTGCAGGGGGAAAGCTTCACAAGTGGTGAAGTAGTGCTGCAGGTGTCTCTCTGTCTCTCTCCCTATCACCCCTTCCCTTTAAAGTTCTGGTGGTCTCTATCCAATAAATAAAGAAAAGGAAAAAAAAAAAGAAAAGAAAGAGAAGAAAGAAGCTAGCCATCAGTGATATGGCACCGGGGAATACATACACCTCAGGAGATTAAGGGTACAAGACAAGGGGCATAGTGTGAGAGGACAACTGTCCTTTAACATTTTTTTCATTTATTTTTTATTACCTCAAGGGTTACTGCTGGGGCTCAGGGCCAGTATGATGAATCTACTGCTCCTGGTAGCCATTTTGTCTTTTTCCTTTTTTTCCTTTCCCCTTCCCTTCTCCATCCCTCCCTCCTTCTCTTTATTTCTTATAGGACAGAGAGAAGTTTAGAGGGGATGGGGAGAAAGAGAGATACATGCAGACCTGCTGCACTACCCAGGAAGTCTCCCTCTGCAGGTGGCTAGTGGGGGTTTGAATAATATCCAGGTCCTTGCATCTCCAGATGTCTGCCCAATGATTATTCTTTTTATCAGTTTAAAATTGTATTTTCAGTTTTAAAAGTCTAGGTTCCTCCTTCAATCTGAACTGACAGCCACCTTTTCCAAGTTGCCCTGGGCAACAATATTGGGGCTGGGTACTGAATACACTGCAAAGTTGCTGTCAACTTGTACAGTGCTGGCCTTGAGACTCCAGACTGTGCTCTCTCTTCAGTGACCCTCTTCTTTGGGAGTCAGAAGTAAAGCTCAGAACAAAGAGGACAGATAAATCCTGAAAAATTATTCCACGTATTTCTGAAATGTCTTACCTTGTAATGCCTGCCCACCCTGCTGCCACTCCCCCCCCCAAATGGTGACAAATAAAAAATATTTTAATCTATCTTCTTGGTCATGTGGACCTGGATAAGGAACTTCCATTTTAATTGTTATAATCACTCCATGGTTCACTACTTTGCATAAGGTTTATAGTCCAGGATACAGAATAATGAAGGGCATGGTTAAGAGTAAATAGAGAAGAGAGACAACATAATGGTTATGCAAAGAGACTCTCATGCCTGAGGCTTCAAAGCCCCAGGTTCAATCCCCAGCACCACCATAAGCCAGAGCTAAGCAGTGCTCTGGTAAAAAATAAATAAATAAATGATAATAAATAAAAAAGAGTAAATAGAAATGTGGCCATCAAATTGTGGAATGAGGAACGTACTTTGAACTTGATGGGTTCCTGTCCAAGGTAAACAGAAGGAAAGGATGAGTTACTGACTGACTATGTTAGCCAGCTGACATGTGGGAATCCCTGCTATCTGCATGACAAACACTGAAATGAGAATAAGAAATCATAGCGAGATAGTGATAGACCCAATTAAGTGACAGTTATTTTCTAAGCTGCCATGACTGTCCCAAAGAGGTGATCACTACTTTCTCTAACAGCAGTCTCCCTCAGAACTTCTGAGAAGTTGGAAGTACTCCCTATCTGGGCTCTCCACTATAGTTGCCACTTGTGTTCTTAAAGTGTAACTTGAATCCTACTTCATTTAAAATCATTTAAATCTAAGTACTCATAAACTGCGAGTGGGTAATTGGTTATATGGGACAAAGAGGTTCCAAGTCCAGTGGGCATCTCAGGCTAGTAGAGTACAAAAGATGGAAGCTAAGAATCCTTACAGAGGCTGCCTCTACCTAGTCAATGGCCTGGGGTGGGGTGGGGAGTGGAGGGGAGGGAAAGAGAGAGAGAAAGAGAGGGAGAGGGAGGAAGATGGAGAGAAAGGGAGAGGGGGAGGGAGGGAGAAGGTTAGGAAAAGGGAGAGGGAGAGGGTTAGGGAGAGGGAGGAAGGAGAGGGTTAGGGAGAGGGAGGGAGGGAGAAGGATAGGGAGAAGAACTGACAGGGTTAGGGAGAGAGAGAAGAGGATTAGGGGAGGGACAGGGAGGGAGAGGGCTAGTGAGAGGGAGATGGAGAGGGAGAAGGAGGGAGAAGGAGGGGGAAGGAAAGGGAAGGAGACAGAGGGAGAAGGAGGGAGGGAGAAGGAGGAAGAGGAAGAGGAAGGGAGAGGGAGGGACAGAGAGGGAAAGGGAGGGAGGGAAAGGGAGGGAGATGAAGAGGATGGGAGAGGGAGGAGGGGGAAGGAGAGGGAGGAGGAAGAGAGAGAAGGAGGGGGAGAGGGAGAGGGAGGGAAAAAGGGAGGGAGGGAGAAGGAAGGAGATGGAGGGATAGGGAGAGGGAATGGGAGGGAGAGGGAAGGAGAGGGAGAGGTAGAAGGGAGGGAACACCAAGAAACAAGACAGATGGCTCAGAGCAAACTGATGAGCACTATAAAAAACTGGCTTATGGATGGTGTCTCAAGCACACCTGGATGTAATATATAAAAGTGGGTTATTTACCTTTTCTTCAAAATGACAATTCCCAGAATCATGTTGGCAATGAGAGAACCCTGTTTAAAAAAAAAAAAAAAAGACAATAGTCACAGTTGTCTAAAGAAAAAAAAAAAAGTAACTCCAGGCAAATATGAATAGGCACAGTGAGGAAAAACAGCTAGAAAGAAGGCAGTTAAGATAAATAATCAGTAAGGTGTGGGTATTTTTATGATAGCAAAAAAACCCAAAACATAAAAATCTATCATACAAAATAGTAAAATATTTAAAGATGAAGAGAATGGAAATGATAATTAATTCTTCACAACTGGCTATCGTTGAAGTGAAAGCTACCAATAATAAATTACACTATTTGCTTATTTGTGTCAAGTTTTCATGTATCTAACTTATAACAGCTTTTTGGAAGTTCCTTCTCACTCCCAGTTCTCATGAAAGAAGTTGTGCTGGGATCTGTCTCTTGTCAAAGGATGACAATAAATTCCTATACGTTTACTGCATGTCTACTCATATGTGCTCAATGATGTGAAGGCCATCCAATAAGTATAATTAGCTTGGGAAAGTCCTTTTAGCAACGTCACATTCAGATTCACAAACATCTCATACCAGGCCAGACTGTTATAGTTCCAGAAACTCACTTTGCATTCTCAAGCAATCCTCTTGAAGTCTCTCCTGCTCTCCAGAGACTGCTATTCTTGTTTTTATATAAATAACACACAAAATCTATCACATATGAGGTAAAGAAAAAAAGAAAACACCTCTCTTTTGGCAAATCCTGTCTTTATCTAGAATTGGTTTTTTCAATTTACTTAATGATCATAAGTTGTCTCTGCTTAAAAGATGAAATAGATCAGTGGGGCTAGGTGGTGGCACAAGGACCCAGGAGTTCCGAGACTCCACGCCCCCCTGCAGGGGGAAAGCATCCTGAGCAGTGAAGTAGTGTTGCAGGTGTCTCTCTGTCTCTCTCTCTCCACTCTGTACCTCCCCCCTCTTCTTCAATTTATCTCTGTTCTAACAAATAAATAAATAAAGTTCAGAAAAAAATAAGAGAGAAGAATGTGATTCATGGGCAAGAAATAAATGTATTTTTATCAAAAAAAAAAAGCAAAAAGGAAATGATGTGAAATACATTAAATAACATGAATATAGCCGTTTGAATATAAAATCAGTCAGGTAAGGAAATGAAAGATAAATTCTGTTTTCCAGGGAGATTTTAACTTTACTTTTCTTAATCACCCCTAAGACCTTAGATAAATAAAAGCAAACTGTCGGCTGCGCCGCTGAGGAGAAAGGAGACCTGGAGTGGAGAGGGAACACAATTCTTTATTCGCACAGGCACCTCAGAGTTGGGTGAGAGTGCAGCAGTTCGGGCCAGGTGGAGCTAGCCGAAATGGCCGCCTCTTGCTATGTGCCGCCTGCACTCTTCCGTTCACCGATGTGAAAAACAGGCAAGAGAGAGAGGGGCGGAAGAAGAAGGGCTTTATAGGGCAAAAACCGGGAGTGACGAGCCGGGACACGATTGGCTGTGAAGTGGACTTCGAGAATATCGTATTAACTCTTGCGGGAACTAGCACTAGCCTGAGGGGACATCTTCACAGCAGCAAACTACCCACTCCACATTTCTTTTTTTATGCCTTCTCAGATAAAAGCTATCCTCTGTTCATCCATGAGATCTGAATGCTTCTTTTTTCTTTTCTTCCTTTATTTTGATGGATCTGGGGCTTCATACACATATAATTTCACTGCTTCTGGGATGACTTTTTCATTTAGATGGAAACACACACCCACACACACACCTGATATCACAGTACCAGGGTTTGAACCAGACATGTGGTAAGGCATACACCCTGCCAGGTGAACTCCCTCTCCTGACACCCGATTTTTACAATGCAGACTTTAATTACTGCAAGACCTTACTTAGTTACATGTTTAATTTACCAACTTAAAAAGTGATACTTCTCAGAGGAACATACATGGGAGAGGGGGCAGTACTTACAGATCTGAATATCATATGCAGGGGCATAGCGATGTTCAGATTCAAGGCATAGTTGTTCACCACACTGACAGTGAAGAACATAGTGACCATTGTGGCATAGTACCTGAAGTGCAGAGAGCATGGGAGCTGCTATTACTAGAAAATCAAGCATGCAAGGAAACACACACACACACACACACACACACACACACACACACACACTTGGTTACAAAGTACTTTGCTTATTTCCCCTGTATGTAGAAACTGGATTGCTATTATAAGTGAAATCAAGTACGAAGCTAAGTACACATAAAAATACCTCACAAAGCCAGACTAACACCAACAGTTTGGATAAGAGTTTCGAAAACAGGAGTCGGGTGGTAGCACAGCGGGTTAAGTGCATGTGGTGCAAAGTGCAAGGACCGGCATAAGGATCCTGGTTCGAGCCCCCGGCTCCCCATCTGCAGGGGAGTCGCTTCACAGGTGGTGAAGCAGGTCTGCAGGTGTCTATCTTTCTCTCCCCCTCTCTGTCTTCCCCTCCTCTCTCCATTTCTCTCTGTCCTATCCAACAACGACAACAACTACAACAACAACAACAAAAAAACCAAGGGCAACAAGAAGGAATAAATAAATAAATAAATAAATAAATAAATAAATAAAAGAGTTTCTAAAACACTATCATTCATATTGGTTTCCAAGAACACAATTTTGACATTTTTCAAGCAACTTAAAAGTAGCCTTCAAAAATCGTTACCTGACACCAAGCGGCTTTTTAAAAGGGAAACATTCTTAATTTTGTATACACTCTTTATTTATTTTTTAAGAGACAAAGAGCTGGAAGAGACCATGCTACTGAAGCTTCCTTCAAGGTGGTGGGGCCTGGGTTCCATCCTGGGTCATGCCCATAATAAAGTAGCACAGACTCCAAGACAGCTATTTCACCTACCAAGTTCTATTATTATTATTTTTAATTTCCTTATTGGAGAATTAATGTTTTACATTCGACAGTAAATAAAATAGTTTGTACATGCATAACATTTCTCAGTTTTCCATATAACAATACAACCCCCACTAGGTCCTCTGAAGGTCCTGCATTCCCAAGTTCTATTATTTTAAAAAATTTTAAAATTTATTTTACCAGAACACTACTCAACTATGACTTCTGGTAGTGTGGGGGATTGAACTTGGAACCCTGGAGTTTCAGGCATGAGAGTCTTCTGTAGACTCACTTATGCTATCTCTTCGGCCCTCTAGCAGTCCTTTGTATATAATTTTCATAGAAATGTGAAGGTGGTTAAATCTCCCAGATATTCCCTCTATGAACTTTTTTATATTTACTCATTTTTTTATTTATGAGAAGCAGGGCCTGATACATGCACAATGTCACCACTCTGGGCCACTTTTTCATTCAGATAGTGAAGCGAAGCAAGACACAGCACTATGGCTTCCTGTGTTGTCACAGCATCTCCCATTTGACGCTGGGGCTCAAAACTAGGTCAAGTGCATGATTATGGAGGCACCCGACCTGGTATTCTCTCAGGCCCTGTTTATACTATTAATCTATACTAGTTCTAAAAAAAAAAAAACCCTGCTAACTCAAATGGTATTTTCCAGCTAGGAGCTGCTCAAATTAACTCACATTCTGTACAAGAATTTGACCTCTGAATTAGTAAGAGCACCATTTGTTTTGCTTAAATATTTCTTTCTTTCTTAATGAGGGGCAGAGGGAGAGAGAGAAAGGCCTAGAGCATCACTCTGGTATATGTGATGCCAAGCTAGGTATGGTGCCATCTCGTGGGCTGAGTATATCATTTGACTTCTGTGGATGTATATTTAAAATTAGGGTTCCTGATCCTTTGAGAGGACTTTTTGCTTGTTTGAAATATATAGGTCTTTAATTAATAATAAAAACTTGAAACATTAAAGAGGAAATCCAGTAACCCTACTACTTAGAAAAGCAGAGAGCAATGGAATACTACTCAGCTGTAAAAAATGATGACTTCACCGTTTTCAGCCGATCTTGGATGGACCTTGAAAAAATCACGTTGAGTGAAAAAAGTCAGAAACAGAAGGATGAATATGGGATGATCTCACTCTCAGGCAGAAGTTGAAAAACAAGATCAGAAAAGAAAACACAAGTAGAACCTGAACTGGAATTGGCGTATTGCACCCAAGTAAAAGACTCTGGGGTGGTGGGTGGCGAGAATACAGGTCCATGAAGGATGATAAATGCCATAGTGGGGGTTGTATTGTTAAATGGGAAACTAGGGAATGTTATGCATGTACAAACTATTGTATTTACTGTTGAATGTAAAACATTAATTTCCCCAAATAAAGAAATAAATTAAAAAAAAAAGAAAAGCAGAGAGAAAATACAAATGAACAACTCTAAACATATGAATGAAATAACTGTGGAATTTTACATTTTCATGTGTTCCTCCTGCACAAGAAAATACTTAAGCCTTTTATACTTAGCAGGCTAAACCATGTAAAGTGCTGATTTTTGTAGGCCCAAAAGGGTTGAATATCAGCAGATTCACATAATTTAATCTAATACACTTTAAAAGGGGAAAAGGACATTTGAAATAAGTGGCTAGAGAATGAAGAACCAAGTTGAGTCAGTTGTTGTTCAAGAAAAGTTGATCTTTGAGAACAGGTCCTTTCTCTTTCTTATCTCTGCAAATCTGCAGAGTGAGTCTCAAGTCACCTCCCCTGACAAGAAGAATTGTATCTCCCTGGGGGTGTAGAGCTCTGTAATTCCTTAGGCAGCTGTGCCAGAACTAAAGTAAGCCAGGCTGGAGGGCTAGAGAAGCATGATCGTGAATGACGACTACAATTTAAATGCACGGGGCATGGCTGTTTCACCATTTCTGCTACATGGTATCCTGCTGGTGACTGTGCCAGGCTTCTGGTCATATTTTCTTAGTCTTGTTTGGAAAACTTAAAAAAAAAAAAAATTCTGTTCCAAGATGGAGTTCACCAAGGCCTTTCTAGGTAGTTAATTCCAACTATTCCACACAGCTGCCTACCTGGCACTGCCTAGAAATTGCTCCTGGGGATGAGAGATTTTGATTACGGCTTCAGACAGAGAAAATAGCCAGGGGCCAGGGTGGCAGCTCAGTCTAATAAAGATTCAGACTCAGCTCACAGGTTTAATTCTGGCACCGCCTTCTGCCAGAACTCAGTAGCACATTCTTTCTCTCTCTCTCTCTCTCATGTAAAAAGCGAACAATCTATCATTTATTCTAACAGCAGCCCTGCTGGCTGTTGTCTCCCCTAGGTGAGCAGTTATGCAAATAAGGACAAATGGATGGAAACCAGAATCAACACACTTGCCTTAGCTTGCTACTCATGTTCTTTTCATGGCGATGAAATTCACCAAGCAGAAATCCAACTCTTTTTAAAATGAACAGTTCAGGGGGCACTGGCAGCGTTGTGTAATCAACTCCTCTATTCCCAAAAGCCATTTTTTTTAAGGGACAATGATGCCCTTCTTCAAGCCTATTTGACAGCTTTACCAGCATGCGAACTGCACGCCTAAAATGGTGAACAAAATGTGTGGTTGCACTAGGCCTTTAACACTATCCCCTTTACGCAATGATGATTTCTTTCACTGCTGTCATTTTCAGTTTTGTGGCAGGAATTTTATTTTAAAAATATATAAGATTTCCTGGACTTTTTTTTTTTCATTTTCAAATTTAGAAAATGAATCACTGTTCTTCTGATGTCTCCGATTCCTTTTTGTGTGCTTAATAGAAAGCCACTTAAAACAAACAAAAAAACAAGAGTGAAGAGAAACTTCAATGTATCCTACCTTATTGGGATAGCGGGCTGTTTCCTTCCCAAGTCAGCCTCAAAGAGGAAGCCTTCCACAGCAATAAATAAAAATTGTGCAAATGTCACAATGTTCCCACATCCTGGATGCGTCCTGTGTAGTGAATAGCAAGAAAAAAAAAAAAAAGAAGAAGGAGGTTCAAAAAGCTGAGGTGAAGGACATTAGAACTTGTAATATAGACTAGCATTCAGAGCAATGGAGACAGAGTAGATTTCTGTTACCCCATGGTCCTTTTTTTTTTTTTTGTAAAGCTCAGATTTCATCTCAATGGAATATTGTTACACACTTAATGATCTATTATACCTCACAGAGAAGAGGATAGAGTTCGTATGTTTATTTCACTGTCCCTTACATATAACACTGTCCCTCATATAGTTTGTGAGTGAAAACTATTTGCATATGCTTATTCCTAGAGCTATGAAGCACTTTAGTTCTACAGCTTACCGTAGGGAACTGGTCCTATGTTCTTATGGGGCCAGAGGGTGTTAGTCAGGATCCTGGAATGTCTCCACATCCTTCAGACCAGGAATCACAGTGATGACTACTGTCAATCAGAGAGTCTTACTCAGTCCTCAGGACAGAAGCACTACCTCAGAGAGCTTACCCACAGGGAGAACAATTGATTTTTGAGGAAGAAGGGCATGTGCTCTCCTTTCATAAGTTTCCAGTACAGATACACAAATAGTACCTACCTAAGCCAATACACAATACCTCTACGGATGGGTCATCAATAAAAATTATCTAGGAAGGGGGGATGAGAATGAAGAAAAGACTGAGAAACAGTAGCTTTTCAGCAAGAACAGTGTTCTCCAAACTCTAACCAAGGGAGGCTGGCTAGTGGCGCAACAAATTAAGCGCACATAGTATGAAGCACAAGGACCCGCGCAAGGATCCTGGTTCCAGCCCCCAGTGACCCACCTGCAGGGGAGCGAAGGGGTCACTTCATGAGCAGTGAAGCAGGGTTGCAGATGCCTCTCTGTCCCTCTCCCAATCTATCTCCCCTCCCCTCTCAATTTCTTTCTGTCCTGTCCAATAATCAACCATAACCTTGGAGGCAAAAAACACAAAAACCTGTAACCAAGTTTCAAATACAATAGACACTCTATCAAGGTCTGTTTAACCAAACCTCTTCAGTGGTCTGTGTAAGGGTTGGAAGCTTCCACAGTGACTGTCAGGAAAAAAAATGTACATGATGGAAAAATTACTTCCGGCATCCTTCTTGTGGAAAATGGTAACATGTGCATAGTTTTCTTGAAAATGTCCTCCACTAGGCTCTGCTCAGTCACTGGGAATAAATACAAAGTGGGAATCCGTGGATTTGTTTTAAACTCTTCTGTTCAAGGGACAGGGCTGATTTAAGACACTCAACTCATTCTAGGACCTAATTAAAACTGTTAGCGTACATGTGAGTGACAAAGACAAGGAACTTCAGCTCTAGATATAGACTAGTCCAGTACAGTGCCTGAGAACTCTTATGTCAGAGAAGCCACCCCTTGTCAGGTTTGATGGATTGGTCTGGTAGGGCCCTAGAATCTATTTTTTGAAAGCTTCCCACTTGGTTCTACCATGTAGCACAGTTGAAGACCACAGGACCACTTGGCGGGTGAATGTGCCAGAGTCACTAAAAGCCCCAGGTTGAATCCCTAGTATCAAGCCAGAGCTGAGTAGTGCTCTGGTGGATAGCACAATCAAGTAAAATAATAACCCCACCAAGTTCCACAATAATTAAAAGTACACAGTGACATGCAAAGATCCAGCTGGCACCTTGGGGCAGTGGAAGTTCATTTCAAGTATATTTAAATATAGTTGTTGTTTTTTTTTTACTTAATATATATATTTTTTGCCTCCAGGGTTAATGCTGGGGCTCGGTGCCTGCACCACCAATCCACTGCTCCTGGTGGCCATTTTTCCCCTTTTGTTGTCCTCGTTTTTTAATTTTTTCTTTTTAATCGCTGTTGTGGTTATTATTGTTGTTGTTGTTGTTAGATAGGACAGAGAGAAATGGAGAGAGGAGGGGGAGACAGAGAAAGACACTTGCAGACCTGCTTCACCACTTGTGAAGCGACCCCCCCCACCCACCCCCCGCAGGTAGGGAGCCTGGAGCTCAAACTGGGATCCTTATGCTGGTCCTTGCGCTTCACGCCACATGCTACCACCAGATGCCCCTAGTTTTCTTATCTTTAAAGTGGCAGCGATATTAGTGCTTATCTCATTAGTTTATTGTACAGTAAGCAAGTCAGTCCCAAAAAATACTTAACATAGTACCTGCCACAGAGGAAAAAGGGCAAAGATTAGATCATGAGGATCAGGATCTAGAAGCTAGCATATTGGAAGGTCTTCAATCTAAGGATAGTAAACCTTTTAAAGAAATTCACATTGACCAATTTTTCTCACCCATAAAATGACAATGATCTATTTTGAATGTTATACTGAAGAGTCAGTGAGAAAAGGTAAAGTGCCAAGTACAAGGCTTAGCCCAGCTGGGGTTTATTGGGCTTTTTATAGTTTTTTTTTTTTTTAATTTGTGATCAATAGTAGATTACAAGGTTGTAAATTCCACGCCACACCCACCGTCAGAGTTCTATGTCCTCACACTTCCACCTCCCAAAGATAACCACTATAGTTTTCACAAGTCTTAGAAACAGTTTGCTTGCTTCTTCTTCTTCTTTTTTTTTTTTTTTCTTTTTCCAGCTTCATGTGTATTCATTTTCTAGATTCCACATATGAGTGAAACCCTTTGAGAGATTTTATGGACAGTCCTTAAGCAAATAAAAATAGAATTACCTTATGAGCCAGCAATACCATTCATAGGCATTTATCCAATGGACACTGAAATACTAGTTCAAAGGGACATATGCACCCCTTTGTTCATAGCTGCATTATTCACAATAGCCAAAGAGTGGAAGCAGCCTAAATGCCCATCAACAGATGACCGGTTAAAGAAGTTATGGGATATATTCCATGGGATACTACTCTGTAATCAAAAAAGATGATATTGTGTCCTTTGGGACAAAATGGATGGAACTAGAGGAGATTGTGTTTAGCAAACTAAGAGGTGAAAGACAACTGACTGGATGGTTCATTGGGCTTTCCTTCCTATTTTCTCTTTATAAAAGCTTAGGTCAATTCAATGGGAGAACATGCCAGGCATACAGTTAGGTGCTGGCTGAGAAGACAGCTCCAGTGTGAATGGGGTCTTTGCAATGGAAATGAAAATAAAATGAGGGAAGCAAACATGGACAGAGCAAGTGAGAAACCAGTCCTATGTGGGGTTCCTGAGAGCAGCACTATGTTCTACCTGGTGTCTTGGACAATTGGATAAATGTGGAGATGCCTCACTTAAGTCAAATATTAGAACTCTGCAAGAGATAAAAGGAAATCATCTAGTTCAAAAACAGTTCACTTTACAAGTGCATCCTTTATGAGAAGTCTTTTATCTTCACTCTTGGGGCTTGGTACTATTATATTAAAGACTCTCAATGCCAAGTTAGGCAAGTTTCCCAGGTGACATAGCAAATAAATGGTGTCTGCAGACTCCTCTATTATTGTTGTTATTATTTTACGATTCAATAGTTTTCGGTATGTTTAGAGTTGTGCAGTCATCACCATTATTTAATTTTAGAACGCCTACACCTCCCATCTCCATAAGGAATCACTCCACTCCCCCTTTTTGCATCTCTTGACAACCTTAAAATATCCACACGATATTAAACTTCCTTAAAATACTCACATTATCCTGGTGGCAATTAAAAGAAATCAACAATCATCTTTAAAGAGAAAGAATTTGGCAACTTACATCTTTGTATTTATTCCAGATATAAGACACTTACTTCCTTGTATTAAGGGGGGGCTGGCTGGGACCATGGAAATCCCAGGACCACCAATTCACTCCAGGGGCTGAAGAGAACAGGCCTTTCTCTGTGGCTGTTCCCTTTACCAAAGCCTGTCTGCATCACACAGGGTTAGCTTCCCATTGGTCTGCCGCGATGGCCAGGGGTGGTTTCCTTATTAAAACTCCTCCCACAATGGGCAAAGTATTTCAGTTGTGCTTTCAAGACTTCCCATCTCCCATGCAACATTCAAGTTCTTCCTCACATGCATGGGGAACATGTGTGCAGCACAGTGTCTGAGTTTCCAGGCCTGGCTCTCCCTGTGTTTGTTCCTGCACTGACCCCAGCACTTAGGTCAACATCAGATACTTTGTTGGTGGGTAGCTTAGGGAAAGCAGCAACCTTCCCCCTGCCACCTGAAAAAGGCCTGGAAAAGGGACCAAAAGAAATGCCAGGGGGGCGGGCAGTAGCACAAATAGTGAGAAGCTCAAGGATCCCAGTTCAAGCCCCACTTCCCCACCTCCCCACCTGTGTGTGTGTGTGTGTGGGGGGGGGGGGATTCATAAGCTGTCTATCTTTCTATCTTCCCTCCTCTCTCAATTTCTCTCTGTCTTATCTTATTAAAAAAGGCGGGGGTAGCACAGCAGGTTAAGCACACATGGCTCGAAGTACAAGGACCAGCCTAAGGCTCCCCACCTGCAGGGGGGTCGCTTCACAGGTGGTGAATGTAAAAGGCAGTAGCCTTGAAATTCCCTTTTTATGCAGTTGTTTGTTTGTTAAGTGCTTTTAGTATGTCTTGCTGAGTGAAGTAGAAAAATTCCTTGCCCCTTCCCCCTTGAATAAACAGGACCTAATCAGTTAAGGCCACCCATTGTTTTAAGGACCCTACATGGGGACAAGCCTTATCAGGACCTTTGCACAGACTTTGTGGTATGCTGTCTACCGGATGGGTGGTCATAGCCGATGGCAGGAGGATGTGCCTGGTTGAATTCTATTGGTTGTGTGATCTTACTATATTTGAAACTAGCCCGCGCTTTGCTTTGAATGGATCATGCTTTTGCTAAGTTTGAAATGATTGGATCTTGTGTTTGCTATAGCCTGTTATTGGATGTAGGTTGATAAGGTGATGTGCTCCCCCTCCCTGAGTGTAGTCTGAATTCCTATAAATTGTATGGTTTGAGCCCTGTTCGGGGTCGAGCTTGGTAGACTAACACCAGTCACCATCTCGGCCCGGATTGCAATTCGTCAATAAACATCTTTGCTTCCTTACAGTGGATGGTGGTTTGATTTATGCTCGCTAACAGTGAAGCAGGTCTGCAGGTATCTAACTTTCTCTCCCACTCTCTGTCTTCCCATCCTCTCTTGCTTTCTCTCTGTTCTATCCAACAGCAATAACAACAATAATAATAACAACGATAAACAACAAGGGCAACAAAAAGGGAAGAAATGGCCTCCAGGAGCAGTGGATTCATAGTGCAGGCAACGAGCACCAGCGATATCCCTAGAAGAAAAAAAAATAAGGAAATGCCCCAGATTTATGAGTATTCATCTTCTAACCTGCTACGCTACTCAATGTATTGATGATTTCCAGTAGCTTTTTGGTAGAGTTTCTGGGGGGTCCACTGGGTTTAACAATTTATCATCTTCAAATAATGGTAATTTAACTTTATCCTTTCCAATTCCTTTGGTAGCTCTTTCTTGCCTGATTGTGATGACAAGGATTTCTAGGATTTATTGAATAGCAGTGGTGAGAGTGGACATCCTTGTCTCATTCCTGATCTTAGGGGAAAGCTTTCAATTTTTCCCCTCTGAGTATGATGTTAGCCATGGGTTTGTCATATATCGCCTCCATTATGTTGAGGAATTTTCCTTGCACTCCCAGTTGAGGGCTTTTATCATAAATGGGTATAGGGTATGTGGTCTTTATCTTTCTTTTTGCTGATGTGGTGGATTACATCAATTGACTTGCAAATATTGAACCACCCCTGTTTTCCAGGGATGAATCCCACTTGGTCTTGGTGGATTATTCTCTTAATATGTTGTTGAATTCGATTAGCTAGTATTTTGTTGAGGATCTTTGCATCAATGTTCATCAGAGATATGGTGTATATAGTACCTCTTATGATCTCGCAAGTCAGCATTAATTCATAATAAGAAAAAATAAAACATAAAAGAAAAAAGGGAAGGGCCTAATAATAGAGCCCAAAAGTGCCAGTGTGTCTGCATATCCTGCCGCAACACTCCCTCCTTACCTGACTGCAAAGGTCATAAAATGCAGATGAAGGCAGATGTGAGCATCTGAAGACAGGGCTGACGCTCATCCCCTGAGGGTCCCACTCTTCCCCTGAAAGGACTGTGAAGCTTGGGAGACCAGGGGACCCAGGGACTTAGTCTCTCCCTTTATTGGGGGTCTCCATGCCTACAGCTTGTATTTTCTTTTTTTATTATTTTATTTTTTTATATTTATTTTATTTATTTATTCCCTTTTTGTTGCCCTTGTTGTTTTATTGTTGTAGTTATTATTGTTGTTGTCGTTGTTGGATAGGACAGAGAGAAATGGAGAGAGGAGGGGAAGACAGAGAGGAGGAGAGAAAGATAGACACCTGCAGACCTACTTCACCGCCTGTGAAGCGACTCCCCTGCAGGTGGGGAGCCGGGGTTCGAACCGGGATCCTTATGCCAGTCCTTGTGCTTTGCGCCACCTGCACTTAACCCGCTGCGCTACAGCCCGACTCCCTCACAGCTTGTATTTTCTTCTCCTTTTCTGTCCTCACTTTCTCCCAATAAATGCTCATCTTCTTGAAACATGACTGGCTCTCTTTGTGATTCTTGCATCTAAAAGTCAGTCTAGAACCCCAAAAGTGGGTGCTGAGGAATGGCCCCAGTTAACTGCTCTATTCTCCTCTTACAACTTGGTTAAAATAAAATGGGAAAAAGAAAATGTTTCAGATCCGTTATCTGATGTAAGCCAGACACTAGCTTGCCTAGTTAGCAGAGGTGAGTACCCTATTGCCAAGGTAGAATGCAAGATCTTTCAAGAGGGAGAGCAAAGCACTCATTTTCTCCTTTGCATCCTCACTGAGCCCTGCATTGTGCTTTCTATTTGATGAGGTTCTGATTACAGGTAATGGAAATCAGAAGAAGAAAGCTAGATTTGTTTTTTAATTTACAAAACCAGCTAAAAATGTCTCTTCTCCTTGGCAAGTCACTTTAACAATTCCATTTCCATTCAGTGTTCAACTTCCCACTGATTAAGGTGCCTACTGTTTCCAAGGAAGTTAATAGGAAAAAAACATGGTTCCTGCTCCATAGGAAAATGCATGAACTTCCCACTGCGAGGCCCAAGATGAAGTCACAAGTACTAGGAAGGAAAAATCCAGCAAGGACCTTACAAATCATCCAAATCTTGATGACCTTATCAACAGCAAAACAAAATTTTATCTTATTGATCAATGGCATGCAAAATTGAGACTTCGTTGCCAAAACAAATCAGGAAAAAGCTGCCATCTTGTCTGGTGTACGATGTATTACATTAGTAAAGGTGCCCCGTAATATTTTATGAAAATCTAGTGCTATATGAAAAACTCAGATTTGAAAATAAAAAAAAAGAAGTGATGACTTATTTACATATTATTTTATGTTCTAAATAGACAGTCTTATAATACATAAAAACATTCTGTGAAAAACTTATCCACAACAACAAGAAAAAAATTCAGAAGGGGCAGCTGAATACAGGTCTGTTTCAGGTTTGCAGGTCCATTTCACTTAGTCCTGCTTCAACGGTTGAGAGAACAGTCTTGGGGAACAACCAAGGATTCACCACCAGTAAAGGAAGGCTTCATATGCTAATACATTCTGACACAATACATCTTCTGGCAAGACTTAACTGAATGGCACATTTAACACAAACATTATACTGTTAACACTCTGACCTTTACATCCAGAGCCAGTCTGGTTTGTTTACTTTGACACGTTAAAAATCAGCTGTCCAAATGGCTTTCTTTGGAAGTGGAGACTTTTCTGAAATTCATTTGCACAATATATCCCTCACCACCTACTCCCAAGGATGATAAAATCATCATTGGAAAAAGTTACCTCCCCCCCCACCCCAAGTAGATTGATTGCTTCACAATGACTGCAATGCCATCAAGAAAATAAAGCTCTTTTTCCGTAGGTACCACATGAGGTACTTGAGGGGTTGCTTACTTTCAAAAACAACAGGGAGCTTGCAAAAGACCTCGGATAAGGAGTTCTGATAGCTTGAGTTCCACTTGTGACTCTGCCACTTACAGACAGTAAAAGACCATCTAACTTCCTGGCATCTGAAAAGAAAACAGATGACACTACACCTGTCTTGCACATAAGATTGCTTGCTCATCTTGGTCAAAGGAAATGGTGTAGGTTCAGAAACACAACACCAAGGAGCACTACAGATATTTTACAGTTGGAAAGAGGAGGCCCAAGCGAGAGGCTAAGTGGTTTGCAAAAGGATGACAGAGCCAAGGCTGAAATTCATAACTCTGATATTTTTTAGTGTTGAGCCTTTTCCAGTCTACCTGTTGTCTCTTCTGGAACAGCTTCTATCCGCTGAACTTTGCACACCGCTACTCCACATTATTTGCAAAGCACCTCCATAAAGCTAGCCTAGTTTCCTTTTGGGAAAGTGTCACAGTCTTAGTTTATAGTCACACCCTCAAACTGCACACTTTCTAATTTTAAAACTGTATGCCTTAAAGCTGGAATGCCTTATCGGTCAATTGGATGGCTCTTCTGCATAAGTAAGAACCCAGTTTGGGGATGGTGCGGTGGTGCACCTTGTTGGGCGCACATATTACAGTGCTCAAGAACCCAGGTTCGAGTCTCTGGTGGGGCCCTGCAGGGAGAAAGCTTTGCAAGTGGTAAAGTAGTGTTGTAATTGTCTCTCTGTCTCTCTCCCTATCTCCCCGTCGCTATCAATTTCTAACTGTTTCTATCCAATAAATAAAGACAATAACAATAATAAAGGGGAGTTGGGCAGTAGCACAGCGGGTTAAGCGCAAGGACTGGCGTAAGGATCCTGGTTCAAGCCTCCAGTTCCCCACCTGCAGAGGGGGTCACTTCACAGGTGGTGAAGCAGGTCTGCAGGTGTCTATCTTTCTCTCCCCCTCTCTGTCTTCCCCTCCTCTCTCCATTTCTCTCCGTCCTATCTAACGACGACAACAACAGTAAGTACAACAACAATAAAAACAAGGGCAACAAAAGGGAAAATAAGTAAAATTAAATTTAAAATAATAATAATAATAATGAAGAAGAAGGAGAAGAAAATCCAGTTCTGAAGAAGGAGGAGGCGGCGAAGAAGAAGAACCACCCACGTCTCCTACATCACTGAGAGATGTGCTTGGGCTGAGAACTCATATCTGCCTGAGGTCAAAAGGAATGATCTGCGGGTCATTTGTTATAAATGAGCCTTTTTTCTTCATTATTTGTTTTATTGTCGCGGGGACTTCAGTGCTCTAGCTGACTTTTTCACAGAGAAAGGGGGTCGGAGGGAGAGGGCATGAACACCACAGCGCCAAAGTTTCCTCCAGTAAGGTGGGGGCCCCCGGCTCACACCTGGATCATGCATGTACCTGGCAAAGCAGGCATCCTCCCAGGTGAGCTATCTCGCTGACCCACACATGCAAACGTTCTCTGCCGCTTAGACACAATTAGATGAATGACTTTCAAAGTTAAAAAGCTCTGCACAAGACTGAGACGGGGGGGGGGGGGTGGCGCAGGCAGGGTCCAGAAAAGAATTGGAGAAACCCTGGGTGCAGTCACGAGCTCCCTGCCAAGTGTGGACCAAGCTCGCGAACAAGTCTCTAGGCTTCAACTCCCGAGTGTGACGAGGCTACGAAACCAGTATCACGAGCGATCCTCCTCGCCCCCTTCCGAGAGATGCTCAGCATGGCCGGGTGGTGCAGTGAGCAGCGTCCCTCCCAGGCAGCCCGGCCTCCCCGTCCGATGCCGGCGCCTGGCGGGTGGAGGCGCGCGGCTTCCGGTGTGTGTGTGTGGGGGGGGGGGCACCTGTCATCCCGCCTCCTGGGTGCAACCCCAGGAGAGCCGGCGCGGCCCACGGGGTCACTCACCGGACCAGGAGCTCTAGGAAGATGACGTTGCTGCAACAGCCGGCGAAAACCAGGCCCACAGCGAAAGCGGGGCGCATGGCCGGTGCAGGGGAAGGGAGCGAGCGCGCAGAAGTGGCGCACGCTTATTCCGCTACCCCAGGAAACCCGGCGGCTGCCTCGGCCGCGGCACCGACCATCCCCGCGCCCCGAGTCTCCCCCGTCCCGGAGCGCGGCTCTCTCGGGAGCCCACAGCGACTCGAGCAGCTGTAGTTCGCAGTCAGCCCAGGTCCCATTCATCCGAGGGGGCGTCCGGGCCCGGAGAAGACTACAAATCCCAGGATGCTGTGCGCTCCTACCTCATTCTGTGACGTGTCTCAACTCCACCGGGCAGCTTTACCGGAGAGGGAACTGGAGGGGCCGGGGAACCCGTCGTGCCTCGCGGGATAGGAGGCCGCGAGGCTTGCTGGGAAATGAAGTTCTAAGGCTGTCGGTGTTGATCCTAAGGTAGCTAGCTAGCTGCCAGGGGTCTTTCTCTGAAAGAGCGTTGGAGCGACACATTTTTGTTTATTCATTATCAGTGTTCTGCCCTCTAAAGCAATTCTCCTCAATTAACCGAAAGGTGAAAATTTCTCTGAACTCTTGGATTCAGGACGTTCTGAAGTTGAATCTCATAGTTCAGGCAACTTTCTTGAGCCTCAGTTTCATCAAAGTAAAAAAAAAAAAAAGAACAGTGATGTTTACCTAGGCTATTGTTGTGAGGGTTTAAAGCTATGATCACGTCAGGTTCTTGATAAAATGAATCTTGTGATTAACTAGAATTTCTATATGACCTTACATCCTACATTTCCAACAAGCTCCTGGGTGATCCCTGGGATGTCCCTGTCTGAGAACTACACTTTGAAGAGCAGATGCCTATAAAACAGTTGGCTTTGGAGACCTCTCCCCCCAGTCTGATCCCTACCAGTTAATCTGTCCTTAAGTCCTCCATGCTCATAGCAGCTGGACATCCCCTACCCCTGACCTATAATGTGAGCAAACTAACTTATCTTCATTCCTTCTTCACTTTACCACCAAATAGTTTTAAACCTATAACAGCAAAAGCTGTTTAAGGGCAAGAGACTGGCACAAGTTAATTATGGCCTCTTTGGTCACTACCTCACCAACCCTAGTATTGATTAGAGTCCATCTGGACTCCATCCTTGGTTTACCACATAGATATGATGGGCCTAGACCTCTAATGGATCCTTCTCTCTGCCATCACTGGTCACTTACATCAGGAACATCATCATAAGTCCTCTTGTGGGCCTCTACAGGACCTTGCCCTCAATACAGAACAGCAATGGTGGGGACTGTCCCATTCTTTGAATGGAGGTTGGGACAATCTACACTGCAACATGAGGAAGAGTGGTCCTGAAATGAGTGCAGCCTAGAATGTTCATAGTTGTGACCATGAACAGTGAGCTCAGAATGACAGGGATGCAGAAGTTTCACAGGCTCCTGTGCCAAATATGAATAGATCTGAGCTATTCATATAAGAATATGAATAAGATCAGTGGGTTAACAGTTAATGGTATTTGCCGATTTTCCTCATGATTGGGAGCTACGCTCTGCCTTGATCCAGTTTTGTAGTCCTATTTTCAACTATGACACCATCTTCCCAGACAAGTCTTAGCCTACCTGTATGTTGGGCCAGGCAAAAATGACTAAAGTGATGGGCCCCTTGGGATATATCTAAGACGGACTGCCTGACTTCTTCCCTCACGAAGACCCTTAGTTCTATCTGCTATATTCTGACCTTTAGGTTCCTGATTATTAAACAAATTGGCCTACTTTATATCCTACTGCTTTTCAGACACCAAGTTGTTGAGTCTACCATGATACCACTCTGACTTCCCTGGGCAAATAACCTCACCAATGTGTCCTGGAACCTCAACTCCCCAGATCTCTACCTCACTAGGGAAATATAGAAATAGGCTGAGGGTATGGATCGACCTGTCAATGTCCATGTCTAGTGGGGAAGCAACTACAGAAACCAGACCTTCCACCTTCCACACCCCATGAGGAATTTTGGTCCATATTCCCAGAGTGATAAGGAATAGGCAAGCTTCCAATGGAGAGGATGGGCTATGGGACTATGGTTGTGGAAATCATATGGAATTGTACCCCTCTTATCCTACAATCTCCTTAATCATCATTAAATCACTAATAATAAAAAGATAACCTATATACCCAATCCAAGCCTTTTAATCCTCAGCCAGCTTCAAGAAGTACACTGATCAAAGACAGATTATAGAAAGTCATTTCAAATTTTAATGACCTTTTAGTTATCTAAGCCATATGCCACAAGCTCATGTTGATTTTGAAATGGCTTTTGCCAATGAATGCTCCATCCTCTTGACATTTTCTTGTCCCTCTGCTTATAAGATAGGACTCACCTTTTTATCTTTCTAGCTCTCTGGCTTACTTTTTTGTTTGTTTGTTTGTTTTTACTTCCTCTGCAGGATGTTTTGGTCTTTGCCCACTGAACTCTCCTTATAAAATTCAATTATTCAGTCCCTCCTTGCTTTAAACAATTTATTTTTAGAAATTTTTTTTTATTGTATACCTTAAAAAAAACTGAGCATAATATGCTCAGTTCTGGCATATTATGTTGCTGGGGAGTGAACCTGAGGCCTTTGGTGTCTCAGGCATGAAAGTCTTAGTGTAGCTATTATGCTCTCTTCCCAACTGAACACTTAATTTTGGTGATCTCATCACTGTAACTTCACTTACTACCATATTTAATTGTGATCTTGTGTGTATGTATGTAGGTATACATACCCCAACCCCCTTGTGCCTTAAGTTACTAGCCATTTACTTGACACCTAATCCAGTATAACCTTGCAATCTTCTCTAACCTTGCACCAATATATACACATTTCATTATCTGGCCTCCTATATAGATAGACATTTATTTCATCATCCACCACTTAATCTTTCTGAGAAAACACCGGAAGTATTTGTACAGTCTTCTTTCCCACCACACATTAATTTGACATCTACATTCTGTGGATTTTGCTTCAAAATATCTAAATTCCAGCCTCTCCTTTACATTCACATTGACATCCACTTGTTGTCCTGTTACAGTTTCCAGACATACTTGTACACCTTCTACTTGGACCTTATTTCGTCCATACCATCTCCTGACTGGGTTTCCAAAAACAAACTCAGTTTCTTTATATCATAATTCTGTTCTGAGAGGTCTGTTGCAGTGATCTAGTACTCTGTAGCAAACATTCAAAAATAGTGTAGAACAAAAGGACATGTTTCTCTCTCTTACATGTTGTCTATGTATTGAAAAACGATCAACACAGAGCCGGTATGTTTTCTGTTGAGATTCTCAAGCAGTCACCGTCTGATGCCACTTGAGACTGGGATGCACCACCTGTGTGTTGGGTAGTTGCCACCTCCCCCTGGCTTCTTCTTATCCATATGCCTATATAGGGATTTACTGATCCAAAGGTTTGGTCTATTTACATAAATCACTTTTACATAAAGTACTCCAGGGCATTGGTGGTTCAGTTATAGGATTCTCGCCTGTTCCGCCCCCTCCTTGTCACACTCTGATTTTCACCAGTCACTTTTCTCTCCACCCTCTCTATACCATATCCTGTTTCCACCCTACTTGGAGAGTATAAAAACAGCTGCTCTTCTGATTAAAGACACTTGGAAATTGCTTTCCGGCTCTGAGAGTTCCAGAGTGTATCTCCTGTGGAAGTTGGTGCAGCACGAGTTCCTGATCCCTCTCCCACACAGCAGCCTAGATCAGCTCCAGTTGAGTTCTCTCCAACCCAGAGAGCACTAGCTCGGGAAGAAGTACCCTCAGGCTATCCCGGCATATGGCGCCTGAACAGGGACTGAAATAAGCCCTGAAACATGGACCGGCATCAACGTGGGACCCTACCCACCCATCGTCCAGATAAGTAAACTTGGCTACCCATCCACCATGGGTTGTCTTTCTACTTATGAAGAGGTTTGCCAAAGCCTCTATTGTTTCATCATGAGACAGTTAGTCTGTCTCTGGAACATTTTACTCTGGGCCACATTTAGGTTCCCTGACCGGGAACTTTGGTTTCTTATGACTGGGATCATAGAGCTTGGGAGATGCACGGAGATTTCTCCTTGGACTTTCTGGATTCCCTCTCTCATGTTTCCCGAGGAAAAGGACTACATTTCGCTCCAGGCCATAATTTCGTTCTTTATGACCGTGATCGTAGACCTTGGGATATGCATGGGGATTTCCCCTGGGACTTTCTGGACTTCTTCTCGAATGTTTCCCGTAGAGAAGGACTACTCTAGTTTGAGGAGCATTCTCGAGTACCCTGGCAGTTCCCAAGTATAGAGACACGTGGTTAGTTCTACTCTCCTGATTGGATTCTTTCTTCGATGGGAAGACGCTTTTAAAAATGGGTACCTGAAGCAATCCAGCAGGAACAGTCAGAAACACCCTAAATGGAATTTCGAGGACCTTTTTGGACTAGGTCGCCCTCCGGGGATTCTTAATCCTACATGGTGAGATCTTGATAATCTGGTTCAAGTTGCGTTTCATAAGAGAATGATTTGAATGACTGAATTTTTGTTTGACATTGACTTAAAAAAAAAATGCTGGACGCAGCCATGATTTCTAGAGACATCCAGAAACAGTCCAAAAATTGTTCATTCCCCCTTTTGATTTCTTTTTTAAGTCTTGATATCAATATGAAATGTTTAGTCTTAAACTGTGTGAGTAAAGATGGTTCAACTATGACAGTAGTTCTAAATTCACATTTGAAATGATATATCTTATTTACAAGTTTTTCTCCTCCTGTGTGTTATAAACTATATGTTTAATATGCGTGTTTCAAGTTTGGTAAACATTAACTTGACAGTTAAATTGTAACTTCGAAGTTACATTTTTACGAGAAGAGGTAAAATCAATTCATTTAAGTAACTGAGTGTTTAAGGTAAAACTCTAAATATTCAATGTGACAATTCATCATCTCCTAAGTTAAAATACAGATTCTCTATACAGGACATTTTTGGAGGGCCCCCAAAAATGTCCTGTAAGCTATCTTGTGGAAATTAATCCACAACAAATTTGGCATCAATCTGATATTGTAAATGTACCAAAAAAAAAATTGTCACTAAAATGTGTTAACTCTAGTAACCTGAGTTTGCTTAAAAACCCAATGTAAAAATAGTCAAGAATCAATATATGTAACTTAAACTCGGTATAAAAACTTTGCTATATAAAGACTGCTACATGAGGTCACGTAAGATGACCTTTACACAAAATTATAAAGATACCTAAACCAGTTATAATCATTGAGTTATCAATTGTAGTAAACTTCTAATTTGTTACAAAGTTTTTTCATAAGTAATTGACTACAGCTATGACAAGCCTTCGCATAAAGAAGCATCTGCTCATATAGAATCCCCAGAAATCCATCTTGGACCCCTGACCTCTGACATCACCCACAATTACAGCCATCCCCTGAAACCCATGATGTGACCTGACACGATCTGGAGAACCTGATTCACAGACTCCAAAGGACAAGACTTTCCTACTGCCTTTCTCTCAACCATCGGTGTCTGCTCTTCCTGCTTCTGTTTCACCCATCATGTTTTGGCGGTTCCAGGTCACTCTCTACAGAGAAGAAAAGTTCCGGTGGCCATCCTCCTCCATCAAGATAGAGGTGTGGCATTTATTTCCTGGCCGTTGACATTGGACTGATGCTTCTATAGAACTTGCTGGACACTCCTTTTATACTGCTGGACTTCTTGAAGAATGACTGTAGCAGTTCATAGAACTTACCGCCAGCTGACTCGGGATTTTGCAATACCAGATCACCCCTCTAGCCCCTCAGCTTATCAGGCCCCCACTCCTCCACCCATCAGGCTCACTCTGTCTCTTGCTACTCTTACTTATCCCTCCGTCTTGTGCTAGTTCTTTTTAAAGACACTTACACACTATCATTCTGCTTTCTTCCCAACAGGTTTCCGTTCACCCCTACACTGCTATTCCCCTGACAGAGATGAAGCCTTTTACAGACATTGACCAGTTATATATGGCCATTAAGTAAGAGGAAGATGTTGGGGGAATTGTGAGGATATGGTTGAGCTTGGAAGGGCTTGAGCCTGAGGGGTGTGTCAATCCTGTTAGTCTCTCTCTCCACGGAGAGGTTGAGCAAGGAGGGACAGTAGAACCCCAAAAAAGGTGTGCCTCTTATCAGTCTCCCTGCCTCACAAAGTGCCCCGCACTCCTGATACTATGGCAAAAAGTTAAAAAGAAAGGGGGAGATGTTGGGTAGTTGCCACCTCCCCCTGGCTTCTTCTTATCCATATGCCTATATAGGGATTTACTGATCCAAAGGTTTGGTCTATTTACATAAATCACTTTTACATAAAGCACTCCAGGGCATTGGTGGTTCAGTTATAGAATTCTCGCCTGTTCCGCCCCCTCCTTGTCACACTCTGATTTTCACCAGTCACTTTTCTCTCCACCCTCTCTATATCACATCCTGTTTCCACCCTACTTGGAGAGTATAAAAACAGCTGCTCTTCTGATTAAAGACACTTGGAAATTGCTTTCCGGCTCTGAGAGTTCCAGAGTGTATCTCCTGCGGAAGTTGGTGCAGCACGAGTTCCTGATCCCTCTCCCACACAGCAGCCTAGATCAGCTCCAGTTGAGTTCTCTCCAACCCAGAGAGCACTAGCTCGGGAAGAAGTACCCTCAGGCTATCCCGGCACCTGTGCACATATTTTCCCACCTACTTGGACACACTCTCTCTCTCTCTCTCTCTCTCCATTAAGGAACACAGGCAAAGGGAATGTTTCATAAGCAATAGAGCAATGCTATGATAACTCCTCTCTCTCTGTCTCTCCCTCTCTGTCTTTCACCCTCAGTCTGGAAAAGGGGGAGGAAGAATCCACTGGGAATACTGGAATCACGTAGGCTGAAAAGTCACAGCAAAGTTCTGGTGGCAAAAACAAAAACAGTGATCTATAAGGAGACAAAGAATTATCAGCATCTTGAATGCTCTTAGCACCCCCTCCAATTCCTCATACCTCCCAGGAGTTGTCACTATTTTTACTTACTAATACCAGAGATTAATGTTGCCTGTTTGAGGACTTAACATAAATGGAACCATACAGAATATTTTCTTTTGTTTCTGTCTTTTTCACTTAATAAATAGTTTGTCAGCCCATAGATATTACTGCTTGTATTTGTAGCTCCCTTATTCTAACTACTGAAAGCATTCCTCTGCATGAATAGACTACAGTTTATTTATTTGTTCACTCAATGATGGGCATTTTAACTATTACACATAGTACCAACTATTATGAAATCTCTTGTAAACAGTTTTTGGTGGTCTCACATACACGTTTCCTCTTGGTGCCAGCATATTCATCATGTCCAATAAAGAAACAAAAATGTTAACAAGTAAAGTTTAAAGAATGACTAGGGGGGCCGGGTGGTGGTGCACCAGGTTAAGCACACACAGTTCAAGATACAAGGGCCTATACAAGGGTCCTGGTTCATGCCCCCAGTCCTCCACCTGCAGGTGGGTCGCCTCACAAGCGACGAAGCAAGTCTGCATGTATCTCTCTTTCTCTCTCTCTTTATCTCTCCCTGCCTTCTCAATTTCTCTCTGTCCTATCCAATAGGAAAGAAATGGCCACTAGGAGAAGTGGGTTCATAGTGCAGGCACGAAGCCCCCCCAAAAGAATGATTAATTAGTAATATATAAAAGATTCGGTGATGTAAGGAAATAAGTAACTTCAAAGATTATACCAGGCATTGGCACATACAGCTGAGTGTACATATTACCATATGCAAGGATCGGGGTCAAGTCCTTGATCCCCACCTGCATGGAAAAAGCTTCAAGAACAGTAAAGCAGTGCTATAGGTGTATCTATCTATCTATCTATCTATCTATCCCTCCTGTCTCAATTTGTCTCTGTTCTAGCAAAGAAAAAGAAGAAAAAAATTGGTTGCTTCATCATGCAGGTACCATACCCCATTGATAACTCTGGTGGCAGAGAAAGAAAGAGATAAAAAGAAAGAGAGAGATAGAAAGAAAGGGAGGAAGAAGGAAAGAAAGAGAGAAAGAAGGAAAGAAAGAAAGAAAGAAAGAAAGAGTGAAAGGAAGGTAGGAAGGAATGACAGATGCCTCCAACGATATAGGAACCTTATTGCATAGAACTGAGCAGCAGACCAAGAAGGAAACAATGTGTAATTTAACTTCTCCCCCACCCACCCCCCCAAAGCATGAACCAGGCCTTCCTGTGGAGAGTGGGCCTATAATCCTAGCCCACAGAAATTCATTGAGGTACTGATAAAACTCAGTTCAACCAGGAAACAACTGGTGGAAGTCTGGTACTATCTAGGAAGCTTGGACTCTAGCAGAATTTTCTGGTAACTAGCTGTAAGGCTACTGCTGAACTCACTGAGGTAAGCACCAGAGGATGTTCCTGGTAGAGTAGGGACAAGAACAAATAGAGGAACCAGAACCAGGAAGAGAAGCCACTCCCTTCTGCAGGTCGCCCCAAGAGCACCATCCCTGAGGCAACTTGTATCTGGCAGCGGAGAGCTGCCATGCGATGTGGCTCCAGCAGCAGGGCCAAGAAGTGTGATTTGGAGCTGAGAGCCTGAAAAACAACAACTGCAACACCCCAGGGGTTTCCTCAGGGTCAATCTCAATATTGCAGTTGTTTCACCTTAAAACCCAAGTTATAAAATGCAGGCATAACATCTCGTGTCTTTAAGTGAATAGTAACTTCTTCGACAAGAGATGGACTCTTATGTGCTTATTTTGCTTTATTGTATTTTGTTGTTGTTGTTGCCACCATTATCTCTGGTGCTTGGTGCCATCACTATGAATCCTCAGCTCCTGGCAGCCACTCTCCACTCCTTTTTTCTTTCTATTTTATTTGATAAAACAGAAAGAAATGGAAAGGGGAGGTGGATATACAGAGAGAGAGAGAGAGAGAGTGAGAGAAATAGATAGGCACCTGCAGACCTTCACTGCCTATGAAGTGTTCCCCCTACAGGTGGGGAGCAGGGCCTCAAACCTGGGTCCTTTAATAGGCAATGTGTGGGCTTAACCAGATGCACTCAACTAGGTGTGCTACTGCCTGCTCTCCCCTTGAATTTTTTTTTTTATTTAAAGATGTATTTATGTTTTTATGATGAAGGGGAGAAGAGGAGCTAACTATTTAGCTTTGGCATAAGGCAGTGACAGGATTAAAACTAGATCCTATGGCATGTCAGCCAGCAAATCCTGGGCTCCAACAAACAAGTTGAACTCTTTCACCAACCTTACAGTATGAAAAGGTATGTATCTATTTTTACCTCTGTATCTGTATCTGATCCTAGAAACATTGGGTAAGAGTCTGAGCCTTGAATGTGTAGTACAATTTAACCACTCCTGGATTGCTTTTGCATGGAAATGTTGGGTAGTATGCCAGCTCCCCCTGGCTTCTGCTTAACCAAGCACCGGTATGCCTGTATAGGGATTGGTTTGATCCCACTCAAAGCTGCGGTCTATTTACATAATCACTTTTATATTTACATAAAGCACCACCCTCCCTCCAGGGCATTGGTGGTTCAGTGGTAGAATTCTCACCTGCTCCGCCCCCTCTCCTTGTCACACCCTGATTTTCACCAGTCACTTTTCTCTCCACCCTCTCTACGTCACATCCTGTTCACACCCTACTTGGGAAGTATATATAAAGACAACATTGTTCATTTTAGTTTTAGTTTAGCTTAGCTCGGCTTAGAGCGTGCTGCGTTCAGCATGAATAAAGAGATACTGCCTACAGCTTAGCCATGAGTCCCTGGTCGTCTGTCTCCGCTCGTGAAGCTAGTCCGACATGGAAACACACACACACACACACACACACACACACACACACACACACACACACACACACACATCATATCACCAGAGCTTCCCCTGTGCTGTTGCGGTACTCTCTCATGATGTTGTGGTTTGGACCCGGATTGTGCACATGGCATGGCTTGGCTCATGTCTACCACTTGGGCCCCCCGAAATGTTTTCAACTACACAATCCTCTTTATTTGTAAAGAAGGGCATAAGGCTCCCCTGCCTCCATCCTCCACTTTCAGCAGGAAAAAAACTGTTAAGGTTATTTCAAAAGTCACCTTTGGTCCAAGTTTCAAGCCCTCAGACATATTTTGAATCATTTGTAAAATCCACCTAAGCAAGTTGTTGATGAAAATTGAATTCGTTCCCCCTAGTACTGACAAGAGACCTGAAGCTGAGAATTCTACAGAGATTTTTTTAAAAACTTGCTTTTCATCTCTCTCTCATGGGGATGGTTTTCTCCTTTCTGTATTAAATACATCCTGGAGCTGTGTACTGGACTGGCACACTATAAATACACTTAAGACATTATTCATAACGTCAAAACATTTTGGCTGCTTATTTCAAAGGTCAGATTCAAACACTGAATGCCTCGGTAGACTTGTGTAATTTAGCCTCTTTAAGGATGCTATTCAAAGACAGGTTTCTTTTTCAGTAGTGCTGTAGTTAAGACACATAGAGTTGGGATCAGGAAGGAAACATGCTGGAATGTTAGTGACAAAGGTCAAAGATTTTGGTCTTTTTCGCTACTGTGTACTTCACATCTAATCTGGTTTATAGCAAATTGCAACAAGTGGTGGTTGAGAGGAGGGAAAAAAGAAAGAGAAAAAGAAAGAAAGGGAGGGAGGAAGGAGAGTGGGAGTGGAGAAAGAAAGGAAGGGTGACTGCCTGAGGATCCCGGTTCTAGCCCCCAGCTCCCCACCTGCAGGGAGTCGCTTCACAGGCGGTGAAGCAGGTCTGCAGGTGTCTTTCTCTACCACTCTCTGTCTTCCCTTCCTCTCTCCATTCCTCTCTGTCCTATCTAACAATGACAGCATCAATAACAACAACAATAATAACTACAACAACAATAAAAAATAACAAGGGCAACAAAAGGGAAAATAAATAAATATAAAAAAAATTTTTAAAAAGGGTGAAAAGAAAGGAAGGGGAGAATTGAGGGACCAGTAGAGAAACAGACAGGAGGGAGAAAAAGATGAAGAAAGTCCTTTAGGGAAAAAAAGATAGCTTTTTTAGAGACTCGTCTCAGGAGAGTTAAAAAAAAAAAAAAAAAAAGATGCCACCAGCCTTGGGAGAAACTATCAGGTAAATAGTTATTTCATGTTAATCCTGTAAAAGGCAGTAGCCTTGAAATTCCCTTTTTATGCAGTTGTTTGTTAAGTGCTTTTCGTATGAGTTGCTTGTAGTGTGAGGTGGAAAATTCCTTGCCCTTTCCCCTTGAATAAACAGGACCTAACCAATGAAGGCCACCCATTGTTTTGTAAGTTGTTCGAAGGACCCTGCATGGGGACAAGCCTTATCAGGACCGTTGCACAGGGTTTGTGGCATGCTGTTTACCAGATGGGTGGTCATAGCTGATGGTGGGGGGATGTGGTGACCCTACCTGGCTAGATTCTATTGGTTGTGTGATCTTAACTATATTTGAAACTAGCCCGTGCTTTGCTTTGAATGGATCATGCTTTTAGATCATGCTTTTGCTAAGTTTGAAATGATTGGATTTTGTGTTTGCTATAGCCTGTTATTGGATGTAGGTTGATAAGGTGATGTGCTCCCCCTCCCTGAGTATAGTCTGAATTCCTATAAATTGTGTGGCTTGAGCCCTGTTCGGGGTCGAGCTTGGTGGACTGCCGCTGGTCACCATCTCGGCCCGGATTGCAATTTGTGAATAAACATCTTTTTCTTCCTCTTAGTGGATGGTGGTTTGATTTCGCGCTGTAACAAATCCTTAGAAGCCAGGGTTGTAGGTGATCTCCTAATGTTTGTGCCTTGTATCAACAGATCTCTCTCTTCCTGGTTGTTATTTGTTAAGATTGTATTGCTGAACTGAAGTGGCAGCTCTAACCATACAGAACTGTTTAATTGACTTAGCACATGTCGGTGTCTGCCATATGCCTGAGCTGAGCAGTGTTCTTTTTCTTCTTTGCCTTCTATTCCTCTTTTTTTTTTTTTTTCCTGTTCATGATTATATTAAAAAAAAATCTTTTCTTTTTTTGCCTCCAGGTTTATGGCAGGGACTCGGTGCCTGCACTATGAATTCACTGCTCCTGGCGGCCATTTTTCCTCCATTGTTGTTGCTGCTGTTGGATAGGACAGAGATAAATGGGAGAGAGGAGGGGAAAACAGAGAGGGGGAGAGAAAGACAGACACCAGCAAGGCTACTTCATCGCTTGTGAAGCGACCCCCCTGCAGGTAGGGAGCGAGGGACTAGAACCAGATTCCTTGTGCTTCGCAGCATGTGCGCTTAACTCGGTGCGCTAGAGCTGGACCCCCACCAAAAAAAAAAATCTTTAAGGGTAAGTAATTTTCCGATATATATCATCTTCTGTGTATCCATTTCCACCGACAGTACACACAAGTTCCTCCCTCTTTCTCGCTCTCTAGTTGAAAACTGTATGGAAATCATTCTGAATAGACATCAGCATTCCTTTGTTTAACCAAAAATAGTGCAGGATGTAGTGGCTACCTTTATCCTGTGCACTCAACTCTGTAGGGCTGAGTATCCATTATTGCGCTGTGGTGATCCTTACTGAATCCTTGGATGAACTGTGGTCTGGAGCCTCCATACCGAGCGGCCCCCCCATGTTCCTGGTTCTCTGCTAGCAGGACTGATCAGTGCTCCTCCGCGCCCTCTAGTGGCTTGTTCTCACATAGAACAATTACTTGGGGGGGGGGGGGACGGGGAATTAATGTTTTACATTCAACAGTAAATACAATAGTTTGTACATGCATAACATTCCCCAGTTTCCCATATAACAACACAATTGTAAAACATTAATTCCCCAATTAAAAAAAAAAACCAACAAGGGCAACAAAAGGGAAAATAAATAAATATTTAAAGAAAAAAAAAAGGAACAGTTACTTGATCCCTTAACACACAGTATTGATTTTTTTCTTGCCTGTCTTCCCCAACACTGCACCCCAAGCTCTCTCTTTTTTTCTTGTTTTTATATAGAGACAAAGAAGGCAGAGTCATAGAGAGATAGAGAGAAAAACGAATGAGACCACTGCACCAAAGTTTTTTTCAATATGTGAGGGCTGGGCTTGAACCCAGGTTGTGCATGCAAGCACCACAGTATCCAAGTGAACTGTGCCACTGGCCCTGCACTAGAAGTTCCAAATGAGAAAGGATTGATGTCACATGTGTGTACCTAGTTCCAACAATAGCCTATGAATATGTGTTGAATTAATCCATTTAAGAGAAAATTCCAGGCCAAAGAATGAATTTGGGGACTCATGATGCCTTTTTTTTTCATTTTTATTGGGAAGAATTAAATTGAGAAGAGAGGGAGAGGAATAAAGATACCTGCAGCACTACTTTGCCTCCTATGAAGCTTCCCCCCCTGCATGTGGGGACTTGAACCTGGATTCTTGTGTATATTCTACTGGGTATGCTGGCCCCGAGCCCAAAGAATTTTTTTTTTATTCCTTATTTATCTGAGAGAGAGATAAAGAGGAGAGGGAGAGACAGACAAACAGAAAGAAACGATACTAAACCACCCTCCACCATTCATAGAGCTCACCTATGGTGCTCCTGTGGGGTTGGGACCAGAACCATTGGCATGATGCACAGCAAATGTGTACTCTATGAGTGCATTCTCTCCAGACCCACTTTTGATTTTTCTTTTTCCAATAAATAAAGGAGTCAATAAACAGTTTTTAGTATTCCTTTGGTGATTTCTTCTCTCTACATTTACAACCTTAATTTTGTGTTCTTTCACATGGTTGCTTTCTTTACACTCTGTGTGTTGGCCTTTGGCCATAGTCCCTTCCAGTCCTACGTAACCAGAGAACCCCAACTGACTGAGCGTGTGATTGGGTTTTGAAAGGAGTTGGGAACAGAAAGTGCCCCATGACTCAAGTTTATAGTTGTAGTGTATAATCTTTCTGACAGGTGCTTTGGGAATTCAAAGACATATTCTGTTTTCCTTCTGGTCCTTGGGTTCTGAATAGAGCTGTCAGTCAGCAGATTGCTAGGTTAGAAAGTTATTGCTGTCTTGTAAGCCTCCATGAATTCATTGAGCTCTGTGGCCAACACAGTGCCAGGGAGTGTGGGGCTATACATCACAGGGCCTGCACTTGGTAAGCGCTTAAGACATATTTGCAGATTGGTAAAAGAAAAAGCGTAGAGCCTGGTCCCACAGCTCTGAGTAATAATAACTAACACATGGAGCTCTTACTCACTGCCAGGCCTGTCGGGTCTCTGGCGCGGTGATCTCCAGGGGACAGGTAACGGACTGGTTCTCTCTCGTTCACGACAGGGGTGACACGAAGTAAAAGACACCAGGGAGCTCTCCAGCGTGTTCAGAACTCAGAACTCATTTATTAGCAAGGTGGACATGAGTTAAATAGAAAAACAAACGAAGGGAATATTACTGAAATATGTCAGAAATCACAGGTTTCTTAACGGTCGGCATGCCCCTAAGGTAGGGGGCTGGTATGACAGGAATTGATGAGATACAAGACAGTTATTCTCCATGACGCAAGCAACTTAATTATCCAAAGGTATCTGAGAGAAGCATAGGAGTTAAACCCGTAGGGTGAGACAGAGAGAAGATGGATATCAAAAGGCCATATAGTTTGGAATTTCTCTTGTCTGGGGTCTGAGGTGTGTGATGAAGCGTGTGATAAGGTGTGTTCTTCTGTGATCAGAAGGTGACTTTGAATAAATGAATGCAGTTAATGGAGGGAAGTATTGGGGTTTCTGTGGGCCTGAGAGTCAAGAAGGAAAGAACTAAGTCTGGGTTTCCCCCCTTTTGCTCACTTTGGTTGAGAGAGACTTATCAAGAGGTTATCTTCTCAGACCTCCATCCAAGGATGGGGGTGGTTCTCCCTAAGCTCTATCAGGCTTACACATAGTCCCAACACAGGCCAGTTTGCTTAAATTGTCTCATTTCATCTTCATAAGAACCGAGTGAGATAAGCACTGTTATGATCTCCATTCTACAGCAGAGGAAGTTGAGACTTAGAGAGAGAGATTAAGAGACCTTTCCAAAGTTGTGATTTGGCTGACAGCCAGACCTATCTGATATTAGACATGGCAGGGTTAATTTCTCTGCTTCACTCACTTAAGAGGTGTTTAGTTTCATCAGAGAAGCAAGATGAACACACATGAAACCAAGACTTCTCAAAACACTCCAACCTATGACTTAACTTTCATGTCCTTCTTTTACTCTTCTCTTGATTTTTGTGAAGCCAGCTCTGTATACCCACTGGGTTCCTTTTAGTTACAACGATCTGCTCAGCACATGCCTGCCCCTGGGCCTTTGCTCTGGCTATTTCCACTGCTCTCCTTTCCGTTATCTCCATGGCTCCTCCTTTCACTCATTTCTTCACTTACATGGTACTTCTTCAGAGATCTTTCCTGCCCACCTGACAATCATTTTAGCTTTGTGCTACTTTATTTCACCACTATCTAACATGATATGAAATATCTCTTGATGTGTAGCATGTCTTTAAAAGGAAGAGAAGGTAGGATCATAGAAAAATGGGCAAAATATATTTGTAGGGAAATAGATCGATAGATAGATATAGAAATAATAGTCAGCCCATATCTGTGACCTTGGGAGAACCACTACAGTTTCCAGTGGAGGGGATGGGGACACAGAACTCTGATTGTGGGAATGGTGTGGAATTGTACTCCTGTTATCTTGTAATTTTGTAAATCAACATTAAATTACTAATAATTAAAAAAAATAAAAAGAAATATCTCTGTACAAACTTCTTTTCACTTTTTTAAAAAAAGCTTTCCTGGAGCATAGTAGGCCCCAGAAAGCCAGGGAATTTTTCTATACTGCAAATAACTAGACTAGTATCTAGCACATAACAGCATTCCATGTAAAATTGTGAAATGAACACATCACTGATTATGCATCTGTGTTCTCTAATATTCCTGATGATATTAAGTATCAGATAGCTCTAAATTAGGCAATTTGCCTGATGTTTTAAATTGTGAAATCTCATCTATTCCTTTGCCACAGTCCAATGAGAGAGAGCTGATTTTCTTTTCTTTTTACAGAGACAGCTAAGGAAACTGAAATTCAGAGAAATTGAGTAATGTGCTCCTGGGCAAGTTAGTGGCTGAGTATAATCTTTAGGGCAGTGCTTACTGACAGTTCTTAGTTTTTTGCACTATGATTGTGTCCTGAGAACTCATTTTCCGTGTGTGTGTATGTGTGTGTGTGTGTGTGTGTGTGTTTTGTTCTCTAAAGCTTTTAGTAACAAGCAGTTTCTCTTCCATTTGACACATATTCTATTTCAGCAAGTTCTAACAGGTCAGAAAGGAAACTGAATCTTGGGCTTTTCAAATTTCTTCCCACTGTGTTAGGATTGTGTGACACTAAAGGCCCAGAGGGACAAGTTAGATCCTTAGCCCCTCTCAGGTTTTAGCACCAAAAGGTTAGAATTACGAGTTGCAAAGTAAGTCAGGTAGAGTCAGGCATGTAGACAAAGTACAGTTTAATATAGTAATGGGGGGGGGCAGTCAGGATGGAGAGCCCATGGAGGGGGGTGGGGGAAGCTAAGAGACCAAAGTGGGACCTGCTATTGGTCCTTACATAGAGTCCTGTTATTTTGGCATGGGAAGGGGTCGTGGCACTGGTCATAGGATTTATGATCCATTTCCGGTTGGAGATGTCCAGTGCAGGCAGGGGTAAATCTTCCTTTGTGGGTCAGGGGTTTGCTTATTGTCAGAACATTGCCTCCAGTCTGTTTCAGCCAGATAAGTTCTTCCCGTGAGAGTAGCAGTTCAAGCTTTCCTTCACATTCACAGTTTTAGAATATGGGGTTTGAGGGTAGAGCGAGCTTCATGTCTGTAGCCTGATTTCCTGCAGGATTCTTTAAATCTCACTAAGGTTTTTATTTTGTTTGTTTGTTTGGCTTCCCTCCCACCCACCCCCAGCCATAACAAATAAATACGAACAGAAAGGAAGAGAAGCAAATGGGTCGAGGACTCCCAGGAAGAGAAGGTTTCATGTTCCTGCTCACCACCTAGACACAAGGAAACATTGTTCACTTGCAGAATGGTTCCTGAAGTCTTTAATGATGTCCTGATGTTATTTTTCCAAGTGTGTTTTTACCTGAGCTGCTCTGGTTTCTGGAAGTTGCAGCATACCCTTGGAAAGTGTGGAGTCAATCCCAATCTGTCAAAGAGGAACCATACTCGGCTCGCTGGTTGACTCAGAATGTGGATGTCGATGATTCCAGCTTTAATAAACCTCTCCCCAGCTTCCTCCTAAGCCCATTTTTAGGTTGTTCTTCTGAGGAGTGGCGATGAGAGGGAGGATGCTCTTTCAAGCAAAACCAGACTCAGGCTGGCGTCAGCTCTGTTTCCACAAGGCACCAGTATGGTAGTTTGTGTTTCTGTTAACAACAAGAGGTTTGGCATTCCTTTGTTGACAACCCCTCAGTCAATGGTCTGAGCCAGTCATTGTCATTTTAGAGTCAGCATTGATTTTTCTCTCCTGTGTCCTCAAGAGCCATGGTTTCATGAAACAACTTGGGTGGAGAGAAGAGGGTGAACTTGGAAAGAGGAAGTTCTACTTTGCCCAGCATCATGCCTATGGGGATGACAGCAGAGAACAGGAAGCTGCAGGACATCTGGAGCTGCCAGGAGCTGATCAGGTAGTCAGATTAAGGGGCCTCATCCTCCAACCCAACTCTTTTATTTTTGTATTTATTTATTTTGCCAGCAGAGTCATTACTGGGACTCTGTGCCTGACAACTCTATTGCTCCTGGTGGCCATTTTTTCTTCCTTTTTTGACTCCAGGGTATCGCTGGGGGGCCCTGTTCTGACACTACGAATCCACTGTTCCTGGTGGCCATTTTTCATTTTTTTTTTTTATTGGACAGAGAAATTGAGAGGGGAGAGGGAGATAGAGAGAGAGACAGAGAGACACTTGCAGACCTGCTTCACCGCTTGTGAAGTGACCCCCCCCCCCGCAAGTGGGGAGCCGAGGGCTTGAACTGGGATCCCTGTACTTCCTACTATGTGCTTAACTTGGTGTGCCACCACCTAGCGCCCCTTCTCTTTTTAAAAATTTTCTTTTCTTTTCTTTTCTTTTTATTTATTTAATTTAATTTAATTTTTTGCCTCCAGGGTTATCGCTGGGGCTCAGTGCCTGCACTACAAATCCACTGCTCCTGGAGGCTATTTTTTCCCCTTTTGTTGCCCTTGTTGTTTATTGTTATTATTGTTATTAATGCTGTCATTGTTGGATAGGACAGAGAGAAATAGAGAGAGGAGGGGAAGACAGAGAGGGGATAGAAAGATAGACACATGCAGACCTGCTTCACCGCTTGTGAAGGGAACCCCATGTAGGTGGGGAACTGGGGGGCTCGAACTGGGATCTTTATGCTGGGCCTTGCGCTTTGTGTCATGTGTGCTTAATGTGCTCCTCTACAGCCCACCCTTCCTTCTTTTTTGATAAAGGATGAGAAAGAGATAGCAAGGGAGAGAGATGGGAAGACAGAAAAAGACACCTGCAGCAATGTTCTACCACTCTTGAAGCTTCCTTCTTGCAGTGGGGATAGTGGGATGGAAGCTGCGTCTTTGTGCATGATTTGTCTGCTCTACTAGGTTAGCCGTCACCAGACCCCTCCTCGTTTATTTTGAAACTATTCTGCTCCATGGAAGATGGCCATCCTCCCCCCAATCTCCAAGGGAGATCTCATTATCCAAAGTTCTCAATTTAAGTACAATGAAAAAGCTCAGAGAGGTTGATTCACATCTCTGAATTGTGAAATCTGCTTCTCTAGTTAAATGCTTTCATTGATTATATCTTTTCAGGGGGAAAAGAAAATTCAAAATTCCTTCAAGAACCTTTTGTATCCTCATATTCTAGCCTTCCTTCACACTCTCCACTGCTTGCATCTTGGCTTTTTCTGACTATTTACTTTTGAGAGAGAGATGCCATCTTCATTTTGCCATGCATTTTGAATGGAAGAAAAATACCATAAAGTATTTAAAAAAAAAAAAAAAGCAAGCAAGCACAAAACCTCATAAAAATCACAACCTCCTGCCATCTTAAAAAAATTTTAAAGCAGTGTTACTTTCTCGGTATTCATTGATCCAATTTTCCTTATAAAGTATTAATTTTGTTTATCCTAGATTTATTTATTCATTCATTCACTCATCCATTCATCTACTCATTTATTCATTCATTTATTTATTCATGCATTTCTGTGGGGATTAACCCAGGACCTAATGCATTCCTGGCATAGCTGAGCAGACCAGTCCAGTTTTTATTCTTTTCTTTCTTTCTTTCTTTCTTTCTTTCTTTCTTTCTTTCTTTCTTTCTTTCTTTCTTTCTCTCCCTTTCTTTCTTTCTTTCTTTCTTTCTTTCTTTCTTTCTTTCTTTCTTTCTTTCTGAGAGAGAAAGGAAGAAACACAGAGGTGATATACCATAGAATCAACCCGTCATCCATGGAGTAATCTTGGTGGCATCCATTGTGCTCTTATGTGGTGGCTGGACTTGAACTCAGAACCTTACAAACAGCAAGGTGTATACTCTCCTCGGTGAGTTATATCACTCAATCCCTTTCACAGTTTTAATTTGCACTTATCAGATAGGACTGAAGGAAGTTAAGCAACTTGAAAGAGGAGAATGACCAACAAATGCAGAGAGCGGCCTCTAAGAATATTTCCTGGAGAAGCAACCCAGGTGTCCGACAACAGATGAATGGCAGAGTATAAGTTGTAGTGTATATACGAAATGGAATACTACTCATCTATTAAAAATGGCGAACTCACCTTCTTCACCCTATCTTGGCTGGAGCTTGAAGAAATCATGTTAAGTGAAATAAGTCAGAAACAAAAGGATGAATATAGGATGATATCACTCACAGAAGTTGAAAAATAAGGTCAGAAGAGAAAACACAAAGCAGAACTTGGACTGGAGTTGCTGTATTTCACCAAAGTAAAAGACTCTGGGGTGGTGCGGAGGCTGCAGGTCCTGGGACATGATGGCAGAGGAGGACCTAGTGGGGGTTGGATTGTATGTGGAAAACTGGGAAATGTTACACATGTACAGACTATTGTATTTTACTGTCAACTATAAACCTTTAAAGCTAGTCTCTGAAGAAGGGCTGCATTTACCTCGAAAACAGTTTTATGGCCCCTCAAAAACAGATGGTGAGAGGGTGATTTAGAATTATATTTATTGATTGGTGGTTGGTTAGTTTCCAAATTATAAAAAGAGAACAATAAATAACATCTCCCTCATAGAATTGTGATGAGAAATGACTAAGATGATATATGGAAAATGTTCAACACTAGGCCTGGTACATATAGAATGTTTCAGAACCTATCACCCATTGTGTCCCATGTCCTGAGCTAAGATGTTGGACTATAAGACACAAGACAGAGTCTCATGCTTCAAGTTGTTCCCCAAAATGATGAAGAGAGTCAGTATCAGTGTAAAATTTTTCTCATGCTTAGTTGGCCTACATAGCCGGTAGCCTGGTTTCTCTTACCCCAACTTCTTATTTCTTCTTCTTCTAATTTCAGGTGGAAAAACTTCCAAATCTCATGTTGGGAGTTGGGGGGGGGGGGTGAGGATCTTCAGTACTGCAATTGCTCCATTTACATATTATAACTTGATAGAAGGATCCATGGAAAACAGTCTGGAGAGTCCTAGGGACAGTAGGCATGGATTGATTCTATTATCTGGCAGTTCCTTTTCCAGGAATCTAGCAAAAGAACACACAAACACAGAGCCAAAGAGACCCATGTGAGCATATGTTCATAGCAGCACAGTTTATAATAGCCAAACCTGGAAGCAACTCACGCGTCCAACAACTGATGAATGGGGCAGAACATTGTGGTGTAAATACACAGTGGAAGACTATTTAGTTGTAAGAAAAATGACATCTTCTCCTTTTTCCATATCTTGGATGGAACTTGAATGGATCGTGTTAGGTGAGATAAGCCAGAAAATTGAGAATGACTACAGGGTGGTCTCACGTATAGATGGTATTTAAGAAACATTGTCAAGAAAAGAGAAACACAACAGAGTGAAGTTTAGACTGTGTGAAGTGTAGTGCAGCAAAGCAAAGTACTCTGGACTAGAGAGAGGTAGAGAGGTGGGAGAAGGTGTCAGGTGTCCAGGACACAATGGTGAAGAGAAACTCAGATTGGTGGTGAAGCGGTGTGCAGATACCTATCATGGGGAGATAAGAAACTGTAACCATGTATCAATAACTATCCTGTAAAACATTATTTTCCCTAATAAAGTGATTTCGGGGTGGGGGGAAGGATCTGATCTGTGCACTATTTGGACAGTATTATTTCAAGGTCACCAAATTCCACTGGTTCAAACAGAAAGATCTAGACTGTTCTGCATCTTATCTTCTATTGACCTGAAACACCATGATTTATCTGTAGCAATAGATTCCAGACCACACCATCATCAAAAAGATTGCCGCCCACTTAATTGGTTTTTCCTAAGAATCTTAGCAACAATGCCGCACCATGGAAGGGTCTTACACTTTATGAATATGAATATCATTATTCAAATTACTCCGGCAGATGTTGGAGATAAAAGGATATGTTTTATTTTGTGTTCATTAAGCACTAGAGAGTAGGTTCCCCCTGGATTCTGACTCATTAAGCCTGTAGTAGTTAATAAGAGTTAAATTCCAACATCACATCAAGGGAGAGGAACGGTCCCTCAAGTGTTTGGAAATTCTTGCCTCCAAATTACAGATCAAAGCTAGGTTATGAACTTCTACGCTGTTTCGCTAATGGATTAGACTAACTGTAGTCTCTTTTTTTTTTCCCTTCAGATACTAACTTTCCCTAGCAGAGATGATTATAAGAATTTTGTAGGCATGAGAGCTTGTGAGGTTTCTCAGAGTTAGTCGCCATTATTGGTATTCTCTTCAGGAGGGAAACACTGAAACTGCACTGATATTTCTCATGCATTAAGATCTTTTATTTTTTTTTTAATTTTTTAAATTCAGGTCTAGGGGACTAAATCAGGGCCTTGTGCATGCAGATTCCTTACTAAAAAGTGACTTCTAGGCCCAAGCTTTCAGACAGAAAGAGAGAGAATTAGGAAAGAGAGAAATAGAGGCTGGAAGAGAAAGAAGAGAGGGAGAGAGAGGAGAGGAGAGGCAGTACAGCATCAGTCTACCATTCACAGAGTGTCCCTGGTGCTACCCACTCAGCTCCCATATAGCCCTGGGCTCAGTCCCAGGACCTATCACATGGAAAAACATGCACTCTATCACGTGAGCTCTCCCCTGTCCGCAGAAAGTCATTTTTTAAGGAAAAAAATTTGAGAGAGGGAGAGAGAGAGAGAAAAGAGAGAGAGAGAGAGAGAGAGAGAGAGAGAGAGAGAGAGAGAGAGAGAGAACACAAGCAGAGCATTGCTTAGCTCTGGGTTGTGGTGCTGGAGACTGAACCTGGAACCTTGGACCTTCAGACAGGAAGACCTTTTGCATAACCATTAGGCCTCAGCCCACCAGAAAGTCTGTATTTGTGCCCTCTGATGTCTCACCACAATGAGATGCTTCAGTCTTACATTATCAAGAAACTCAGGAAAGTTAAGTAACTTCCTCCAGATCACCCAAGCAGTAGGAGAGCCTGACAACAATCCAGTGTAGGCACATTTAAGATATATATATATATATGTGTGTGTGTGTGTGTGTGTGTGTGTTCACTGGGCTCATTGCCTGAACTATGAATCCACTACTCCTGGAGGCCTTATTTATTTATTTATTTATTTATTTTTATTTGATAGGACAGAGAGAAATTGAGAAATGAGAGGAAGACAGAGAGGGGGAGAGAAAGTGAGACACTTGAAACACTTGCTTTTTCAGGAGTGGTGAAATTTCTCCCTGCAGATGGGGATCATGAGCTTGAACCCAAGTCCTTTAGCATCGTAACATGTGTGCCACTGTCCAGCCCTAAGAACACATTCTAACCCCATTGTTTTGAGCTTTTATATACCTCTCATATGCTGTACCATAAATATTACGGATATGACTGGAGTGGGCATTCACAAAGAGGAAGAACTGAACTAACAAAACTGGGGAGTGATTCATTTGCTCTCATGCAAGCTCTGTGCTGCTATGGTGGTGGCCTCTTCCGTAAGCCTGCTGGTGAGAAAAACGAATTCCCTCTGCCCCAGTCACTATGTGTGAGTAGTCAGGAAAATTCTCTTTCTGTGACGTGGAGTGTGTGTGAGGGGATGACAATTGGGATGGAGTGCTCTTGTGTCCCTCACCCCTCACTTTAAGGGAGACGTCTAGTAACCTCTTGAAGAAGAGAAACCCCAGAGAGCTGAGATCCAAGCAGGCATTTATTTATTTCTTCTTCTTCTAGCGTTTGCCCTTCTTCTGTAGCCAGTCAACAGCGTCAGGTTGAGCCTGATGTAAAGTTTCGAGACCTCCTTTGAATCTGGAGAGGTGGCAGTCGTTGACTATGTGGGTCATAGTCTGTCTGTAGCTGCAGGGGCAGTTCGGGTCATCTCTGGCTCCCCAGCGATGGAACATAGCGGTGCACCGGCCATGGCCTGTTTGATAGCGATTGAGGAGGGCCCAATCATAACGTGCTAGGTCAAAGCCGGGTTGATGCTTGCTTGTTGCTGCTTGTTGCTGGCTTTGAAAGTGACTGGGATCCATGTGGATTCAGTCGGCTAGGAAGGATCGTCAGTTTCCCCAATGAATGGGTACTCACGGGATGCACCACGGGAAGGTCGATCCAATGCATCCCATTTATTTATTTATTTAGTTTTTCTGTTGCAAGGGCTTCCCTAATCTGGGTTGAGTTTTTCAGATAAAGAGACAGAAACAGAGAAGTTCCTCTAGTGAGGTAGTGGTCTGACTCAAACCTGGGCTATGCTAATGGCGATGCAGGTGTACTGGTGGAGTACCAGGTTGAGCACACACATTAACAGACACAAGGACCCAGGTTCAAGCCTCAGGTCCCCACCTACAGAGGGAAGCTTCATGAGAAGTGCCGCAGATGTCCCTACTTTCAGTTTCTCTCACCTGCTCTTTCTCTGTCTCTCATCCTTTGTTAAAGGAAAATAATCTTTTACATTTTATTTATTTGATAGAAATTGAGAGGGTAAGGGAAGATAGAGAGAGATACACAGAGATATCTGTAACATTGCTTCACCCCTTGTGAAGTCACCCCCCCACCCCAGGTGGAGAATGGGAACTTGAACCCGTGTCCTTGAGCATGGTAACATGTGTGCTCAACCAAGTACACAGCCACCCATTTCCAATAAGTAAACATTTATAAGAGAAACAGAAAACCAAACAAGTAAGCAGGTGTACTATCCTGGCGAGTCACCTTGCTTGTCCACCAAGCAGGTTTTCTGAAGACTTATTTTCATGAAAAAGAGAGAGAACCAGAACATTACTTAACTTGGCATATGGTGGTGCCAAGATTTGAACCTGGGCTCTAAGGACTGCCAAGTGCTGGGTTCTAAGACACTGAGATAACCCCCCCCCACACACACACACACACTACCTCATGCCGGTATTACTAACATTTAAGACAAAGTGTCTGCTGGGACCTGGAATTCATCCTTTTGTCACAGGAGGTAGAAAAGCATGAGTCTCTGCCCTCTTTCTGCCTCCTTCCTGCACAAGGCTTTTTCTGAGCTCTAACTTCAAAAGGACCTGGCTTTGTAACTCCCCTGCCCAGGGGACCCATTTAATATTGATACCGTCCTCCTTGGTGCTGTCTTTGGTTTGTCATGTCTGAAGTGAAATGCAAGACCCAGGAGGAAATGGAAATAAATGTACTCAGCAACCCCTAAATTTGTGGATGACTTGCTGAGACCCCCCCCACACACACACTTCAAAGGCCACACTCAGCTCTGAGCATCTAATTACCAGGCAGGTATAGACAAATGGAGAGAGCAGGGGTGGAGGGAAGCTCCAGAGTGTTGGGGGAGGACAGGTGGATTTATGAAGAAAGATTAAAAGAGCTGAATAGGTAAGCTTGGTAAGTGGTGGTCTGGGGGAACTTGTGGACCCTCCCTCCTCTGAAATCTGAAGGTTGTAAGCAGTCAGCAGAGCTAGACTTATTTGGGTTAGCCCTGAGAAATAGAATAGCGAGTAATGAAAAGAAATAGATACTAATAATGGACTCTAATGTTATACCTATTCCCATGCCAAACACTTTATGAGTGTGTAATATACATACTGCATGCGGGGGTGTGTGTGTGTGTGTGTGTGTGTGTGTGTGTGTGTGTGTGTACACAGACTGCAAAGTGCCTGTGGGTTTAGTGAAAGCCTTTATGAGGAGAAGGCAATGGGCACTTTGAGAACGAAGGGGAGGGTTCCAGCTTTGTTTTGCTTGTGGCCACTAGTGGGCCAGTATAGGTGGGGGAAGAGAATGGTTTTGTAGAAGGATGCCTTCTTTCAAAGCCTCCCGCTGCCATTTTCAGAAGCACACACAATGTAACTCCCACTTCACAGGAAACAAAACAAAGTAAAACAAAACCTAGGAAACAGGGCCCAGCTGCTTTGCATCCTGATACTTTATTAGGCTGTCAGCTACCCCTCTGTTCCCTCCATGGAATCTGGGGTGGGGGGTACTAGGGGGTGGCAGACAGATGATCCACATTTTTCTACTCCTGACCATGTGGAGAAAGGGGTTTGGCTGGGTCTTTACCTCTCTCTGCAGCTCTGCTTTCCCAACCTGATTTTTTAAATTTCTTGTTATATAATTTTATAATTGATGATTTAACATTACTAAGTGCATTACTAAATGGTAAGGTTTCAGGGGTCTAGGCTCAGGCCCACTTAGCTGTGTGCATAGCCCAGTGCATCCACTGCCAAAGTTTCTGTGCCCTCTCCCTCTGATAAACCACCACTGATTTACAAAATTATGAGACCACAGGGACATAGCCCACACCACACCCACTACCAACGTTTGCAGTTTTACTTATTTCACTTAACATAACTGCCTCCAGTTCCATCCATTTTGCCCCAAACAATACAATCTTGTCTTTTTAAATTGTTAAGTAGTCTGCCACTGAGTAGATATCTCAGGACTCTTCCTCCTTCTTCTTCCCCCTCTTCATCTTATTAAAAACAAACAAACTTTATTGGATGTGTCAGTGTTAGTTTTTTCTCTTCTGAGTAGAAGGCAAATTTAAAAATTGTACTTTAAAAATTTTTTTGTTGGGAGTCGGGAGGTAGCATAGCGGGCTAAGTGCAGGCGACGAAAAGAGACCCCAGCTCCCCACCTGCAGGGGAGTCGTTTCACAGGCAGTGAAGCAGGTCTGCAGGTGTCTTTCTCTCCCCGCTCTGTCTTCCCCTTCTCTCTCCATTTCTTTCTGTCCTATCCAACTACTATGACAACAATAATACCTACAACAATAAAACAAGGGCAACAAAAGGAAATAAATATTAAAAAACATAAAAAATAAATATAAAAATATTTTATTTTATTTTATTTATTATTGGGTAGAGACAGAAAAATTGAGAAGAGAGACGGAGCTAGAGAGGGAAAGAGAGAGGGAGAGAGAGACTCCTGCAGCCCTGCTTCACCACTCGTGAAGCTTTACCTCAGCAGGTGGCGTCCAGGGGCTTGAATCCAGGTCTTTGCACACTGTAATGTATGCACTTGACTAGGTGTACTACTGTCTGACCCCCAAATACAAGTTTCTGAGAATAAGATTTCTCTGTGCTGTTCATGCCTGTAGCTTCACCAGCACCTAGATCACTTCTTGGACATCCACAATGTACTGTAAATGTCACCCAAGTGACTCAGTATACGTTAACTCAGGATAAAGGCACTTTATCAGTTGCATGTGTGATTTATATCTGAACCATATTTTTATCTGATTTTACCAGAGCACTGTGCAGCTATGGCTTACAGTGGCACTAGGAATTGAATTGGGAACGTGGTAGTTTCAGGCACAATTCTTCTTCTTCTAGTGTTTGCCCTTCTTCCGTAGCCAGTCAACAGCGTCAGGTTGAGCCTGATGTAAAGTTTCGACACCTCCTTTGAATCTGGAGAGGTGGCAGTCGTTGACTATGTGGGTCATAGTCTGTCTGTAGCCGCAGGGGCAGTTCGGGTCATCTCTGGCTCCCCAGCGATGGAACATAGCGGCGCACCGGCCATGGCCTGTTCGATAGCGATTGAGGAGGGCCCAATCATAACGTGCTAGGTCAAAGCCGGGTTGACGCTTACAGGGGTCTATAGTCCTTTTGCACAACTATTATACTATCTCCCCTACTTTTTAAAAAAAATCATTTAGAATTCTTAGCTGTTCAGTCAACCTTTGAGTGACATGGTGGTTTTTTTTTTTTTTTTCTTTTTGGACAAGACAAAGAGAAATCAAGAGAGGAGGGGAGAGAAAGATAGACACCTGCAGACCTGCTTCACCGCTTGTAAAGCGAACCCTCCTGCAAGTGGGGAACCAGAGGCTCGAACCAGAATCCTTACGCGGGTTCTTGCGCTTTGCACCACGTGCACTTAACCCACTGCACTACTGCCAGACCCCCGACATAGTGGTCTTGTGTCATATTTACAGATTGTGAAACTGAGGCACGCTGTCACAACTTGAGAAAACCTTTTTCCTCGTAGGAACAGAATTTAAAACAAGAGCTTTTGAGGTTTAAGATCTTTCTGGAGGCCCTTGGGCATCACCTTCTAATCATGTCTGCAAGCTCCTTGGCTACTTTTTAAAAATATTGTATTTAATTTTGATGAGAGTGAGCCAGAGAGAAAGAGAGAGAGAATGAGAGAGAGAGAGAGAGAGAGAGAGACATCAGAACGCTTGTCAGTTTATAGTGGTGCTGTGGATTGAACCCGAGGTCTCACAGCCTCAGGCGTGAAACTCTTTTGCATAGCCATTATCCTGTCTCCCAGCTCCACCCCATGACTCTTACATTGCACAAACTTGAAAAAGTGGTAAAAGAATTAAAAAGGAACATCATTTGGCATTGGGTAAGCATATAAAGTAATTACCACATTCCTGGGGAATCTATAAATCTGGACCAATCTCCTTCTGCCACTTATTACAGGTACCTGAAGTCTCTGGCATGGGTTGTTTGCACAACAGACACTTGAACTGGCTGTGGGCTTCGCTGTTCATGGGCCAGCCATGTGGGAAAAGCGGTTTGCTGCTGCACTTTCCCTGCTTTCCGTCTGGTCAAGATTCTTGATGGCCATGTGCCTGGCTGGTAATGTGGTTTGCAACCCAAGTTTTCAGTGACTGTCCTCAACTCGCAATCTGTTGATGTATCAAGAGGGCTCCTCTATCTCTTTTCATGGCAGGTGACAATATAATTTTTTTTTAGATTTGTCACTGACATAAATCCAGTAGCTTGCCAGAGAGCAATATGGGGTAGGGGGAGAACTGATGCAGCAGACAGAGGCCATAGTGTAGCCTTGTGAGAGTCACAAGAGACTTGAGAAGCAGAGCTGGAGGTGACAGTGAGGTCATCCAGGGCAATGAGGTCATCCTGTGCATGTTGCCATGGTGAAGAAACCACTTCTTTGTAGTAGGGAGTCCATTCTGGGTAATCTGGTCAACTATGATCTTGAGGGGACCAGGAACAGACACAATATCTCCAGGAGCATATTATGAGGCTGTATGACAAGGAGAACTTTTGGGCTGGGACTTTCCCCTCTCATATCTTGAAGGCTGCTTTGCACATTTATTTATTTATTTTTAGACAGAAAATGTTTCGGGTGACATTTTTATCTTATTTTTTACTTTTTTCATTGGGGAATTAATGGTTTATAGTCAACAGTAAAATACAGTAGTTTGTACATGTGTAACATTTACCAGTGTTCCATATAACAACAATTCAACCCCCACTAGGTCCTCCTCTGCCACTATATAGTTGACAGTAAAATACAGTAGTTTGTACATATGTAACATTTCTCAGTGTTCCACATAACAATTCAACCCCCACTAGGTCCTCCTCTGCCACCGTATTTCAGGACCTAATCCCCTTGCCTCCATCTTTTACTTTGGTGCAATATACCAATTCCAGTCCGAGATCTGCTCTGTGTTTTCCCTTCTGTCTTATTCTTAAGCTTCTGTCTATGAGTGAGATCATCTCATATTCATCCTTCTCTTTCTGACTTATCTCACTTAACATGATTTCTTCAAGTTCCATCCAAGATGTGGTGAAGAAAGACTTTTTGTCTTCTCAGCAGTACAACAAATAATATCAGATCTTCTGGTCCTACTTGCAAGGGAAGAAGAAATGACAAAAAGACAGAGATTCTGGGACCCATTATGTCCCTCAGTTTTCAATGATTCCTTTGAGGGAAACTCCCTCCCCCCACACACACCTATAACCTCCTTGTAGGCCGAGATATCATTTGGGGAAATCAAGTGAGAAACAGAAAAAGATAATAGCCAGGTGCCACTTAAGAAGCCCCTTTAGTGAATCAAGGAGTATTTCCTTTTTCTTCTTAGCAGTGGAGTTCACTGACTAAGCCAATAAAAAGAGTCCATTTGGGCAAAACACTTCAGAAGGGAAGGAATTTAGTTTATTTACTGTGTGAGTCTGTATTTGAGAGGTGGGTGGGTGGGAAACACAGATTGAATTAGGTTGGATTCCAAAATGAGTATGATGTTCAGTATTTAGGCATCATTGTGCTGTCTGGCTGAATTTTTTTTTTTAATTAGTAACTTCATAATGATTGACAAAATTGTAGGATAATAGGTGTAATTCCATACAATTCCCACCACCAGAGTTCTGTATTCCATCCTCTCCACTGGAATTTTCTCTATCATTTATCCCTCTGGGAGTATGGACCAAAGACTTTATGGGGTGCAGAAGGTGGGAGTTATGGCTTCTGTAATTACTTCTTCACTGAATATAGATGTTGTCAGGTCGATCTACACCCCCAGCTTATTTATTTCAGTCTTTCCTGGATGGGATAGGGCTCTGGGGAAGTGAGGTTTCAGGACATGTTGGTGAGGTCATCTGCCCAGGGAAGTCTTGATGGTATCATGGTATCATGTCTGAAATTTGGTGACTGAAAAGCAGTAAGATATAAAGCAGGACAAACTGTTTAATAAACAGGATCCTAAAGGTAAGAACAGAGCAGATGAAACTAAGGGACTTCGTGTGGGAAGAAGCTAGGAAGTCTATTTTAGGTATAATCCAAGGGGCTCATGACTTAAGTAATTTTTGCCTGAACCCGTCAGCTAACATACAGGTAGGCTAAAAGTATTGTCTGGGGAGATGGTGTCAGAGTTGAGAACAGGACTAGAAAGCTGGATCAGGGTAGACAGTAGCTCCCAAATATGAGGGAAGTATAACCAGGTGACTGTGAGTCTGTGAGTCAGAGCCCTGGACCAGGATGTTCTTAAGCAACCTTCTCCACCTGCAGAGAAATTCCATTTGACTTGAATGTCAGCCCTCATGGTCATTTCTCTATTTCTAAGTATACCCAGGTCGTTTCTCTATTTCTAATTATACCCAGGTCATTTCTCTATTTCTAAGTATACCCAGGTCATTTCTCTATTTCTAAGTATACCCAGGTCATTTCTCTATTTCTAAGTATGCCCAGGTCATTTCTCTATTTCTAAGTATATCCAGGTCATTTCTCTATTTCTAAGTATGCCCAGGTGATCAATCCAGAGATAAACATATAGGTTGTGCACAGTAGTGGGGGTGACGAGGTGACTGAAGATTTTAATTGAGCTTTGTAGGTGTGTGATTTTTTTTTTCTGTGAAAATTACTACTTCAGGATTATCAAGCTTTAATTTAGAAAAATAGTATTTGTCTGTAAGGCATATTTATTACTTCTTACAATGATAAAATAACACTACGAATCCACTGCTCCTGCAGCCGTTTTTTAGATTTTTTTTGATAGCATAGAGAGAAATTGAGAGAGGAGGGGAAGACAAAGAGGGGGAGAGAAAGATACCTGCAGACCTGCTTCATCACTTGTGAAGCGACTCCTCTGCAGGTGGGGAGCTGGGTGCTTAAACCAGCATCCTTGAGTGGGTCCTTGAACTTTCCTTTTCTTTCTTTTTTAGTATATAGGACAGAGATAAATTCAGAGTAGGAGGATGAGGAGACAGAGAGAGAGAGAGAGAGAGAGAGAGAGAGAGAGAAGGAGAGATACCTGCAGATATGCTTCACCACTTTGAAAGTTTCCCCTGCAGGTGAGAAGTGGGGGTTCAAACCCAGTCCTTGCACATAGTAATGTGTACACTCAACTGGGTGTGCCACCTGCTGACTACCCAGGTTCTTTTTCTATAGAAGGATAATAATAATATCTGTCTAGCATCACACTTAGAATTTGGAATAATTGTCGTATGCTTTACATTGGGTTGTTCTAGATCTCCCCCGCCAAGAGAATTGGATCAGTCCAGTTAGTTTTGCGGCCCGCTTGGCCCCGCCCCAAGGAACCCCGCCAGAGTTCCAGAGTCCGGAGTTGGAGAGTTGCAGAGTGAGAGAGTGCTTGCCCCGCCGCCAAGAGACAGCAGAGTTCTGTTTGGTGATTAGTTTGTCTTAGTTTATAAATCGTTGTTCCTGAATAAAGAAATACAGCTGCCCTGCCCAGCCGTATGTCTCTGGTCGTCTCTGTGAAGCTAGCCCGGCAGGAGCCATCCGAATTTTAACAACATATGCAAAGCCCTTGGCACATGACAATCACTCAGGCGTCTTCAGTTTCCTTTGGCTTTCAGAGTTTTCTAAGACATGCTGGATTCAATGCACAGTTGAGGTTAGAAGTTGCTGGGGGCCAGCCCTGCTGGCCACAGTTATTAGGGTCCCTGAAAGAAATGGGAGTCCGCAGGATGAAGAGAGTGACGCGTCAGCTGCTTTAGGTGCAAGAGAGAAGCGTCTCTGGCCTCTGTCTACAGAGTTTTATTTTAAATACTTTTCACCTGGATACAGTTGACATCATGCAAGATCATTTTTTTATATTTCTTTGTTCACTTTTTTATTTATGAAAAGGAACCTGACAAAACCATAGAATAAGAGGGGTACAACTTTGCACAATTCCCAACACCAGACCTCCATATCCCATCCCTTCCCCTTGATAGCTTTCCTATTGTTTATCCCTCTGGGAGTATGGACCCAAGGTCATTGTGGGATGCAGAAGGTGGAAGGTCTGGCTTCTCTAATTGCTTCCCTGCTGAACATGGGTGTTGACAGGTCAATCTATACTCCCAGCCTGTCTCTCTCTTTCCCTAGTGGGGAAGGGCTCTGGGAAGCAGAGCTCCAAGGCACATTGGTGGGGTTGTCTGTCCAGGGAAGTCTGGTCGCATCCTGCTAGTATCTGGAACCTGGTGGTTGAAAAGAGAGTTAACTTACAAAGCCAAACAAATTGTTGACCAATCACGGACCTAAAGGCTGGAATAGTGCAGATGAAGTGTTGGGGGGGGGGTCCTCCATTTTGTAGATAGCTAGTTGGCATATTTTAGTTATATCCCAAAGGACCTGTGGCTATACTAGTTTTGTGTGTGTGTGTGTGTGTGTGTGTGTGTGTGTGTGTATGTGTGTGTGTGAGCCTGAAATCTGATATGCAGGTGGATCCTAATTATTGTCTGGGGAGATGATGTCATGGCTGGGAAAAGGACCAGAAAGCTGGATCAGGGAAGAGAGTAGCTCCTTAATATGTGAAAGGGGTATAAATATAGTTAATTGTAAACCCCATTGATTTGATGTGATCTGGGGCCCATAATTAGCTTAGGAGCCTGTATAACCTCTACATCCCTCTAGAGCAAGATCATTTTTTAAAATTAGCATCAAAAATAACTCCAGACATTATTATCATTTTGGGGAAGTTCTCCTTGAGAGTTCTCTTGGTCTGAGACAGCCTGCCCTCCTCTAGGTTTTGACCATCTGTGTGGCCTTGGTGTGGCTAAAATAACTTCAAACATTACTCTCTTTGTTTTGGCTGTCTGCGTTGGGTTAGCATATCTTTTCTGGAGCTCAGTCTAACAGCTTTTCTTCTTAACCCATTCTTGGATGGGTCTAACTAAGTAACATTCTTCTAGTATCTAGTAAACTGTCTACCTAAAGACAGTTTACTGTAAAGTAAGCACATACCATGGGGGCTCTCTACTGACTAACCTTAGCATATATGAAAGTTTACTAACTTCTACCCATTAACCCTTAACTTTAACTGTTTAACTACATAACTTCTATATTCATCATAGATACCTGTAACTATACAACCTCTACACCTGTAAGGCAAGCAAGGGGGTCTGTGGGTGAAGGTAAGCGGTAAGGCCTTTTTATAATTAGGTAAAGACCACAGTCTGTCACGCATACTGTAAGCCTCCCACAGTTCTGGCTTTTGGTCTGAGTCCAGATAATAGAGAAGCTGTAGTGGTGACAAGTAGCTCTTTTTCTGAAAGCTTTTCAATGGGTACAGCAGCTTCTGCTCCTAGGCCATTTTTGGTCTTGCTACACTCACTGCCATGATTGCTGCTACTGTGTACTTCCCCTGGGGATCTCTTTTTATTGTCCCCAGGTAACATTTGTGCGTTTTCAATATAGCCAGTAAGTCCTCAAATTACCAATGTAATTGGAAACAAATAGCTTCAGTTTAGTCTAGAACTTCCAGCTTTGTAGTTGGCCCCAGCCTGCTCAGACTTTGTCTGGCAGCAAACTTAACTTCACCTCCACCAAGAAGTCTCTGTCCAGTGAATAGAAGAGTTATAACTGGGGAGCTGGGAAGTAGCACAGCAGGTTAAGTACACATGGCATGAAGTGCAAGGACTGGCATAAAGATTCTGGTTTGATACCCCCCTCATCTGCAGAAGAGTTGCTTCACAGGTGGTGAAGCAGGTCTGCAGGTGTCTGTCTCTCCCCCTCGCTGTCTTCCAGTCGTCCTCTCTCAATTTCTCTCGGTCCTATCCAACAACGACAGCAATAACAACAACAAGAACAATAATAACAACAGGACAAACAAAGGCAACAAAAGGGAAAAATAGCCTCTAGGAGCAGTGAATTTGTAGTGCAGGCACCAAGACCCAGCAATAACCTTGGAGGCAAAAAAAAAAAAAAAAAGAAGAAGAAGAAGAAGAAGAAGAAGAAGAAGAAGAAGAAGAAGGAGAAGGAGAAGGAGAAGGAGAAGGAGAAGGAGAAGGAGAAGGAGAAGGAGAAGAAGAAGAGTCATAACTGGATGTCTCTCCATACACTTGTTCTCTTAATGACCAGAGCAAACTCAGAACCGTGTCAGGTGTTGGGATCCCATGGGATGTAGGGACTTGGGTCTGAGACACACTGCATGCCAATTATACTTAGCATTCAGGTCTTTTGTTGTTGTCCTCTTTGAAATTGTTCCTTAGGGGTGTCAGCATGACCTGGGAGAGTAGACACTATTGGCCAATAACATAACCTAATATATCTATTTTTCTATGATTTCTGTCTGTGGAGGGAGTGTATAACCTTTTCCCCATGCCCTCCTGCAAGGTTATAGCTATGGCTCTGTATCTTCAGAATTTCATCACTCCTGAAAGAGTACTTTATTTTTCCTTCCAGAAAGAGAATTAAAGACACACACAAACACACACACACACACCACACACACACACACACACACACACACACACACACACACAGAGAGAGAGAGAGAGAGAGAGAACGAGAGAGAGAGAGAGGGATAGAGACAGAGAGACGCAGAGAGAGAGAGAGAGAACAAGAAACAGACTTATAGATGCAGGAGCGGCATCAGTGGTGGTGTTCCATCTTGTGGTTGGGGGTTGGAATTCAGGTCTTTGGACTCTGTGATCCTTTTCGGTTCTTAGAAAGAGAGGTTTGGGGTCCTCCATGGTATGCTCAACAATCTGCAGAAAGTGCTGCTCCTGCAAGGATGGCCAGGGGTAGCCACATTCTCCACTGAACCTATGATACTTCAACACTTAAATCTCTCACTAATTACTGACACTTCTTTCCTGGCAGGAAGAATACACTGAGCAGTTAATTATTCACTACCTGTGTTGGATGCATGAGCATTTATGGCTTGCAAATCAGGGACATGTCTTCCTTCACACTGTCTCCTGTCTCCTCCCTGCCCTCCTTCCTCCTTTCAGATTATCCCATAGGTAACTTCTTTCTTTTCTTTCTTATAGGTGGGGACTGGGAGCTTAAACCTTGGTCCTTGACCATAGTAAGGTGTGCACTTCACCAAGTGTGCCTCTGCTTGGCAGTCCCCCTATAGGTTTCCTACTTAAAATTAGGTGTTGCTGGACCAGCAAAATAACTCACTTGTATAGTGTACTGCTTTGCCCTATGCTTCACCCAGGTTGGAGTCTGGGCCCCACCACACTGAAGAAAGCATTGGTGTTATGGATTCTTCACCTCCCCACCTCTTTCTATCTGAAAAATTCAACTTGGAGTCATGAAGCCCCAGAGATGACAAAACAATCAAGTGCTATTTTATGCAAGTGGGAGAAGTCATTTTCCTCTAGTTAGTGACCTTGTGCACAAGCCTTAACAATGCTGAGAAATCCCAAATCTGGTTTAGAACCAACCTGGGACTCTCCAGAAGGAGGTTTCTTGGTTGCAGGAAATTGGAATGTAATATCCTAGAGGTGGTTTGGGGGTAAAAAGGGGAAGATGAGAATCAGAGGCTGGGGTATGTTTGAAGAAGATTTATGAAAAGTAGAGTGGTGAGGTGGTTTTTGGCTATGATGTAATATTCAAGAGAGGGAGAAGAATTCCCAATAGACTGGCTAGGGAGTTTTCTCTCTCTCTTTCTCCCTCTCTCTCTCTCTCTCTTCCATAAGGTCATTCACTTTCTCCCTCCTTAAAATACTTTTTTTTCCTGATTCAATACATTTATTCTCAGTTTTCAGCTGATTTAGTACTTTTTATTTGTGATTTAATATTTAGTTACAAAATTATGGGGTAACGGGTATAATTCCACACTATTCCCACCACTAGAGTTCTGTATCCCCATTCCCTCCATTAGAAACAGCAGCAATTCTCCCAAGGTCACAGGGGTGGGTTGATTATTATTTCTATAACTGTCTATATTTATTATTATATTTTCCTGTTTTCTTTATGGTCCTGCCTTCTCTTCCTTTCTAAGTCACACCTACACCTATTACTACTTCTGAATGTCTTCATTTTTCCTTTTCTCTCTCTCCAGGTTCTACTGGAATTGGAGTTCAGAGTTCTCTGGTTATCTTCCCTTAATACTTCTCCCTCTCTGGGAGCTTAAGGTACATTCAAGAAGGACACAATCACCTTTCTGTGCTTTCTGGGAGATAATATGTGTTTTTGTTGATTGTATCTCTGTGCTGAGACATGCCTTTAATGAGACAGCGCCACTAGGTCCAGGGTCCCTAAGCTAGCATTCCAAGCATAACACACCACGAACACTGGTTACACTTGTTGAACATTCATATTTATTTTTCTCAGCTAGTCCTTGCAAGAATCTTCTTAGTGTTCCCTGCTGGGGCTGGAAGGTGAGATCTGTCCAGCTCCAGAGTCCAAGCTCTTTAGCTCTTCCTCCCCTTCTCTTCCTTGTCTGTTACAGAATAGTCTATGTTTCTGGAATGCAACTCTGAGTTACTAGTGCTGTGCAATGTCTGTGGGAGTCTCCCTAACCCTAGTTAGAGCACAGTGGATGCATCATTAATACATGTGAGCTGAGTGAATTGCTGTAGTAGCACCTGCCCATGAATCCAAAGCACATGTGCTAAACAAGATGGCAGGACACAATTTATCTGGAGTTTAAATTCAGAAGTATATTTCTGAGTTCAGAGTTACCCACTAGGAACTCCACAGGTTAATTCTTTCTCAGGAGACTTTCAGCACCTGAGAGATGTCCATTCAGCCAAAACTAGGGAAAGATGAACCTGATCAAATCAAGTTAGCAAACCAGCAACTCAGCAAATCCAAGACATGATCAACAATAAGAATAGATGCTGACTGTCATTCAGAGACCAGAATGAAAGGACGTCAGACTTCTCCATCCGATGTAGACCCCAAATATGCCTCAGGTATCTTTTTGATGGGTTTACAACAAATCCACCCCAGCCCATTAAATAAATTTAAGGAAACAAACAAACAAACAAACACACAAAGAGATGGGAAGGACAGGCACATCCATCACAATATAATTTTACCTGAGCTTCTGGAATCAGTAGGCAGAGCAATGGAGAGATGAATCATAGAAACTCAGGACTGGAAAGAATTTTGAAAAGTCATCTTATCTGTCCCCCTAAATCACTGGAGGCAGGTTCATTTTATTCTGAAAGGCCTCCAGGGAAAGACATTCAGAAACCACTTTTCGGTGGTGCCATTGCAGTGTTAACAACTCTCACTCACCTGGAATTTAATCCTCCTAATTCATCACCTGCTGCAGCAAACACAAGCTGATGAAGCCTATATGTCTTCTAAGCATTTATGCTCCTCCGTCCCTGCTTTTCCAATGACAGAGCTTGTTCAGCAATCTAGAGAGAAGAGAACATGAAAAAGCTGAGTGCTGAGTGATAGGGCGCTCTGCAGAAAGAGCAATGGGTCCCCAGGGGTGGAAATCTGGGTTGGATTTTCCATGATTGGAAGAAATGTCAATGAGGAGAGGGGACGGAGCTGTAGCTGGCACAGACGGAAAGAACAGGTTTGCAGGGATGTCGGTTAGTGGGAGAGGGGCTGATATAGCTGTGGTCCATCTGCAGGTTGCTATGAAACTGTCCAGGGAAAGAGATAAAGTCTGGCAATAGGTACTTTCTGGCAAGGCAGATGATCTGAAGAGAAACTGCTCGAATTTTTCTTTTGTAACCTGTGCCACAAGAGAGTCCTTCAGGAATATGCGAATCTGTGTGAGTGATGTTTAGCTGCCTCACAAGGCTGACGGAGAAATCATCTATAAAACGGCAAGTTTGGGTGGTAACAGAAGGAGGGGGCAGGGAGGTTTTTGGCCACAGGTGGGGATCCCAGCCAAGTCAGGATGGCTGTCTGCTGTAAGGAATGATTGTAGCACAATAGAAAATAGTCTCATCAGTCTTTGTGAAGGTATTACACTGACCTTTAAGGCATTGCTACATGAGTGTTTTTCATTCTGACAGATGGAAAGAAAATGCAAATGTTGAGAGAAACCGAGTGAACTGAGGGAAACATGGCTTAACTGGGCTCAAGGCAATCGACAAAGTATGTGGGCAATTTGGAAGCTCTAAATATTGTGTCTCTTCATTAAAGGGAAGATTGTTTTAATCATGGTGTTATTACAATTATTGCTTCTCCCAAATGGACACAATTAAACTGGGATCCAAAGATCCAGAATGGCTATCATTATATGCATGAGAAGTAAATTTTGCAGAAGTTCATCAGAGTCAGAAAACAAAAGCCAGCAGAGAATGAAATGGAAACTTAAAAGCAAAGAAGATGAGGGATACTCCTTGTGTGGACTACCAGGTAGTGGGAGATTACAGAAGTCAGAAGATAGATGGGCTGATGGATAGGTGTGCAGGTAGATGGGTAGACCGAGGGAGGGATAGGTAGGTGATGAATGGGTTCACTGATTGATGAATGAATAGATAGGTGGGTAGATGCATGGCTGCATATTTACAACTTAGAGTAGGAGTTTAGAGTAAAAGGATCATCCAGATTAGTGTCTGGGGAGATGATGTCATGGCTGGAAAAAGGACCAGAAAGATCGATCAGGGAAGAGAGTAGCTCCCAAAGTAGGAAAGGTGTATAAATATTGTTGATTGTAAACCCCATCAATTTGATGTGATCTGGGGTCCAGATTCAGCTTAGGAGCCTATGTGACCTCTGCATCCCTGTAGATCTGAGCTCACATTCTGTGGTCATGAGTAGGAAAGTTCCCAGCTGCCCCAATATCAGGACCCATATTCCTTAAGTGTAGTATAGAGTATGTTGTCCATCCTCCCTTCAGAAGATGGAACATTCTCTACTGCTGTTGATCCAAGTTGAGGGCAAGGTCCTATGGGGGCCCACATTTCAGGCTCAGGAAAAAAAAAAACCTAGTATAGCCACAGGCCCTTTGGGATATAACTAAAATATGCCTACTAGCTATCTACAAAACGGAGACCCCCCCCCCAATTCTTCATCCGCACTACTCCAGCCTTTAGGTTCATGATTATTCAGCAACTTGTTTGGCCTTATATGTTAACACTCTTTTCAGCCACCAGGTTCCAGATGCTAGCATGATGCCAACAAGACTTCCTTGGACAGACTACACCACCAATATGTCCTGGAGCTCCCATTCCCTAGAACCCCACCCCATTAGGGAAAGAGAGAGGCAGTCTGGGAGTATAGATTGACCTGTCAACGTCACCTTGAGAGAATGTTATCCATTACAAAAAGTAACAGCAACAAGTGCTGGAGAGGTTGTGGGGACAAAGGAACCCTCTTCCTGCTATGCTGGTGAGAATGCCAGTTGGTCCAACATCTGTGGAGAGCAGTCTGGAGAAAGCTACAAGTGGATCTATCCTATGACCATGCAGTTCCTCTCCTAGGAATGTGTCCTAAGGAACACAGTACACTTATCCAAAAAGATTTGTGCATACCCATGTTAGCAGCACAATTTGTAACAGCTGAAACCAGAAAGCAACCCAGGTATCCAAAAACAGATGAGTGGCTGAGCAAGTTGTGGTATATATACACAATGGAATCCTACTCAGCTATCAAAAATGGTGATTTTGCCATTTTCAGTCCATCTTGGATAGAGCTTGAAGAAATCATGTTAAGTGAAAAAAGTCAGAAACAGAAGGATGAATATGGGATGATCTCACTCACAGGCAGAAGCTGAAAAACAAGATCAGAAGAGAAAACACTAAGCAGAACTTGGACTGCAGTTGGGGTATTACACCAAAGTAAAAGACTCTAGGGTGGGTTGGTGTGGCGAGTTCAGGCCCTGGAAAATGATGGCAGAGGACCCAGTGGTGGCGAATTGCTGTATGGAAAACGGAGAAATGTTATGCATGTCCAAACTATTGTATTTACTGTGGAATGTGAACATTAATCCTCAGTAAAGAAGAAAAAACAGAGCAGTGTCCCCTCCTGCCTCATCTACTCCTACTCCAGGGCTTCTGAGCTTGGTCTTGGCACCTCCACCTACCCAGCTACCCAGTCCAGAAATATGAGATGCGTTTTTGGTCCTACTACCTGCTGCACTCCCACATAAAGTTTATCTTCAGTAACTTTTATTTCTTCTCCTTCTCCTCCTCCTTCTCTCCCTCCTTCTTCTCCTCTTCCTCCTTCTCATTTTTCATATGTATTTACCAGATTTTCTCTCTTTTGCCACCAGGGATATCACTGGGGCTCTGTACTTGGATGATGCCACCAATTTCAAAGGCCATCTTTTCCATGTATTCTTACTTTTCAATAGAGAGTAGCAGACAGAGAGCTAGAAACACACACACACACACACACACACACACACACACACACACACACACACACACACACAGAGATGCAGAGAGGAGAGACACTTGTAGCACTGCTCTACCACTCATGAAACTTCCCCTCAACAGGCAATGACTGGATACTTGAACCTAGGTCTTCATACATGGTAATGGGTACATTCTACCAGGTGCACCACAACCTGGTCCCAATAATTTCCATTTCTATGTTTCAATTCTACTTTAAATTTTTTCTATTTATTCCCCATATCTCCATCTCCAGCACCATAAATATTACATTATGAAGCCAGACTATTTTCTTCTCTGATTCCTTCCAATGTACATAACTGTGCCAATGGAATGGCCTCTTTAAAAAAATGCATTTGCTTAATAATTTTTTACTGTGTCCCATCACACCTCCAATAAAATCACATACCCTGGCTATGAGTCCTAAGAGATATTGCTGGTCCCTGTTCAGGCACTAGATGCCGGGCTAGCTTCGAGGGTGGGAGAGAGACAACCAGGGACTCATGGCTGAGTTCAGACGCAGTTCAATCTTTATTGAGTGGGAATGCCGTTCAACAATCTAATTTCTATTCATTAGAAAATCCTGTCCTTTATATCTCCTGAGGCAGAAGTGTCAGGAAGAGGAAGTACTTAGGATAGGGGATGGGAAGAAGGAAAAAGCACGTGAACCAATGTGGATTAAATGGTGGAAAACAGGGTGTGACTAGGAGAGGGGGCGGAGCAAAAAGAGAGTGCGAACCAGTGGGATTAAACCTGTGCCCTGCAGGCCAGGCAGGTCTCAGGTAAAACAGTGATTATGTAAATAGACCACAGTGTTAAGTAATGCAAGCAAATCTAATGTGATGATCAAAACAGAAGGTCTTAGAAGCAGAATTAGAAGCATACCAACAAGATATGGCTTCTGAGACCTCTCTAGTTTATCCCACTTCACACTCTGCGTCAGTCACCACACTCAGGCCACAAGCTCTGGCCACAATGAAACTTGAGATCCTCAGCTTAGCTTTTGCCTATGCCAGGGCTTCATTTATGTGGTCACGGACCTGCAGTGTTTTTCTTCCACTTCCCTTTGATTTGACTAGCTCCTGCTTCTCAGTCAAGGTTCAGCTGAAATGTCCCACCCACAGGAGAGCACTTCCTACTTCTCCAAATTTATAAAACCCTCTGCCTCATCCCCTTCAGGCTGCTGTAACAGAGTGCCATACATGGGGTGGACTATGAAGAACCAAAATTTATCTCTCAGAGCTCTGAGGTGGAGAAGTTTAAGTTCAGGGTTGGCAGATTGAGTGACAGTGGGGGTTCTCTTCCTCCTTTCATCTGCGCACTGTGTCTTCATAGGGCAGAGGTATCTTCACAGAGGCAGGGCTCTGGTATCTCCTGTGTAAAGACACTAAACACATTACCAGAGCCCCACTCCCCCAAGTCACACCTCCTAATACCATCACTTGAGTGGGGGTGGGGGGATGGCATTTTAGACTTCAATACAAGCATTTTTTGAAGAACATACATTCAATCTATAGCATTTTTCCAGACAGATCATTTTAGTAATCTTTAGAATTTCATGACTCAGGGATGACTTTTTCAGAGAGAGAGAGAGAGAGAGAGAGAGAAAGAGAGAGAGAGAGAGAAGAGAGAGAGAGAGAAAGAAAGAGAGAGAGAGAGAGAAGAGCACTTCAGCTTCCTTCATTATTGTGGGCTTTATTTTTGAACCTGGATAGAGCACATGGCAAAGCTTGGCCTCATCCAAGTGAGCTATCCCCCCACATCCAGACTTCCCTCCCCTACTGTACTTTTGCATACAACTTCCTCTGGCTTGGTAATTTATAAACACATGTGCCTGTCCTTGGCAGTGTCACTCCATTAAATTATAATTCCATATATTCAGAATATACATTCTGTTTTGTGCATAGGTTTCTATTTTTGGAGTAATCTGGACTTGAGACTCAGAGATGGGGTCAGTTTTTTTGAAGAAAGAAACTCTAGATTGCTGCAGGAAGTATTCTCCTAACAGAAAGGATTCCTCTAGCAGAAAAGAGAAGATGGAGAAGGCAGGAGGAGAAACTCCCACATGAGGAGAGGCAGAGACCCAGAGACAGAGAGACACTGATCCAGAAAAAGGCAGATAGGCCCCTTGTCTGAACTACTGATTGCCCCCCCCACTCTTTCCCTTATGAAATCTCAGAATACTCACATCAATTCTTTTTGGACTTGAACTAGATTGAGAGCATTTTCATCATCTGAAACCAACATGGACTGAATGGGAAAGAAGATAGAAAAATTGGGGGTGGGGGGATGAGTGAGAAGAGGAGGAACCCTTAGGAGTTCAAGCAAAAAAAATATGTATTTTAAATGAATTCAGACAATTGTCCCAGTGATAAATTTCAGCATCTGGGGCTCCTGAATTCTTGACATTCTGTTCTGTTGCCTCTTACCTGTCTCTGATTTGGGAGGTCACTTCCTTGACCAACAATTTCCAGAACTGTCTTCATGCCAGGATGTGACTGTGAACAGAGGAGGGCCAAGACTCTGATCATCAAAGACACTCCATTGACCTTGAAACCCTTTCTCTTTCTCTGTAACTGCAGCACTGGCAGAAGCTGTCCACGGCTTTGATGGATTTCACGTTTCCTCCTTTGAAGGACAGGACTGGTCTAATGCAACCCATCCTTTCTGCAAATGATGCATTTCTGAGTTGCTGTACTTTAGGGTATGTGATTTCCGAAGGGTAAACATGGCCTTCAAAAGGGAAAAATTGCTCTGCTTAACTATGCAGAGAATTCCCAGCAGCGCCTTTAATTTGACTTTCTTGCATAGGGCACATTTGCATTCACTGACTGGTGGCTTTTTTAGAATGACAAGTGGATCTTTCTCCTCTCTGTGTTTCAGTAAATGACTAGGATGTATCTATACTACAGGAACATTAGCCAGTTTCCCTGGGGATTTGGAAGCATCTTTGTTCAGTTAGCCCATTTCTTTTTTCCACCACCACTCTACATCTTTAAAAAAAAAAAAAAAGGACAACAGCGTGACTTCCCTTGGCAGATGACCTCACCGGTGTATCTTGGAACCCCAATTCTCCAGAGCCCTGCCCCACTAGGGAAAGATAGAGACAGGCTGGGAGTATGAATCAACCTGCTGATGCCTATGTCCAGTGAAGAAGCAATTACAGAAGCCAGACCTCCCACCATCTGCACCTAATAATGATCCTGGGTCCATGCTCCCATAGGGATAAAGAATAGAAAAACTTTCAATGGAAGGGATGGGATTTGGAGCTCTGGTGGTGGGAATTGTGTGGAATTGTACCTCTCTTATCCTATGGTCTTGTTGATATTTTTATTTTAATGTCAAAAAACTTAAAAAAAAAACAAAACTTAAAACTCCTGTCCAGGTGGTGGCTCACCATCAAGAGCTCTGCTAGTAGGCAAAGTAGCAGTTATCTTCAAAAGAGGAAAACTTAGAAATAGTGCAGCTGTGCTAGATAGTGACAAATCTGGTTCAGAGCACATGTGACCATGGTTAATTATCTGGGTTCAAGTCTCCAGTCCCTGACTGAGGGGAAGAAGCTTCACCAGGGGTGAAGCAGTACTGCAGGTGTCTCTCTTGCACTCTCCTTTTCTACCTCCCCTCCTCCTCTCAGTGTCTCTCTATTCTATCAAATTAACAACTAAATTGAAAAAGGAAGTACTGCACCTTAGGCTGGGAAATGGATCAGTAGCTAAAGTGCTTGCCTTATCATGTCTAAGACTCAAGGTTCGAGTCCCAGTGTGCCCTACGATGGCAGCAGTGTGACTGCATAGACAGTAGAGCAATACTTTGGTATTCTCCTCTGCTTCAATTCTTTGTCTTTCTCCTTCTCTCTGGTTCTAAAAGTATTTTCTTTAGTTCTTATTTTTTAACTCTTAAAAAGTTTTGGGGCTGGGTGGTGACGGCGCAATTAGTTAAGCGCACATAGTGCTATGCACAAGGACAGGTGTGACATTCCAGGTTGGAGCCCATTGCTCCCCACCTGCAGGGGGAAGCTTGCTCTGTAGGTGTCTATCTTTCTCTCTCCCTCTCTATCTCCTCCTCATCTCTTAATTTTTCTTGATTGTATTTACTAAAATGGAATAAATGGTGACCAGGAACAGTGTATTCGTAGTGCTGGCACTGAGCCTCAGCAATAGCCCTGAAGGCAAAAAGGAAAAAAGAAATGGTTACTGGGCAGAGACAGAGAGAAATTGAGAGGGGAGGAGACAGAGAGGAACAGAGACAGAGAGATACCTGCAACCCTTCTTCATCACTCAGGAAGTTTGCCCACAGCAGGTGGGGATAAGGGGTTTGAACCTCAGTCCTTGTGTACTGTAATATGTGTGCTTAACTAGGTGCACCACCACCTGGCCCCTTAAATTATATATTTAAAAAGGAGGAAGAGGAGGAGGAACAAGAGGAGGAGGAGAAGGAGGAGGAGGAGGAGGAGGAAGAGGAGAAGAAAAGGAAGAAGAAGAAGAAGAAGAAGAAGAAGAAGAAGAAGAAGAAGAAGAAGAAGAGGAAGAAGAGGAAGAAGAAGAGAAAGAAGTAGAAGGAGTTCTATCCTGCCCATGTTGGGTGTAAATATGGAGTTTCAGAACCAAAATTCTAACTTCAAAGTTCCATGCTATGCCAGGCATTAAATCATCTGATCCTAAGAAACTGTTTAAAACAGATCAAAACGACAATGAGAACGCAAATCCACCTTGATTAAAAATCACCTTATTAGTAACTTGACTGTGTTCTGGCATTATTTTCTAGCTTTCACTGCAGTTTTAGAAGCTGATACATTTTTCAGACCTATTTGGGAGGATATAAAAAAAACAATTTAATTGGTTCACTGGTTGCTTTCCCATTCCACATGAGATGCACACACCCTCCAGATGTTCACTGTCCAGCTATTGAGTAGAGGGCCAGAGAGGACCCCAGGGCAGGGAAGTGGGCAGTGGGAGTGGATCTAAGCTGGACAGAAGCTGAGGAGGGGCTTCAGAGTGGGCAGACTGAGGATAGGGTATGCTCTGTCCAGAGTCTCCTGTGAAGGCTGACATGCTCTGGGACTCCAAGATCAAGGCCTGCACACAGCAGCCTGGCTGTGCTGAAAAACATGGAGTGCTCAGACTACCTCAGAACAAACAAACACTTTATTTGAATTAAGTTAAAAACAGGGAAATAAAACCATAAAGGAAAGGGCTCATGAACATGCAGTAGATGAGGAAAGCAATGCAGGTGTCCCCCAGGGAGGGCAGGGCCAGGTCGGGGGTGGGAGCAGGGCCCAGGGCCTTCTCCACAGCTGATTCTGAGAGTGCAGCTCTGAGCATCCAACTCTGAGCCAGAGGGGCCTGTGTGGGCTGTGGCTCTGGGGTCCCCGCAGTCTTGGCTGAGGGCCCTGTCTCCAGGGTTGCTGAGGGCTCGACACTTGCAGAAGATTCTGGCTCCTGGGCCTGCTGGCAACAGGGGGCTGATGGCACCTTCTCATCGTCCCATGGACCTGAGAAACAGACAATTCACCCCATGAGCTCTCCTAAGGTCCCCTTGGTCTCACCCATCTTGAGTCATACCTGAGGGGCCCAACCCAGGAAGCCTTCCCTGCTGCTGTCCCCAAGGTGAGCTAGTGTCAATTCTTTCTCCTGAAGAGATAGCAGCTTCTGGGTCTCTTCACTGTGTGACCCAGTCCCAAACCTTTCTCCCACCAGATGCTCATACAACTCAGCCCCCCCCCCTCACCTGCAGGCTGTGTACACAGGACACCCAGGTTCCGGGAAGGCTCATGGAGTACAATGTCACTGTACAGAGGGGTCACCCCCACCAGCAGCTCCACATAGCCCAGGGGGAGGCCACTCTCTGCTGACTGGGCAGGAGTCCCTCCACGGCTGTCCAGAGAGCCTGCTGAAGTTGTGTCCAGGGATAGCAGACTCCACCTGGACCTTGGGTGCTCACAGAACATCTTTGCCTGTGGCCATTTTCCCTCTGATGGAGTCTCAGAGTTGAGGCTAGACACCTCCTCCAGGTATCCTGATAGACATCTCTGCAGAAATAAGAGACCAGAGTGTCACAGCCTCCCAGCCCCTGTACATTGTCCTGCTTCCTCTACCCTGGGCTCAGCTTCCACCTCAGCCTAGCCTTGTCCACACAGGTTTCCTCCAAGGAAGGGGTACAGACAACCCCCACCCCCACTCCCAGGTAGGGAAAGACATTGGGAAGATGTGGTCACTCAGAGGTATGGCTGAATATGGGCACTTGCCCCCCAAGTCACCCTCTGTTACCCTAGGACTTCTGCGGCAGCAACAACAGAAGCTTGCAGACTGATCCCTCAGCCAGCCTCTCAACTGAGTCATTCTGCCTCCTCTGAGGCTCTTATTCTGGCCTTCACCATTGGGGCCTTTCATGGTGGAGAGCATCCTTCTCTCAGCTCTGAGAGCAAAGTGACTTGGGCAGGGGGTCTGTGGATAGAATGTGGTTGCCTGGTGACCAGGGTTCCAAGTCTGTTGATATCTAGCCCAGGGAGGTGAGGTCACTTCCTGCATCTCCTGACCTCAACTTGTGCTCAGAGAAGACATGCTCTGCAGATGTCCCTTCAGGCTAGTGCCAGTTCCCACGAGAGTTGGGACATTCTTGGAGCACCTGTTTCGCCATGTTGTCCCCTCAGGCTATTGCCAGTTCCCTAGAGTTAATAAGATATTCTCGAAGTTCCCTTCCCAATCAATCCAGTCCTGGCTCATCACTCTGGTTTTTGCCTTATAAAGTCCCTCTTCTTCTGCCCCTCTTTTTTTTTCTTGCCTGCTCTGTTGCCCGCTTTTCACATTGGTGATTAGATGCAAGGGAGGGTGGTCCGGGAGGCAACCATTTTTGTTACCTCCTCGTGGCCCGAACCACTGCACTCTCACCCAACTCTGAGGTGCCCCTGCAAATAAAGATTTGTGTTCCCTCTTTGCTTCAGATCTCCTCTCTCTCTTTTCCATGGCACAGCCTGACAAAGACACTCTCAGTCACCATGGTGGGCTGACTGACGACTGCTTACCCTCCACCCTCATGTCACCTGTGTACACAGTGACAGCACATAAGTCACTCCACAGCCCTGGAAAGTCTTGGGTGTGGCCAGGGCTCCAACTTTGAGGACACAGACATAGGGCAGAGCCTGATTCTCTTTTTCACAAATGATGAGACAGTGGATTAGCCATGAGCCTCTCAGGAACCCTGGTCTCCATGTGACACGTGGTCACTCTAGCCTGCCTCCCTAGAATGTCCATAGGACTGTGTGTGCTCCCACAAATACCTGGGTCCCTGTGCAGGTATTTCTTCTATTTCCTGGGGATGTCACACAAACTACGATGGAGTTGTGATCTGGGGTTGGTAGTGACCACCCTCACACAGGCTGGGCCTGCTCTGGGTGCAAGGACAGATGCTTCAACTCCTACAGAAGTGGTGTTTTGGTATCTCTCCTTTGCTTTCTGTCTCTCTCTCTCTTACTTATCTTTTAAATTAAAGTCCACTGTGAGATGGAATTGTGTTGGAGACAGAAAAATGAACTGAAGTCAATAATACAAAAATAAATAAATGGGAAGCTGGAAACATCATTCCACGCAATTAAAGGCCTTCTGGGGGTGGATGGAGAGAGTGTTAGGGCTCCAGAATGGCGGGAAGGGACCCACACTGCGGGTGTGAGTGTGTTGCTGACATCCATCCTAGGTGTATAAGACTTTGTATTGTAAACACTAAATTTCCCTCAGTAAAGTGAACTGATACTATTTATGAAAAGCACATTTGATGGGTGGAGAATGGGAGGTAGAGAACACTTCACCATGCTTGCAGGACCCAGAGGTAGGTTCTGAGCCACCTTATTGTTGTATGCTTTACACTGGGTTGTTCTAGTTCTCCCCCGCCAAGAGAATTGGATCAGTCCTGTTAGTTTCGCGGGCCCGCTTGGCCCTGCCCCAAGGAATCCCGCCACAGTTCCAGAGTTCCAGAGTTGGAGAGTGGCAGAGTAAGAGAGAGTGCTTGCACCGCAGCAAAGAGACAGCAGAGTTCTGTTTGGTGATTAGTTTGGTTTAGTTTATGAATTGTTGTTCCTGAATAAAGAAATACAGCTTCTCTGCCCAGCCATATGTCTCTGGTCGTCTCTGTTACCCACCTGTGAAGCTAGCCTGGCCAGCTAGAGCCGCCGAATTTTAACAACAAATGGCGCCCACGTGGACCTGACCTGCGCATCTCTCAGATAAGTAAAGACAATTTGGCTACCTATGCACTATGGCCTTCTCTTCTGCTTGTGAAGAGATCTCCAAAGGCCTCTGCTCTTTCTTCACGAGGCTGTTTTGCTGTTTCTGGAACATTTATCTCTGGACCACTCTGTGGTTTCCACTTGCTCGGGCAAACTCAGAACAGCCAGCGGGAATAGCCAGCGGGTGGGAGGCAAGGCACGGAGCTGCTGTTTCCACCTGGTTAAGCAGCCAGCCAGCCGGCTGCACCCAGACAACCCCGCGCACCACGCCCGCAGCCCCGCAGCCCCGCAACCCGCAGGAGGCTGACGCCAGCATGCAGGAGCCCAATGCCAGCATGCTGGAGCCTGATGCCAACACGCTGGAGCCCGATGCCACCTCGCAGGAGTCTGATGCCACCACGCAGGAGCCCAATGCCAGCACACAGGCCAGCCCACAGGAGCCGGCTCTCCACCACGTGGCGCAGGGCACTGGACGTGTGATCCCTCCACGCTGCTCGGCCACTCCGAGCAGGCAGCAGACATGGCAGGGCCATGGGGCAGGGCCGCGGCGGCCTATCATGGCCGCTACCCCTGGGCACCTAGGCCCATGCCTTCTACAAAGCTGGCCTGCCTGCCCTCTTGCTATAAATTCTGGAACGATCCTGGACTTCCCAGACCCCTGGGCTCCTTGCCGAAACTGGGCACACGAGATCTCCAGCTGCCGGTCCGGTCTGAAGACAGACAAGCTAGAGTACACAGAGATTCGTGCAGAGATCGCAACCTGCAATTCCTAGAAGTGAAGCTGCCCAAGAGACCACCACTGGACAACACACCCCCCAACAACTAGGACAGTACAGATTTAAATTCGTGTTTAAAATGACATGTCTTCGTAACAAAGGTTTCTCTCCTTGTGTATTAATGACCATGTTTATGTGTATGTTTAAAGTTTGGTAAACAGTAACTTTAAGGCTAAATTCTTACTAGACAAAGTTAAATGAAAAAGGTTTTCAACGTAATTCTCATAAAGATAAAATTAACTTACATTTAAAGTCTGAGGTAAAAATTAGTTAACAAGCAATATATTTTAACTAAGTTGGTCTAAACAAAAGGTTAAATAGACTTGTTGATATGTAAAACTCTCCATTACCTTCTCTATTAGAAATGGTAGATCACACAATGGCTATGCTAATTATTCTCATGCCTGAGGTTTCCTTTCCTGCGCACAACTCCATCTTAAATGGGTGTAACAAAAGGTTAAAAAGACGTTGTTGATATGTAAAAGTCTCAAATTCCTTCTCTATTAGAACATTAGATTGTTCTTTGGTTATGCTAATAACAAGTTTTGTTTCATAGTAAGTAAATTGCAGCCAGCTGCCTTTGGGACTCTAGGCCATTCCCCGCCCCCATGCAAATGCCCGTCGAGGCAAGTACGCCCCCCAGAGGCAAGAAAGTACGCCCCCAAGAGGCAAGAAATGTTTTTTTAAGCTGATAAAGTTTTGCCCACGGAGGCAAAAATGGCCCCCTCAGGCCTTCCCTTAGCAGCACACTGGTTCTTGTTACTTGCTTACATGTTTCTCCATGTTTGTGCCAGTTTCTTTTTTTTAAAATGCCTGTACGATATAGGTTTCTGTTCACCCCACACCCTTGATACTGTAGTCATTTAGTTAAAAAGAAAAGGGAGAATTGTTGTATGCTTTACATTGGGTTGTTCTAGTTCTCCCCCGCCAAGAGAATTGCATCAGTCCTGTTAGTTTCGTGGGCCCGCTTGGCCCCACCCCAAGGAACCCCGCCACAGTTCCAGAGTTCCAGAGTTGGAGAGTGGCAGAGTAAGAGAGAGTGCTTGCGCCGCTGCAAAGAGACAGTAGAGTTCTGTTTGGTGATTAGTTTGGTTTAGTTTATGAATCGTTGTTCCTGAATAAAGAAATACAGCTTCTCTGCCCAGCCGTATGTCTCTGGTCATCTCTGTTACCCGCCCGTGAAGCTAGCCTGGCCAACTAGAGCCACCGAATTTTAACAAAACCTTATGGTAGCCATTCCTCAGGTGGGTGACACTAGGATTGTTAAGACTCCCTTCAGATAGGTCCTAAAATGAAATATAAACACAAGCTGACAGAAAGGGTTACTAGCCCCAATTTGTTACAACAGTGTAGTCCAAATAGAAGCAACCCAGATACCCATCAGGGAGTGCCATAGAAAATGTGACCTAGCAAACTTAAAGACAACTTTATAGGCCCAAGTTAATAGTGGGTGTCATTTCAAAGAAATAAAAACTTGATTGGGGTTGGGGATGTGACTCAGTGGTTAGAGCATGTCTTCCATTCATGAGGCCTTGCGATCCACCCTCAGTAGCACATGAGGGCACTAAGGCAGAGCTATGTGGAAATTCATAGATGGAGGCATGGTTCTCCCCCCTTTCATAAAAATATGAAAGTAATTTATGCAGCTATTAAGAACAATGAGCCCACCTTATCTGACCCATCTTGGACAGAGGTAGAAGGAATTACATTAAGTGAGCTAAGTCAGAAAGATAAAGATGAGTATGGGATGTCCCCACTCATCAACAGAAGTTGAGAAAGAAGAACAGAAAGGGAAACTAAAAGCAGGATCTGATTAAATCAAGAGCAGGGTAAAATGTAAAATGTAAAAACACTGTGGTGAAGGGGAGGGTGACCATTGGGCTTCCCAGCACGGTGGGGGTGGGTTGGTGGGGGGCAAGCAGGGTGGGTGGCGGAGATGGGACACAGACTTTTGGTGGTGGGAGCGGTGTTCATGTACAATCCTATTAAAGTGTAAACATATAAACCACTATTTAATTAATATGAGACGGGAAAAATTGATCAAATGTCTAGAACTTCTTAAAACACATACTGAGTCTTTTTAATACATAAGCTGTCTCTGATATGTTGTCTCTCCCAAAAGCCTAGACCAGGGAGAACAGAAGCAACTGGTAGCACAGCTATATACAAGATGCTGGGTATTATACCCCAAACCCTAACAAAGGGACTTTCCAAAGTTAACCCTATCACCAAACTGTGAAGATAACCATAACTATCCACTGTCTTCTTGAACTCTAAGACAACAGGAACCTCACGTTTCCACTGTAGAGCCTATATTTCTCCCAGTCCTGGAACCTTAGGGTGGAGTCCACTTTTCTGCATGCTGCTCTCAATTCAAATCAAATAATATTGCATCTGCAGAACGCAACCTAATCAACACAATGAGTGCCACCCCAGCATGCTTCACTTCAGACTGTGACCAGAGACTTCAGGTGTGGAATGACAACCCTTCAGCTTCATCACTTGGGTGAGTCCTTTCCTTTCATAGTATTCTCGAATTCCATTCCAGGTGGTCCACTCCCCAATAAAGTCCCCAAACCTAGATATAGTCCAGGTCCCCTGAGATAGAGCATAGGTTCACACGTGCCCATAAACTAGGGGAAAAATATATACCTGAAAGTAGAAGTACATGAGAGCATGCAGGGAATACCCCCAACACTTCATCTGCACTGTTCTAGTCTTTAAGTCCATGATTGTTCAACAATTTGTTTGGCTTTGTATGTTAACTCTCTTTTCAGCCACCAGGTTCCAGATGCCAGCAAAATGCTGACCAGACTTCCCTGGACAGACGACCCCATCAATGTGTCCTGGAGCTCTGCTTCCTCAGAGCCCCACCCTACTAGGGAAAGAGAGAGGCAGGCTGGGAGTATGGCTCCACCAGTCTACGCCCATGTTGAGCGGGGAAGCAATTACAGAAGCCAGACCTTCCACCCTCTGCAACCCACAAGGACCCTGGATCCATACTCCCAGAGAGATAGACAATGGGAAGGCTATCAGGGGAGGGGATGGGATATGGAGACTGGGTTATGGGAATTGTGTGGAACTGCACCCCTCTAATTCTATGGTTTTGTTAATGTCTCCTTTGTTAAATAAAAAAATTAAAATTAAAATTAAAAAAGAAAGACAGATCCACACACACAAAAAATTAATAATTAACCGGAGTTGGGCAGTAGCGCAGCAGGTTAAGTGCATGTGGCACAAAGCACAAGCACCCGCATAATGATCCTGGTTAGAGCCCCCAAGCTCCCCACCTGCAGAAGAGTCGTTCCACAAGCGGTGAAGTAGGCCTGCAGGTCTCTATCTTTCTCTCCCCGTCTTCCCCATCTATGTCCATTTCTCTTTGTCCTATCCAACAACAAAGGCATTAATAACCAAAACATCAACAATAATAACAAGAGCAACAAGGGCAACAAATGGGAAAATAGATAAACAAAGAAACAAACATAAATATTCTGGGGTCGGGCTGTAGTGCAGCGGGTTAAGTGCACATGGCACAAAGTTCAAGGACAGGCATAAGGATCCTGGTTCGAGCCCCCGGCTCCCCACCTGCAGGGGAGTCGCTTCACAGGCGGTGAAGCAGGTCTGCAGGTGTCTAGCTTTCTTTCTCCCTCTCTGTCTTCCACTCCTGCCTCCATTTCTCTCTGTCCTATCAAAGAATTATGACATCAGTGACAACAACAACAACAATAAAACAACAAGGGCAACAAAAGGGAAAAAAAAGCAAACTTAAAAATAAATAAATATAAAGAAATAATAATTGAGCTAGGGAGGTGGGTTAGTGGTGGAGCACAACATCAAAAGTAATTATAATTGATATATAATAACGTGCATGTAGTCTGGGGCCTGGAGTAGCGCACGCGGTTAAGTGCCTAAATGACAGTGCGCAGGGACCTGGGATCAAATCCCTGGTCTTCACCTGCAGGGGGAAAGCTTCACGAGTGGTGAAGCAGCGCAGCAGGTATTTTTCTGTCTCTTTCCCTCTCTCTCTCCCCTCCCCTCCTGATTTCTCTCTGTTTGTATCCAATAATAAATGAAAATATACTAAAAATAAAATAAGGGAGTCAGGCGGTAGCCTGCGGTTTAAGTGCAGGTGGCACAAAACTCAAGGACCCGACGGTAAGGATACCGGTTCGAGGCCCCTGCTCCCCACCTACAGGGGAGTCTCTTCATAAGCGGTGAAGCAGGTTGCAGGTGTCTACCTTTCTCTCCCCTCCTCTCCATTTCTCTCTGTCCTATCCTACAACAAAGACATCAATAACAACAATAATAACTACAACAACAATTAAAACAAGCAACAAGGGCAAAAAAAGGGAATAAACAAATAAATTTAATCAAAATACAATAAAATGCATACAGTCTAATTTTTGTCAATGAGATTTGACAAATACATATATTTATGGAGTTAATATCAACTTTTGAATATGTAGACTATATCCGTTATCCTAAAAGTATCCATGTGCTTAATATTTTTTTCTTCAGTCATTTGTCCAGAATGCTACCCTAAGTCAATCACTGATCTGATTTATCTAATTTCCCTATCTACAGACTAGTTTTACTTCTTCTAAAACATTTGTATAAATAGAGTCCTTCCATGTGTACTGTTTTTTTTTTGGGAGGCGTGTGGGGGTCTGGTTTCATTTGCTTATGCAATGTCTATGAGGTTTGCTTTGTATTGTTTCTTATGAACAAGGGCTCAGGGTGGAGAGGAGGTAGAGTGAGGCCAGAACACTGCTCAGCTTTGGCATAAGTGGTATCAAGGATTGAACCTGTGACCTCTGCAGCCTCTGGAAGCATGAGAGAAGTGTTGCTTGCTGTGCTGTCTACCCTGTTCATACACCTGTGCATGCCAACAGCGCTTATTTTACCTGATGAACTTTTAATTTTTATGTGAATAGAACCACTTGTTTATACACTCATCTGTTGATGGGAATGAATTACTTTGAGCCAGTATGACATATATGTTGTAAACATCCACATATCTGCCTTTATGATTTCAGTTTCTCTTGGATAAATACCTGAGAGTGTAGTTGCTAATTCATATAAGTGTGTGTGTGTGTGTGTGTGTGTACAATTTTGAAACTATCTTCCAAACTATTTTGAAAGTGACTGTATCATTTTATATTCCATGAGCAATATGGAATCCATTTGCCATACTTCCATACAAACACTTGTATTGTTAGTCGTTGAAGTTACAGCCTTGCAGATGACCTCACCAATGTGTGCCGAGACTCACCTCTCCAGAGCCCAGTCCCATTAGGGGAAGATAGAAACAGGCTGGGGATATGCACTGACCTGCCAACATCCATGTCCAGCAGAGAAACAATTATAGAAGCCAGACCTTTCACCACCTGCACCCTATAAAGAATTTAGGTCCATACTCCCAGAAGGATAAAGAATAAGGAAGTGTCCAGTGGAGGAGATGGGATGTGGAACTCTGGTGGTGGAAATTATGTGGAGTTATCCCCCTGTTATTTAACAATCTTGTTCATCATTATTAAATCACTAATAAAACATTAAAAAAACAGAAAATGTGATCTAGGGAGTCGGGTGGTAGTGCAGCGGGTTACGTGCATGTGGTGCAAAGCTGAAGGATCTACTTAAAGATCCAGGTTCGAGCCCCCGGCTAGCCACCTGCAGGGGACTCACTTCACAGGCAGTCAAGCAGGTCTGCAGGCTTCTCTCTGTCTCTCTTCCTCTCTATTTCCCCATTCTCTCTCAATTTCTCTCTTTCTCTATCCAATAACAAAAATTTAAAAAAGAATGTATGAATAAAATAAAAAAAAGAAAAGAAAATGTGACCTGTCTACATATGAAGTTCATTCAGCATTAGATATGAATAAGGACACAAGAACCTGGAAAATACACTAAATCACTTTTGTCACTCAACATGAGAGCTTTCTTTTGCCATCACCTTTTTTTTTTTTTTTTTTTGGCTCAATTGTTGAGTGTCTTTATCTCAGCACTAATAAGAACAAACTTATCTGAAAGCTGAAAATTAATGTGCTAAGTATTAGCAGGGCACCCCTGGTTGAGCACACATGTTCCCATGCACAATGTTCTGTGTTCTAGCCCTGGTCCTAGCTCTGGGGAGAAGTTTCAGGTGTGGTGCAGCCATACAGGAGATGCTGAAGATAACAGAAGCAATAAGGAAGAGTTCTCTCTATCTCTCACCCACTCTCAATCTCTTTTTGGTTTTTTTTCTTTTCTTTTTAGAATTTTCACTTATTTTTTTCCTTTTAAAATTGTATTTATTTCTTCAAATAGAGACAGAGCAGAATTGAGAGTGGGGAATGAGACAGAGGGAGAGAGAAAGTCATGCACCACTAAGTCACATGCAGAACTGGGAGCCTCAGACACACAGCCTGATGCTCTACTGGGTGAACCATGACAATGGTTCTAGCTACTCATGACAATCACTTAGTGGAGGAGAAGGAGGAGTAGGAGGTTGAAGAGGAGTAGGAGAAGTCATAGGAGGAGGAGGAGAAGGAAGAGGAGAAAAAAAGAAGGAAGATGGTGTCAGAGTTGAGAACAGGACTCTAAAGCTGGGCCAGAGCAGAGAGTAACTCCCAATATGGGGAAATTATGTAAGTGCTGTTAATGGGAAGCCCCAGTGCAAATGCTGCCATAACACCAACCTGACTTCCCTGGGTGAAGACCTCACCAATGTGTCCTAGACCCTCACCTCCAGAGCCCTGCCCCACTAGGGAAAGATAGAAACAGGCTGGGGGTATGGATAGACCTCTGTCAATGCCTATGTCCAGTGGACAAGCAATTACAGAAGCCAAACCTCCCACCTACGGCACCCCACACAGATCTTTGGTCCATACTTCCAAAGGGATAGAGAATAGGGAAACTTCCATTGGAGGGAATGGGATACAGAACTCTGGCGCTGGGAATTGTATGGAATTGGACCTCTCTTACAATCTTGCTGATGGTTAAATTACTAATATTTATTGAATATGTATAAATATAGATAGATAGATAGATAGATAGATAGATAGATAGATACATAGATAGTCAGACAGATAGATGATAGAGAAATAAGAGTTGACCTTTGTCTGCGACTTTGGCAGAACTACTGATTTTTCCATTGGAGTAAATGGGGATACCCAGGTCCTTGCACATGGTAAATTTTGTTCTCTGTCTGGTGAGGTATCTCCCTAAGTCTGGTCTCTGCCTTTTAGAGTGCTGCAATTATATGTGTTGCAGTGTTGTCCTCATGTCTCTGTTTTTCTCTACTTATCTCTGTTTCATTTGAAGCCCAACCTACTTATATGTAAATAATAAAAATGTTAATAAAAAGTCAAAAGTACATAGTCACCCATTCACAGCATCAGGTTATTGAACTTCAGTTCCACAAAAATATTCCTGTCATAGAAACAGTGACAGCTGTAAACATGGCATAGCAGGAGAGAAGTGCTGGATAAAGAACAGTTTGTTTAGGGAGTCCGATGGTATCACAGCGGGTTAAGCACACGTAGCGTGGAGCTAAGCATGAGGACAGGTTCAAGGATCTTGATCAAGCCCCTGGCTCCTCGTGTACAGGGGAGCCACTTCACAGGTGGTGAACAAATGAGAAAATAAATAAATATTAAAAAACAAGAACAGTGAGTTTCATTTGACATCACAATGGCATTTGATTGACAATCAAATATTATATGAAACTTTTATTTACATGATTCACTCTCATCATGTCAATTGTATTATCCAATATGTTCTGTATATTTGTGTATCTTTACAGTACACATGTTAAAAGCTTATAAGGCCATATCTTGTATAAGTATTCCCCCAAGGGGTCTTGAGGTAGCATAGTGCATTGAATGCCTGTGGCACAAAGCACAAGGACCGGCATAATCATTCCATTGTGTGTCCCTGGCTCCCCACCTTCAGGGGAGTCGATTCAGTACAGGTGGAGCAGGTCTGCAGGTGTCTCTCTCCCTGTCTCTGTCTTCCACTTCTGTCTTAATTTCTCTCTATCCTATCCATCACCAATAACAACAATAACAACAACAATAGTAACTACAACAATGAAACAGGAGGACAACAAAACGGAATAAATAAATAAATATATATTATAAAACTAAAAAAAAAAGAATTTACCCCACCATGTGTCTTGGAGCCCCACCTCCCCAGTTCCCTGCCCCACTAGGAAAAGAGAGACAAGCTTGCAGGACCTGCCAATATCCGTGTTCAGCAGAGAAGCAATTACAGAAGCCAGACCTTTCACCTTCTGCACCCCTCAGTGATCCTGGGTCCATACTCCCAGAGGGATAAAGAATAGGGAAGCTATCAAGGGAGGGGATTGTATATGGAGCTCTGGGGGTGGGCAATGTGTGGAAAGGAACCCCTCTTATCCTATGGTCTTATCAAGGCTTCCATTTTATAAATCAAAAAATAATAAAAAAAAATTTAGTGCAGCTGTCACCAGAGAATCTATGTCAGTATGACTCTTCCTGGAGAGAAGACCAAGAGGGAATATATGCACCTGCAGGGAAAAAGCAGCCTTCTATTATTTACCGTATTTACTTCAGGTAAGTTTAAGAAACTGTGATGCTATGGTATAGTCATTATTAGCTTTCAAGCAATTTTGTTGTTGTTATTGTCATTGCTGTTGTTGGTGGGTGGCTAGGACAGAGAGAAATCAAGAGAGGAGGGGAAAACAGAGAGCAGGAGAGAAATAGAGACACCTTGGAGACCAGTCTCATCACCTGTGAAGGGGCCCTCCCTGCAGGAGAGAAGCCGGGGCTGGCACCTGGATCCTTTCGCTTCGTGCCTTGTGCATTTATCTCAGTGCGCTACCACTGAACCCCCACACTACATTTAAAGTCTAGACTTTGGGGCTTGGCTGGTGGCACATCAGTTGAGCCTGCACACAGGCTCATGCTCAAGGGCCCAGTTCAAGCCCTTGGTCTCCACAAGGAAAACATAATAATAAATAGTAAACTGGAAATCAGTTAACACTAGAGACTGCTAGTGATTAAACAAACAAAAAAATTCACCACATGTAGTTCAGTCAAAGTTTGGATATGTGTGACTTAGTCCTGTGTTCTCTGGTTGAGTTCAGTGGCCCCTGTCTGGCTTTACACAGATGTCATAACCTGTCCCTTGTCCTTATGGGAATAAATGTTTTGATGTATATCAAATGTGGACATGACTCAGAGGATTATCTCTGCAAACTCCCTGATGAACCATGGAATTAAGTGTTCACAGTGGCATTGAATCTTGAGTTTTTTTTGACTGTCTTTCCACTGCACAGAGTGGAGGAGAAGCTTCTAGGTGCTGGCAAAAAAAATTAAAATAAAATAAAATCTGCAAGGTATCAGTTGGGGGGAAATGTGCCAAGAAATTTGCATGATTGTATGGGACATGATCTCAGAGCTGACTCAATGAATGAATGAATGCACACTTCCCAAGTCACCAGAACACATGTGCTACATAATAAGTGTAGTCTGTGCTGCAACTTCCTGGCCCATGTAGAGCGAGAATCAGACACCTGATAGGACTGTCTATGCAATTTGTGTCTGGGGAAAAACACTCTACATTCAATTAGTTCCTCACCTGGTGATTTTGTGACTCCAGAGATGTCATACAAGTTGGCGATTATTGTATAAACAACTGAGCTATTTACCCTGAATCTTCTCTCTTTGTCTCCTTATCTGGATGAAAAGGCAGCCCAGATTGGTGAAATGTTGAAAACATGAATGAGGCACTGATGCAGGAGAAATACAAATCTTAAATTAGTTTGAGAAGTGTTCTCATTTTTTATCAGAGCTACTATAGTTGGGCCTCAGTCCCAGCATGACTGCACCCCCAAGGCAAGTACATTATTTTTTCCTAAATGTGAGGATGCAGAGAGGGAGAGAGAGAGGGAGATGGAGAGAGAGAGAGAGAGAGAGAGAGAGATTGAGACATACTAAGGAATTTAGTCCCATATCACCCATTGTGAAGCTTTGCCCTTGCAAGTGCTCTGGTGTTCATGGCCCAGGACTAAAAGCTAGTCATTAAACATGGCAAGCCCATGTCCCACCTGAGGATCTGTCTGGCCCTTGCATTTAGTTTTATTAGATTATTTCCTAAGTATTTTCATTTCATATACCATCAAAGATTTATTTCCTTAATTTCATTCTTTTTCAAATGGTTGCATACAAAAAACTCAGGTTTTGTAGACTAACCCAGGATTGTGAATACTAGAAAATTCTTAGGTTACAGTGTTGGGATATTGTACAGATGTAGTTGAGTTAGGCAGGACCCACAAACTACCATATTTCCATGCGAGTATTATTATTTACATATCAATCTTCTGCCTGGTTTTAAAGTGACTCCTCAGCCACCATGTTATCCCCTCAGGGTATTGCTACAGTTGCTAGGATGCTTCCACCTTCCCAGCATGCCTTTTGCCTCTCTCCACTCCCTTTCCCAGCCAATCCTGTACCAACATGCCACTTCCTGAATTTCTTTCATAAAAGCCCTCCTGCTTCTGCCTTTCTCTCTCTTGCTCCTCTCCTCTCTCTTCTGAGACAAGACCCAGAGAAGGGCTGGTAGGCTTAGTGGGAGGCGGCCATTTTTCCAGCTCCACGTGGTCTGAACCACTCTGCTCTTGCCCATTTCTGGGGTGCCTGTGTGATTACAGATTTGTGTCCCTGAACCGCAACAAATTCCTGGTCTCTTCTCTCTCCCCTGCAATGCAACCCGACTTTACAGTAATTTCAACGTATACTTTTTTTTTTTTTTGCTTCCAGGGTTATCACTGGGGCATGGTGTGAGCACCAAGAATCCACTGATCTTGGCAAGCATTTTTTTTTCCATTTTATTGAATATGAGAGAGTAATTAAGAGAGGAGTAGGAACATAAAGAGGGAAAAACAGAGAGACCTACAGACCTGCTTCACTGCTTATGAAGTGTTCCACCTGCAGCTGAGGAGAAGGGCCTCAAACCTGGATCCCTGCAGAGAGTCCTTTTAATTAGTTTTATGTGCACTTAGCTGAGTGGGCCATAACTTGACCCTGGGTGTGTACCTATTTATTTATTTTTGTTATTTTTTATTTATAAACAGGAAACATTGACTAAACCATAGGATAAGAGGGATACAACCTCACACAATTCCCACCATAAAAAGATAATGAATAATTTCCTTCATTTGATTGCTTGATATTAGCACACGAAATACTCAGAGGTTATAGACTAGCCCTGCATCTCAACTACTTGAAAATTCCATAGGTTACAATAGTTTGTTTACTGTGTGTTTGTGTGTGTGTGTGTGTGAGTGTGTGTACTTCATTTTTAAAGAATTATGAATCCTTCAGTTCAAGACAGGACTATTTATCTAGTATAAATTACATTGGTTCAGGGATGGGCAGGTGCACACTGGGGTAAGTGCAAATGGGCTGAAGCAAAGGGACCAGTAGAAGGATCCCAGCTCTAGGCCTGGCTTCCCACCTGCATGGGGGTGGTCTCACAGGTGGTGAAGCAGGTCTGCAGGTGTCTGTCTTTCTTTCTTTCTCTCTGTCTTCTCCTTCTCTCTCGATAGCTCAGTTTCCTTTACTATAGCAACAACAACAACTATAATAACAACAACAACAATAAACAATGCCAAAACAAGAGAAAAAATGGCCTCCATGAGCAGGGTATTCTAGTGTAGGCACCAAACCCGAGTGATAACCCTGGAGGCAAAAAAGAATTTAATTGGTTCACTGGTTGCTTTCCCATTCCACATGAGATGCACACACCCTCCAGATGTTCACTGTCCAGCTATTGAGTAGAGGGCCAGAGAGGACCTCAGGGCAGGGAAGTGGGCAGTGGGAGTGAACCTAAGTTGGACAGAAGTTGAGGAGGGGCTTCAGGGTGGGCAGAGGGAGGGAGGGTATGCTCTGTCCAGAGTCTCTTGTGAAGGCTGAGATGCTCTGGGACTCCAAGATCGAGGCCTGCACACAGCAGGAATGCTCAGACTACCTCAGAACACACAAACACTTTATTTCAATTAAGTTAAAATCAGGGAAATAAAACCATAAAGGAAAGGGCTCATGAACATGCAATAGATGAGGAAAGCAATGCAGGTGTCCCCCAGGGAGGGCAGAGCCAGGTCGGGGGTAGGAACAGGGCCCAGGGCCTTCTCCACAGCTGATTCTGAGAGTGCAGCTCTGAGCATCCAGCTCTGAGCCAGAGGGGCCTGTGTGGGCTGTGGCTCAAGGGTCCCTGGAGTCTTGGCTGAAGGCCCTGTCTCCAGGGTTGCTGAGGGCTCCACACCCGCAGAAGATTCTGGCTCCTGGGGCTGCTGGCAACAGGGGGCTGATGGCACCTTCTCATCGTCCCATGGACCTGAGAAACAGACAAGTCACCCCATGAGCTCTCCTAGGGCCCCCTCGGTCTCACCCATCTTGAGTCATACCTGAGGGGCCCAACCCAGGAAGCCTCCCTGTTGCTCTCCCCAAGGTGAGCTGGTGTCTAGTCTCTCATCTGAAGAGATAGCAGCTTCTGAGGCTCTTCTCTGTGTGGCCCAGTCCCAAACCTTTCTCCCACCAGATGCTCATACAACTCAGCCCCCCCTCACCTGTAGGCTGTGTACCCAGGACACCCAGGTTCCGGGGAGGTGCGTGGAGTACAATGTCACTGTACAGAGGGGTCACCCCCACCAGCAGCTCCACATAGCCCAGGGGGAGGCCACTCTCTGCTGACTGGGCAGGAGTCCCTCCACGGCTGTCCAGAGAGCCTGCTGAAGTTGTGTCCAGGGACAGCAGACTCCACCTGGTCCTTGGGTGCTCACAGAACATCTTTGCCTGTGGCCATTTTCCCTCTGATGGAGTCTCAGAGTTGAGGCTAGACACCTCCTCCAGGTATCCTGACAGAGATCTCTGCAGAAATAAGAGACCAGAGTGTCACAGCCTCCCAGCCCCTGTACATTGTCCTGCTTCCTCTACCCTGGGCTCAGCTTCTACCTCAGCCTAGCCTTGTCCACACAGGCTGCCTCCCAGGATGGGGTACAGACAACCCCCACCCCCACTCCCAGGTAGGGAAAGACATTGGGAAGATGTGGTCACTCAGAGGTATGGCTGAATATGGGCACCTGCCCCCAGTCACCCTCTGTTACCCTAGGACTTCTGCGGCAGCAACAACAGAAGCTTGGAGACTGATCCCTCAGCCAGCCTCTCAACTGAGTCATTCTGCCTCCTCTGAGGCTCTTATTCTGGCCTTCACCATTGGGGCCTTTCATGGTGGAGAGCATCCTTCTCTCAGCTCTGAGAGCAAAGTGACTTGGGCAGGGGGTCTGTGGATAGAATGTGGTTGCCTGGTGACCAGGGTTCCAAGTCTGTTGATATCTAGCCCAGGGAGGTGAGGTCACTTCCTGCATCTCCTGACCTCAACTTGTGCTCAGAGAAGACACCTCAGTCACCATGGTGGGCTGACTGACGACTGCTTATCCTCTACCCTCATGTCACCTGTGTACACAGTGACAGCACATAAGGCACTCCACAGCCCTGGAAAGTCTTGGGTGTGGCCAGGGCTCCAACTTTGAGGACACAGACTTAAGGCAGAGCCTGATCCTTTTTTCTCCAATGATGAGACACTGGATTGGCCATAAACCACTCTGAACCCCTTGTCTCCATGTGACACGTGGTCACTCTAGCCTGCCTCCCTAGAATGTTCCCAGGCGTATGTGTGCACCCTCAAATACCTGCGTCCCTGTGCAGCTTGGGCTGCTATTTCCTGGGGATGTCAAATAGACTATGATGGAGTTGTGATCTGGGGGTTGGTAGTGACCACCCTCACACAGGCTGGGCCTGCTCTGGGTGCAAGGGCAGTTGCTTCAACCCCTATGAAATTGGTGTTGCGGTATCTCTCCTTTTCTCTCTCTTTATCTCTCTCTCTCTCACTTATATTTTAAATTAAAGTCCACTGTGAGATGGAATTGTGTTGGAGACAAAAAATGAAATGAAGTCAGTAATACAAAAATAAATAAATGGGAAGCTGGATACATCATTCCACCCAATTAAAGGCCTTCTGGGGGTGGATGGAGAGAGTGTTTGGGCCCCAGAATGGAGGGAAAGGTCTTACACTGTGGGTGCGAGTGTGTTGTTGACATCATCCTAAGTGTGTAAGACTTTGTATTGTAAGCCCTAATGTCCCTCAGTAAAGTGAACTGATAATATTTTTGTAAAGTGCATTTGATGGGTGGAGATGGGAGGTAGGGAACACTTGACCATGCTTGCAGGACCCAGATGTAGGTTTTTAGCCACCTTGTGGTAGCCATTCCTCAAGTGGGTGACACTAGGATTGTTAAGACTCCTTTCAGGTAGGCTCTAAAATGAAATACAAACATAAGTGGACACAAAGGGTTACTATCCCCAATTGATCACAACAGTGTAGTCTCAACATTCAGCAGTAGAAGCAACCCAGATACCCAGCAGGCAGAGTGACATAAGAGAATGTGACCTAGGGTGTCGGGCGGTAGTTCAGTGGGTTAAGCACACGTTGTGCAAAGCTCAAGGACCAGTGTAAGGATCCCTTTTCTAGCCCCTGGATCCCCACCTGTAGCGGAGTCACTTCACAGGTGGTGAGGCAGGTCTGTAGGTGTCTCTATGTCTCTCTTCCTCTGTATCTCCCCCTTCTCTCTCAATTTCTCTGTCTCTATCAAATAACAAATTAAAAAAAATTAAAAAAAGATGAATTCAAAATTTAGAAAAAAAAGAAAATGTGAACTGTCTACATATGAGGTTCATTCCGCAGTAGATACAAATAAGGTATAGACACAGGAACCTGGAAAATACACTACATCACTTTTGTCACTCATCATGAGACCTTTCTTTTGCCATCAACTTTTTTTTTGGCTCAGTTGTCAGTGTTTTTATCTTGGCACTGATAAGAAGAAACTTATCTGAAATCAGAAAAATAATGTGCTAAGTATTAGGCAGGGCACACCTGGTTGAGCATGCACTTTCCCAGGCACAATGTCCTGTGTTCGAGCCCTGGTCCCAGCTTAGGGGAGAAGCTTCAGGTGTGGTGCAGCAATACAGGAGATGTAGAAGATAACAGACGCAATACAGAAGAGTTCTGTGGGAAGTGGGTGGTAGCACAGCAGGTTAAGCGCACGTGGCACAAAGAGCAAGGACCAGCCGAAGGAACTGGGTATGAGCCCCAGCCTCCCCACCTGCAGGGGAGTTGCTACAGAGGTGGTGAAGCTAGTCTGCAGGTGTCTATCCTTCTCTCTCCTCTCTGTCTTTCTCTCCTCTCTCCATTTCCATCTGTCCTATCTAACAATGATGACATCAATAACAACAACAACAACAACAACAAAAAATATAAGGGCAACAAAAAAGGGGAAAATAAATAAATAAAAATTTATTTAAAAAAAGAGTTCTTTGTATCTCTCAGTGCTGCTCTCAATTTCTCTTTCCCTTTAGTTTTCTTTTTCTTTCCTTTTTAGAATTCTCCTTTATTATTTTCCTTTTAAATTTTTATTTATTTATTTGAATAGCGATAGAGCCAAATTGAGAGTGGGGAATGAGACAGAGGGAGAGAGAAAGTCATGCACCACTAAGTCACATGCAGAACTGGGAGCCTCAGACACACAGCCTGATGCTCTACTGGGTGAACCATGACAACGGTTCTAGCTACCCATGACAATCACTTAGTGGAGGAGAAGGAGGAGTAGGAGGTTGAAGAGGAGTAGGAGAAGTCATAGGAGGAGGAGGTGAAGGAAGAGGAGAAAAAAAGAAGGAAAATGGTGTCAGAGTTGAGAACAGGACTCTAAAGCTGGGCCAGGGCAGAGAGTAACTCCCAATATGGGGAAATTATGTAAGTGCTGTTAATTGGAAGCCCCAGTGCAAATGCTGCCATAACACCAACCTGACTTCCCTGGGCTGAAGACCTCACCAATGTGTCCTAGAACCTCACCTCCCCAGAGCCCTGCCCCGCTAGGGAAAGATAGAAACAGGCTGGGGGTATGGATAGACCTCTGTCAATGCCCATGTCCAGTGGAAAAGCAATTACAGAAGCCAAACCTCCCACCTATTGTACCCCACACAGATCTTTGGTCCATACTTCCAAAGGGATAGAGAATAGGGCAAATTCCACTGAAGGGAATGGGATACAGAACTCTGGTGCTGGGAATAGTTTGGAATTGAACAGCTCTTATCTCATAATCTTGCCAATCAATAAATTACTAATATTTTTTGAATATGTGTAAATATAGATAGATGATAGATAGAGTGATAGATGATAGAGAAATAAATGTCGACCTATGTCTGAGATGTTGGGAGAACTACTGATTTTTCCATTGGAGTGAACGTGGATACCCAGGTCCTTGCACATGGTAAATTATGTTCTCTGTCTGGTGAGGTATCTCCCAGAGTCTGGTCTCCCCCTTTTAGAGAGCTGTATCTGTATGTGCTGCAGTGGTGTCCCGGCGTCTCTTTTTTTCTCTCCTTATCTCTGTTTCATTTGAAGCCCAGTCTACTTATATGTAATTAATTAAAATGTTAATAAAAAGTCAAAAATACATAGTCACCCATTCTCTGCATCAGGTTATTGAACTTAAGTTCCACAAAAAAATTCCTGTCATAGAAACAGTGACAGCTGTAAACATGGCATAGCAGGAGAGAAGTGCTGGATAAAGAATTGTTTGTTTAGGGAGTTGGATGATATCGCAGCGGGTTAAGCACACGTGGTGTGGAGCTAAGCATGAGGACAGGTTCAAGGCTCCTGGTTCAAGCCCCTGGCTCCTCATGTACAGGGAAGCCACTTCACAGGTGGTGAAGCAGGTCTGCAGGTATCTATCTTTCTCTCTCCCCTCTCTGTCTTCCCCTCCTCTTTCCAATTCTCTCCGTCCTATCTAACAACGAGGACAATAATAATAACTACAACACAATTAAAAAAACAAGAGCAACAAATGGGAAAATAAATAAATATTAAAAAACAAGAACAGTGAGTTTCATTTGACATCACAATGGCATTTCATTGACTGTTGGGTAGTATGCCAGCTCCCCCTGGCTTCTGCTTAACCATATGCCTATATAGGGATAGATTTAATCCCATTCAAAGCTTTGGTCTATTTACATAAATCACTTTTACATTTACATAAAGCACTCCCTCCAGGGCATTGGTGGTTCAGTGATAGGATTCTCGCCTGCTCTGCCACCTCCTTGTCACACTCTGATTTTCACCAGTCACTTTTCTCTCCACCCTCTCTATGTCACATCCTGTTTCCACCCTACTTGGCAAGTATATATAAAGACAGCATTGTGAGTTTTAGGGTACTTGAGTTTAGCTTAGCTCGTCTTAGATTGTGCTGCGTCCTGCATGAATAAAGAGATACTGCCTACAGCTCAACCATGAGTCCCTGGTCGTCTGTTACCCGCCCGTGAAGCCAGCCCGGCGAAAACAACCTAGCCCGGGCGAAAACAACAATTGACAATCAAATATTATATGAAACCTTTATTTACATGATTAACCCTCACCAGGTCAATTGTATTATCCAATATGTTCTGTATATTTGTGTATCTTTACAGTACACATGTTAAAAGCATATAAGGCCATATCTTGTATAAGCATTCCCCCAAGGGGTCTCGAGGTAGCGCAGTGCATTGAACGCCTGTGGCACAAAGCACAAGGACCGGCATAATCATTCCAGGGTGTGTCCCCAATCCCCACCTGCAGGGGAGTCGATTCAGAACAGGTGAAGCAGGTCTACAGGTGTCTCTCTCCCTGTCTCTGTCTTCCACTCCTGTCTTAATTTCTCTCTGTCCTATCCATCACCAATAACAACAATAACAACAACAATAGTAACTACAACAATAAAACAAGTGGACAACAGAATGGGATAAATAAATAAATATATTATAAAACTAACCAAAAAAATGAATTTACCCCACCGTGTGTCTTGGAGCCCCACCTCCCCAGTTCCCTGCCCCACTAGGAAAAGGGAGACAGGCTTGCAGGACCTGCCAATGTCCATGTTAAGCAGAGAAGCAATTACAGAAGCCAGACCTTTCACCTTCTACACCCCTCAGTGATCCTAGGTCCATACTCCCAGAGGGATAAAGAATAGGAAAGCTATCAAGGGAGGGGATTGTATATGGAGCTCTGGGGGTGGGCAATGTGTGGAAAGGAACCCCTCTTATCCTATGGTCTTGTCAAGGCTTCCATTTTATAAATAAAAAAAAATAATAAAAGAATTTAGTGTAGCTGTCACCAGAGAATCTATGTCAGTATGACTCTTCCTAGAGAGAAGACCAAGAGATTGAATGTATCCACCTGCAGGGAAAAAGCAGCCTTCTATTATTTACCATATGTATTTCAGGTAGGTTTATGAAACTGTGATGCTATGGTATAGTCATTATTAGCTTTCAAGCAATTTTGTTGTTGTTACTGTCATTGCTGTTGTTGTTGGCTAGGACAGAGAGAAATCAAGAAAGGAGGGGAAGACAGAGAGCGGGAGAGAAAGATACACACCTTGGAGACCAGTCTCATCACCTGTAAAGGGGCCCTCCCTGCAGGAGAGAAGCCAGGGGCTGGCACCTGGATCCTTTCGCTAGTCCCTGAGCTTTGTGCCATGTGCATTTATCTCAGTGCGCTACCACTGAACCCCCACACTACATTTAAAGTCTAGACTTTGGGGCTTGGCTGGTGGCACATCAGTTGAGCCTGCACACAGGCTCATGCTCAAGGGCCCAGTTCAAGCCCTTGGTCTCCACAAGGAAAACATAATAATAAATAGTAAACTGGAAATCAGTTAACACTAGATACTGCTAGTTATTAAACAAACAAAAAATTCACCACATGTAGTTCAGTCAAAGTTTGGATTTGTGTGACGTAGTCCTGTGTTCTCTGGTTGAGTTCAGTGGCCCTTTTCTGGCTTTACACAGATGTCATAACCTGTCCCTTGTCCTTATGGGAATAAATGTTTTGATGTATATCAAATGTGGACATGACTCAGAGGATTATCTCTGCAAACTCCCTGATGAACCATGGAATGAAGTGTTCACAGTGGCCTTGAATCTTGAGTTTTTTTTGACTGTCTTTCCACTGCAGAGTGGAGGAGAAGCTTCTAGGTGCTGGCAAAAAATAAATAAATAAATAAAATAAAATCTGCAAGGTATCAGTTGGGTGGAAATGTGCCAAGAGATTTCCATGATTGTATGGGACATGATCTCAGAGCTGACTCAATGAATGAATGAGTGCACACTTCCCAAGTCACCAGAACACATGTGCTGCGTCATAAGCGTAGTCTGTGCTGCAACTTCCTGGCCCATGTAGAGCAAGAATCAGACACCTGACAGAGCCGTGTTGCAACTTGTGTCTGGGGAAAAACTCTCTACATTCAATTAGTTCCTCACGTGGTGATTTTGTGACTCCAGAGATGTCATACAAGTTGGCGATTATTGTATAAACAACTGAGCTATTTACCCTGAATCTTCTCTCTTTGTCTCCTTATCTGGATGAAAAGGCAGCCCAGATTGGTGAAATGTTGAAAACATGAATGAGGCACTGATGCAGGAGAAATACAAATCTTAAATTAGTTTGAGAAGTGTTCTCATTTTGTTATCAGAGCTACTATAGTTGGGTCCCAGTCCCAGCATGACTGCACCCCCATGGCAAGTACATTATTTTTTCCTAAATGTGAGGATGCAGAGAGGGAGAGAGAGAGGGAGATGGAGAGGGAGAGAGAGAGAGAGAGAGAGAGAGAGAGAGAGGGAGAGAGAGAGAGATTGAGACATACTAAGGAATTTAGTCCCATATCACCCATTGTGAAGCTTTGCCCTTGCAAGTGCTCTGGTGCTCATGGCCCAGGACTAAAAGCTAGTCATTAAACATGGCAAGCCCATGTCCCACCTGAGGATCTGTCTGGCCCTTACATTTAGTTTTATTAGATTATTTCCTAAGTATTTTCATTTCATATACCATCAAAGATTTATTTCCTTAATTTCATTCTTTTTCAAATGGTTGCATACAAAAAACTCAAGTTTTGTAGACTAACCCAGGACTGTGAATACTAGAAAATTCTTAGGTTACAGTGTTGGGATATTGTACAGATGTAGTTGAGTTAGGCAGGACCCAGAAACTACCACATTTCTATGCGAGTATTATTATTTACATATAAATCTTCTGCCTTGTTTTTAAGTGACTCCTCAGCCACCATGTTATCCCCTCAGGGTATTGCTACAGTTGCTAGGATGCTTCCACCTTCCCAGCATGCCTTTTGCCTCTCTCCACTCCCTTTCCCAGCCAATCCCATCCAGACTTGCCACTTCCAGAATTTCTTTTTTTTTTTTTAGTGTTTTTTTAAATTTATTTCTTTATTGGGGAATTAATGTTTTACATTCAACAGTAAATACAATAGTTTGTACATGCATAACATTCCCCAGTTTCCCATTTAACAATACAACCCCCACTATGTCATTTATCATCCTTCATGGACTTGTATTCTCCCCACCCATCCACCCCAGAGTCTTTTATTTGGGTGCAATATGCCAATTCCATTTCAGGTTCTACTTGTGTTTTCTTTTCTGGTCTTGTTTTTCAACTTCTGCCTGAGAGTGAGATCATCCCATATTCATCCTTCGCTTTCTGACTTATTTCACTCAACATGAATTTTTCAAGGTCCATCCATTTCTTTCATAAAAGCCCTCGTGCTTTCTCTCTCTTGCTCCTCTCCTCTACTCCATAACAAGACCCAGAGAAGGGCTGGTAGGCTTAGTGGGAGGCGACCATTTTGCTAGCTCCACGTGCTCTTGCCCATTTCTGGGGTGCCTGTGTGATTAAAGATGTGTGTCCCCGAACTTCCACAATTCCTGGTCTCTTCTCTCTCCCCTGCAACGCAACCCTACTTTACAGTAATTTCAACGTGTACTTTTTTTGTTTTTGCTTCCAGGGTTATCACTGGGGCATGGTGAGAGCACCAAGAATGCACTGGTCTTGGCAAGCATTTTCCCCATTTTATTGACTATGAGACAGTAATTGAGGAGGGGAGATAAAGAGGGAAACACAGAGGCCTACAGACCTGCTTCACTGCTTGTGAAGTGTCCCACCTGCAGCTGGGGAGGAGGGCCTCAAACCTGCATCCCTGCAGAGGGTCCTTGTACTTAGTATTATGTGCACATATCAGGTGGGCCATAACCCGACCCTGGGTGTGTACTTATTTATTTATTTTTATGTTATTTTTTATTTATAAACAGGAAACATTGACTAAACCATAGGATAAGAGGGGTACAACCTCACACAATTCCCACCATAAAAAGATAATGAATAATTTCCTTCATTTGATTGCTTGATATTAGCACACGAAATACTCAGAGGTTATAGACTAGCCCTGCATCTCAACTACTTGAAAATTCCATAGGTTACAATAGTTTGTTTATTGTATGATTGTGTGTGTGTGTGTGTGTACTTCATTTTTAAAGAATTATGAATCCTTCAGTTCAAGACAGGACTATTTATCTAGTATGAATTACATTGGTTCAGGGATGGGCAGGTGCACACTAGGGTAAGTGCAAATGGGCTGAAGCAAAGGGACCAGTAGAAGGATCCCAGTTCTAGGCCTGGCTTCCCACCTGCATGGGGGTGGTCTCACAGGTGGTGAAGCAGGTCTGCAGGTGTCTATCTTTCTTTCTTTCTCTCTGTCTTCCCCTCCTCTCTTGATAGCTCAGTTTCCTATACTATAGCAACAACAACACTATAACAACAACAGCAACAATAAACAAGGCCAAAACAAGAGAAAAAATGGCCTCCATGAGCAGAGGATTCTAGTGTAGGCACCAAACCCCAGTGATAACCCTGGAGGCAAAAAAGAATTGGTTCAGTGGTTGCTTTCCCATTCCAGATGAGATGCACACACCCTCCAGATGTTCACTGTCCAGCTATTGAGCAGAGGGCTGGAGAGGACCCCAGGGCAGGGAAGTGGGCAGTGGGAGTGAACCTAAGTTGGACAGAAGTTGAGGAGGTGCTTCAGGGTGGGCAGAGTGAGGGGAGGGGCTGCTCTGTCCAGAGTCTCCTGTGGAGGCTGACATGCTCTGGGACTCCAGATCAAGGCCTGCACACAGCAGTCTGTCTGTGCTGAAGACCATGGAGTGCTCAGACTACCTCAGAACACACAAACACTTTATTTCAATTAAGTTAAAAACAGGGAAATAAAACCATAAAGGAAAGGGCTCATGAACATGCAGTAGATGAGGAAAGCAATGCAGGTGTCCCCCAGGGAGGGCAGGGCCAGGTCGGGGGTAGGAACAGGGCCCAGGGCCTTCTGCACAGCTGATTCTGAGAGTGCAGCTCTGAACATCCAGCTCTGAGCCAGAGGGGCCTGTGTGGGCTGTGGCTCAAGGGTCCCCGCAGTCTTGGCTGAGGGCCCTGTCTCCAAGGTTGCTGAGGGCTCCACACCTGCAGAAGATTCTGGCTCCTGGGGCTGCTGGCAACAGGGGGCTGATGGCACCTTCTCATCGTCCCCTGGAACTGAGAAACAGACAATTTACCCATGAGCTTTCCTAGGGCCCCCTTGGTCTCACCCATCTTGAGTCATACCTGAGGGACCCAACCCAGCAAGTCTTCCCTGTTGCTGTCCCCAAGCTTAGCTGGTGTCAACGCTTTCTCCTGAAGAGATAGCAGCTTCTGGGGCTCTTCTCTGTGGGGCCCAGTCCCAAACCTTTCTCCCACCAGATGCTCATACAACTCAGCCCCCCCTCACCTGTAGGCTGTGTACCCAGGACACCCAGGTTCCGGGGAGGCTCGTGGAGTACAATGTCACTGTACAGTGGGGACACTCCCACCAGTAGCTCCACGCAGCCTAGAGGGAGGCCACACTCTGCAGACTGGGCAGGAGTCCATCCAAGGATGTCCAGAGAGCCTGCTGAAGATGTGTCCAGGGACAGCAGACTCCACCTGCACCTTGGGTGCTCACAGAACTTCTCTGCCTGTGGCCATTTTCCCTCTGATGGAGTCTCAGAGTTGAGGCTAGACACCTCCTCCAGGTATCCTGACAGAGATCTCTGCAGAAATAAGAGATCAGAGTGTCACAGCCTCCCAGCCCCTCTGTGCACATTGTCCTGCTTCCTCTACCTTGGGTTCAGCTTCCACCACAGCCTAGCCTTGTCCACACAGACTGCCTCCGAGGAAGGGGTACAGACAACTCCCACCAGTACTCCCAGGTAGGGAAAGACATTGGGAAGATGTGGTGACTCAGAGTTACGGCTGAATATGGGCACCTACCCCCCAGTCACCCTCTGTTACCCTAGGACTTCTGCAACAGCAGCAACAGAAGCTTGCAGACTGATCCCTCAGCCAGCCTCTCAACTGAGCCATTCTGCCTCCTCTGAGGCTCTTATTCCGGCCTTCACCATTGGAGCCTTTCATGGTGGAGAGCATCCTTCTCTCAGCTCTGAGAGCAAAGTGACTTGGGCAGGGTGTCTGTGGATAGAATGTAGTTGCCTGGTGACCAGGGTTCCAAGTCTGTTGATATCTAGCCCAGGGAGGTGAGGTCACTTCCTGCATCTCCTGACCTCAACTTGTGCTCAGAGAAGACATGCTCTGCAGATGTCCCCTCAGGCTAGTGCCAGTTCCCACGAGAGTTGGGACATTCTTGGAGCACCTGTTTCGCCATGTTGTCCCCTCAGGCTAGTGCCAGTTCCCTAGAGGTAATAAAATATTCTCGAAGTTCCCTTCCCAACCAATCCTGTCCCGACTCAACACTCCAGGTTTTTGCCCTACAAAGCCCTTCTTCTTCCATCCCCTTTTTTTTTTCTTGCCCACTCTGTTGCCTGCTTTTCACACTGGTGATTGGACGCGAGGGAGGGTGGTCCGGGAGGCAGCCATTTTACTACCTCCTCGTGGCCTGAACCACTGCACTCTCACCCAACTCTGAGGTGCCCATGAAAATAAAGATTAGTGTTCACTCTTTGCTCCTGATTTCCTCTCTCTCTTTTCCGTCGTGCAGCCTGACAAAGACACCCTCAGTCACCATCGTGGGCTGAGTGACGACTGCTTACCCTCCACCCACATGTCACCTGTGTACACAGTGACAGCACATAAGTCACTCCACAGCCCTGGAAAGTCTTGGGTGTGGCCAGGGCTCCAACTTTAAGGACAGAGACATAGGCAAGAGCCTGATTCTCCTTTTCACAAATGATGAGACACTGGATTGGCCATGAGCCTCTCAGGAACCCCGGTCTCCATGTGACACGTGGTCACTCCAGCCTGCCTCCCTAGAATGTCCATAGGCCTGTGTGTGCTCCCACAAATACCTGGGTCCCTGTGCATCCAGGGCTGCTATTTCCAGGGGATGTCACACAGACTATGATGGAGCTGTGATCTGGGGTTGGTAGTGACCACCCTCACACAGGCTGGGCCTGCTCTGGGTGCAAGGACAGATGCTTCAACTCCTACAGAAGTGGTGTTTTGGTATCTCTCCTTTGCTTTCTGTCTCTCTCTCTCTCTTACTTATCTTTTAAATTATAGTCCACTGTGAGATGGAATTGTGCTGGAGACAGAAAAATGAACTGAAGTCAATAATACAAAAATAAATAAATGGGAAGCTGGATACATCATTCCACCCAATTAAAGGCCTTCTGGGGGTGGATGGAGAGAGTGTTAGGGCCCCAGAATAAAGTGAAAGGACCCACACTGTGGGTGTGAGTGTGTTGCTGACATCCATCCTAGGTGTATAAGACTTTGTATTGTAAACACTAAATTTCCCTCATTAAAGCGAACTGATACCATTTATGAAAAGCACATTTGATGGGTGGAGAATGGGAAGTAGAGAACACTTGACCATGCTTGCAGGACCCAGAGGTAGGTTCTGAGCCACCTTGTGGTAGCCGTTCCTCAAGTGGGTGACACTAGGATTGTTAAGACTCTCTTCAGGTAGTTCCTAAAATGAAATATAAACACAAACTGACACAAAGGGATACTAGCCCCAATTTGTCACAACAGTGTAGTCTCAGTAGTCAGAAGTAGAAGCAACCCAGATACCCATCAGGGAGTGCCATAGAAAATGTAACCTAACAAACTTAAAGACAACTTTATAGGCCCAAGATAATAGTGGGTGTCATTTCAACGAAATAAAAACTTGATTGGGGTTGGGGATGTGACTAAGTGGTTAGAGCATGTTTTCCATTCATGAGGCCTTGCGATCCACCCTCAGTAGCACATGAGGGCACTAAGGCAGAGCTATGTGGAAATTCACAGATGGAGGCATGGTTCTCCCCCCCTTCATAAAAATATAAAAGTAATAATTTATGCAGCTATTAAGAACAATGAGCCCACCTTATCTGACCCATCTTGGACAGAGCTAGAAGGAATTATGTTAAGTCAGCTAAGTCAGAAAGATAAAGATGAGTATGGGATGTCCCCACTCATCAACAGAAGTTGAGAAAGAAGAACAGAAAGGGAAACTAAAAGCAGGATCTGATTAAATCGAGAGCAGGGCACCAATGTAAAAACACTGTGGTGAAGGGGAGGGTGGCCATTGGGCTTCCCAGCATGGCAGGGGTGGGGTGGGGTGGGGGGGTTGGTGGTGGGGATGGGACACAGTCTTTTGGTGGTGTGAGTGGTGTTTATGTACAAACCTATTAAAGTGTAAACATATAAACCACTATTTAATTAATATGAGACGGGAAAAATTGATCATATGTCTAGAACTTCTTAAAACACAGACTGAGTCCTTTTAATACATAGGCTGTCTTTGATACGTTGTCTCTTCAAAAGCCTAGACCAGGGAGAACAGAAGCAACTGGTAGCACAGCTATATACAAGATGCTGGGTATTATACCCCAATCCCTAACAAAGGGACTTTCCAAAGTTAACCCTATCACCAGACAATGTGACGATAACCATAACTATCCATTGTCTTCTTGAGCCCTAAGACAACAGGAACCTCACATTTCCACTATAGAGCCTATATTTCCCCCAGTCCTGGAATCTTAGGGTGGGGCCTACTTTTTTGCATGCTGCTATTAATTCAAATCAAATAATACTGCATCCGCAGAACGCAACCTAATCAATGCAATGAATGCCACCCCAGCATGCTTCACTTCAGACTGTAACCAGAGACTTCAGGTGTGGAATGACAACCCTTCAGCTTCATCACTTGGGTGAGTACTTTCCTTTCATAGTATTCTCTAATTCCATTCCAGGTGGTCCACTCTCCAATAAAGTCCCCAAACCTAGATATAGTCCAGGTCCCCTGAGATAGAGCATAGGTTCACACGTGCCCATAAACTAGGGGAAAAATATATACCTGAAAGCAGAAGTACAGGAGAGCATGCAGGGAATACCCCCAACACTTCATCTGCACTATTCCAGTCTATAGGTCCATGATTGTTCAACAGTTTGTTTGGCTTTGTATGTTAATTCTCTTTTCAGCCACCAGGTTCCAGATGCCAGCAAGATGCTGACCAGACATCTCTGGACAGACGACCCCATCAATGTGTCCTGGAGCTCTGCTTCCTCAGAGCCCCACCCTACTAGGGAAAGAGAGAGGCAGGCTGGGAGTATGGCTCCACCAGTCTATGCCCATGTTGAGCGGGGAAGCAATTACAGAAGCCAGACCTTCCACCCTCAGCAACCCACAAGGACCCTGGATCCATACTCCCAGAGAGATAGACAATGGGAAGGCTATCAGGGGAGGGGATGGGATATGGAGACTGGGTTATGGGAATTGTGTGGAACTGCACCCCTCTTATTCTATGGTTTTATTAATGTCTCCTTTCTTAAATAAAAAAATTAAAATTAAAAAAAGAAAGACAGATCCACACACACAAAAAATTAATAATTAACCGGGAGTTGGCAGTAGCGCAGCAGGTTAAGTGCACGTGGCACAAAGCGCAAGCACCCGCATAATGATCCTGGTTAGAGTCCCCAAGCTCCCCACCTACAGAGGAGTCGTTTCACAAGTGGTGAAGTAGGCCTGCAGGTCTCTATCTTTCTCTCCCCCTGTCTTCCCCATGTATGTCCATTTCTCTTTGTCCTATCCAACAACAAAGACATTAATAAGAACAACAACAATAATAATAACAAGAGCAACAAGGGCAACAAATGGGAAAATAGATAAACAAAGAAACAAACAAATAAATATTCTGGGGTCGGGCTGTAGTGCAGCGGTTAAGTGCACATGGCACAAAGCTCAAGGATAGGCATAAGGATCCTGGTTCGAGACCCCGGCTCCCCACCTGCAGGGGAGTTGCTTCACAGGCGGTGAAGCAGGTCTGTAGATGTCTATCTTTCTTTCCCTCTCTCTGTCTTCCCCTCCTCTCTCCATTTCTCTCTGTCCTATCAAAGAATGATGAAATCAATAAGAACAACAACAATAAAACAACAAGGGCAACAAAAGGGGGAAAATGCAAAATTAAAAATAAATAAATAAATATAAAGAAATAATAATTGAGCTAGGGAGGTGGGTTAGTGGTGGAGCACAACATCAAAAGTAAGTATAATTGATATATAATAACGTGCACGTAGTTTGGGGCCTGGAGTAGCGCACGCAGTTAAGTGCCTAAATGACAGTGCGCAGGGACCTGGGATCAAATCCCTGGTCCTCACCTGCAGGGGGAAAGCTTCACGAGTGGTGAAGCAGGGTAGCAGGTGTTTTTCTGTCTCTTTCCCTCTCTCTCTCCCCTCCCCTCCTGATTTCTCTCTGTTTGTATCCAACAATAAATGAAAATACTAAAAATAAAATAAGGGAGTCAGGCGGCAGCACTGCGGGTTAAGTGCAGGTGGCACAAAGCTCAAGGACCCGACGGTAAGGATCCAGGTTTGAGCCCCCTGCTCCCCACCTACAGGGGAGTCTCTTCATAAGCGGTGAAGCAGGTCTGCAGGTGTCTACCTTTCTCTCCCCTCCTCTCCATTTCTCTCTGTCCTATCCTACAACAAAGACATCAATAACAACAATAATAACTACAACAACAATTAAAACAAGCAACAAGGGCAACAAAATGGAATAAATAAATAAATTTAATAAAAACACAATAAAATGCATACAGTCTAATTTTTGTCAATGAGATTTAACAAATACATATATTTATGGAGTTAATCTCAACTTTTGAATATGTAGACTATTTCCATTATCCTAAAAGTATCCATGTGCTTAATATTTTTTCCTTAAGTCATTTGTCCAGAATGCTACCCTAAGTCAATCACTGATTTGATTTATCTAATTTCCCTATCTACAGACTAGTTTTACTTCTTCTAAAACATTTGTATAAATAGAGTCCTTCCATGTGTATTGTTTTTTTTTTGGGGGGGGTAGGGCTCTGGTTTCATTTGCTTATGCAATGTCTTTGAGGTTTGCTTTGTATTGTTTCTTATGAACAAGGGCTCAGGGTGGAGAGGAGGTAGAGTGAGGCCAGAACACTGCTCAGCTTTGGCTTAAGTGGTATCAAGGATTGAACCTCTGCAACCTCTGGAAGCATGAGAGAAGTGTTGCTTGCTGTGCTATCACCCTGTTCATACACTTGTGCATGCCAACAGCTTTTATTTTAACTGGTGAACTTTTAATTTTTATGTGAATAGAGCAGCTTGTTTATACACTCATCTGTTGATGGGAATGAATTACTTTGAGCCAGTATGACATATATGTTGTAAACATCCACATATCTGCCTTTATGATTTCAGTTTCTCTTGGATAAATACCTGAGAGTGTAGTTGCTAATTCATATAAGTGTGTGTGTGTGTGTGTGTGTGTGTGTACAATTTTGAAACTATCTTCCAAACTATTTTGAAAGTGACTGTATCATTTTATATTCCATGAGCAATATATGGAATCCATTTGCCATACTTCCATACAAACACTTGTGTTGTCAGTCCTTGAAGTTATAGCCTTGCAGATGACCTCACCAATGTGTGCCGAGACTCACCTCTCCAGAGCCCAGTCCCATTAGGGGAAGATAGAAACAGGCTGGGGATATGCATCGACCTGCCAGCATCCATGTCCAGCAGAGAAACAATTATAGAAGCCAGACCTTCCACCACCTGCACCCTATAAAGAATTTTGGTCCATACTCCCAGAAGGATAAAGAATAAGGAAGTGTCCAGTGGAGGAGATGGGATGTGGAACTCTGGTGGTGGAAATTATGTGGAGTTATCCCCTTGTTATTTTACAATCTTGTTCATCATTATTAAATCACTAATAAAAACATTTTAAAAAAAGAAAATGTGGTCTAGGGAGTCGGGCGGTAGCGCAGCGGGTTACGTGCATGTGGCGCAAAGCTGAAGGATCAGCTTAAAGATCCAGGTTGGAGCCCCCGGCTAGCCACCTGCAGGGGAGTCTCTTCACAGGCAGTCAAGCAGGTCTGCAGGCTTCTCTCTGTCTCTCTTCCTCTCTATTTCCCCATTCTCTCTCAATTTCTCTCTGTCTCTATCCAATAACAAATAAATTTTAAAAATTTAAAAGAGGATGTACGAATAAAATTTAAAAAAAGAAAAGAAAATGTGACCTGTCTACATATGAAGTTCATTCAGCAGTAGATACAAATAAGGACACAAGAAACTGGAAAATACACTAAATCACTTTTGTCACTCAACGTGAGAGCTTTCTTATGCCATCAACTTTTTTTTTTTTTTTGGCTCAATTGTGAGTGTTTTTATCTCAGCACTAATAAGAATAAACTTATCTGAAAGCTGAAAAGTAATGTGCTACATATTAGCAGGGCACCCCTGGTTGAGCACACATGTTCCCATGCACAATGTCCTGTGTTCTAGCCCTGGTCCTAGCTCTGGGGAGAAGTTTCAGGTGTGGTGCAGCCACACAGGAGATGCAGAAGATAACAGACGCTATAAGGAAGAGTTCTCTCTATCTCTCACCCACTCTCAATCTCTCTTTCTCTTTAGTTTTTTTCTTTTCTTTTTAGAACTTTCACTTATTTTTTTCCTTTTAAAAATTTATTTATTTCTTTGAATAGAGGCAGATCAGAATTGAGAGTGGGGAGTGAGACAGAGGGAGAGAGAAAGTCATGCACCACTCTGTCACATGCAGAACTGGGAGCCTCAGACACACAGCCTGATGCTCTACTGGGTGAACCATGACAATGGTTCTAGCTACTCATGACAATCACTTAGTGGAGGAGAAGGAAGAGGTGGAGGGTGAAGAGGAGTAGGAGAAGTCATAGGAGGAGGAGGAGGAGAAGGAAGAGGAGAATAAGAGAAGGTAGATGGTGTCAAAGTTGAGAACAGGACTCTAAAGCTGGGTCAGGGCAGACAGTAACTCCCAATATGGGGAAATATGTAAGTGCTGTTAATTGGAAGCCCCAGTGCAAATGCTGCCATAACACCAACCTGACATCCCTGGGTGAAGACCTCACCAATGTGTCCTAGAACCTCACCTCCCCAGAGTCCTGCCCCTCTAGAGAAAGATAGAAACAGGCTGGGGGTATGGATAGAACTCTGTCAATGCCCATGTCCAGTGGAAAAGCAATTACAGAAGCCAAGCCTCACACCTACTGCACCCTACACAGATTTGGTCCATACTTCAAAGGGATAGAGAATAGGGAAACTTCCATTGGAGGGAATGGGATATAGACCTCTGTTGCTGGGAATTGTATGGAATTGGACCTCTCTTAATAGTCTTGCCAATCATTAAATTATTAATATTTTTGAATATGTATAAATATAGATAGATAGATAGATAGATAGATAGATAGATAGATAGATAGATAGGTGATAGAGAAATAAGGGTTGACTCATGTCTGCGACTTTGGGAGAACTACTGATTTTTCCATTGGAGTGAATGGGGATACCCAGGTCCTTGCACATGGTAAATTATGTTCTCTGTCTGGTGAGGTATCTCCCAGAGTCTGGTCACTCCCTTTTAGAGAGCTAAATCTGTATGTGTTGCAGTGGTGTCCTGGAGTCTCTTTTTTCCCCCTGCATATCTCTGTTTCATTTGAAGCCCAGCCTACTTATATGTAAATAATAAAATTTTACTAAAAGTCAAAAATACGTAGTCACCCATTCTCTGCATCAGGTTATTGAACTTCAGTTCCACAAAAATATTCCTGTCATAGAAACAGTGACAGCTGTAAACATGGCATAGCAGGAGAGAAGTGCTGGATAAAGAATTGTTTGTTTAGGTAGTCCGATGGTATTGCAGCAGGTTAAGCACAGGTGGCGTGGAGCTAAGTGTAAGGACAGGTTCAAGGCTCCTGGTTCAAGCTCCTAGCTCCTCAAGTACAGAGGAGCCACTTCACAGGTGGTGAAGCAGGTCGCAGGTGTCTATCTTTCTCTCTCCCTCTCTGTCTTCCTCTTCTCTTTCCATTACTCTCTGTCTTATCTAACAACTACCACAATAATAATAACTACAACAACAATTAAAAAAACAAGGACAACAAATGGGAAAATAAATATTAAAAAACAAGAACAGTGAGTTTCATTTGACATCACAATGGCATTTCATTGACAATCAAATATTATATGAAACCTTTATTTACATGATTAACCCAAGTTAATCACCAGGTCAGTTGTATTATCCAATATGTTCTGTATATTTGTGTATCTTCAAGTACACATGTTAAAAGCTTATAAGGCTGTATCTTGTATAAGAATTCCCCCAGGGAGTAGCTTGGTAGCGAATTGGGTTGAGTGCCTGTGACACAAAGCATAAGGACCGGCATACTCATCTCAGTTTGAGTCCCAGGCTCCCCACCCGCAGGGGAGTCAATTCAGAACAGGAGAAGCAGGACTGCAGGTGTCTCTCCCCCTCTCTCTGTCTTCCACTCCTCTCTTCATTTCTCTCTGTCTTATCCATCAACAATAACATCAGTAACAACAACAATAGTAACTACAACAATAAAACAAGAGGATAACAAAATGGAATAAATAAATATATATTATAAACCTAAAACATTAATTTACCCTACCATGTGTCTTGGAGCCCCACCTCCCCAGTTCCCTGCCCCACTAGGAAAAGAGAGACAGGCTTGCAGGACCTGCCAATGTCCATGTTCAGCAGAGAAGCAATTACAGAAGCCAGACCTTTCACCTTCTGCACCCCTCAGTGATCCTGGGTCCATACTCCCAGAGGGATAAAGAAAGGGAAGCTATCAAGGGAGGGGATTGTATATGGAGCTCTGGGGGTGGGAAATATGTGTAAAGGAACCCCTCCTATCCTATGGTCTTGTCAAGGCTTCCATTTTATAAAAAAAAATTAAAAGAATTTAGTGCAGCTGTCACCAGAGAATCTATGTCAGTATGACGCTTCCTAGAAAGAAGACGAAGAGGGAATATATGCACCTGCAGGGAAAAAGCAGCCTTCTATTATTTACCGTATTTATTTCAGGTGAGTTTAAGAATCTGTGATGCTATGGTATAGTCATTATTTGCTTTCAGGTAATTTTGTTGTTGTTATTGTCATTGCTGTTGTTGTTGGCTAGGACAGAGAGAAATCAAGAGAGAAGGGGAGGACAGAGAGTGGGAGAGAAATATAGACACCTTGGAGACCTGTTTCACCACCGGTGAAGGGGCCCTCCCTGCAGGAGAGAAGCTGTACAGGTTACAGTGTTGGGACATTGTACAGATGTAGTTGAGTTAGGCAGGACCAACAAACTTCCATATTTCCATGCGAGTATTATTATTTACATATCAATCTTCTGCCTTGTTTTAAAGTGACTCCTCAGCCACCACGTTATCCCCTCAGGGTATTGCTACAGTTGCTAGGATGCTTCCACCTTCCCAGCATGCCTTTTGCCTCTCTCCATTCCCTTTCCCAGTCAATCCTGTACCAACATGCCACTTCCTGAATTTCTTTCATAAAAGCCCTCCTGCTTCTGCCTTTCTCTCTCTTGCTCCTCTCCTCTCTCTTCTGAGACAAGACCCAGAGAAGGGCTGGTAGGCTTAGTGGGAGGCGGCCATTTTTCCAGCTCCACGTGGTCTGAACCACTCTGCTCTTGCCCATTTCTGGGGTGTCTGTGTGATTACAGATTTGTGTTCCCCGAACCGCCACAAATTTCTGGTCTCTTCTCTCTCTCTCCCACAACGCAACCCAACATTAAAGCAATTTGATGTGTACTTTTTTTTTTTTTTTGCTTCCAGGGTTATCACTGGGGCATGGTGTGAGCACCAAGAATCCACTGATCTTGGCAAGCATTTTTTCCCCATTTTATTGAATATGAGAGAGTAATTAAGAGAGGAGGGGGAACATAAAGAGGGAAAAACAGAGAGACCTACAGACCTGCTTCACTGCTTGTGAAGTGTCCCACTTGCAGCTGGGGAGGAGGGCCTCAAATCTGGATCTCTGCAGAGAGTCCTTGTACTTAGTATTATGTGCACTTATCGGGTGGGCCATCACCAGACCCTGGGTGTGTACTTATTAATTTATTTTATGTTATTTTTTTATTTATAAACAGGAAACATTGACTAAACCATAGGATAAGAGGGGTACAATCTCACACAATTCCCACCATAAAAAGATAATGAATAATTTCCTTCATTTGATTGTTTGATATTAGCACACGAAATACTCAGAGGTTATAGACTAGCCCTGCATCTCAACTACTTGAAAATTCCATAGGTCACAATAGTTTGTTTATTGTGTGAGTGTGTGTGTGTGTGTACTTCATTTTTAAAGAATTATGAATCCTTCAATTCAAGACAGGACTATTTATCTATTATGAATTTTATTGGTTCAGGGCTGAGCAGTAGCAAACTGGGGCAAGTTCAAATGGCCTTAAGCAAAAGGACCAGTAGAAGAATCCCAGTTCAAGGCCTGGATTCCCACCTACGTGGAGGTGGTTTCACAGGTGGTGAAGCAGGTCTGCAGGTGTCTATCTTTCTTTCCTTCTCTCTGTCTTCCCCTCTTCTCTCAATAACTCAGTTTCCTATTCTATAGCAACAACAACAACTATAATAATAACAATAAACAAGGCCAAAAAAGAGAAACAATGGCCTCCATGAGCAGGAGATTCTAGTGTAGGCACCAAACCCCAGTGATAACCCTGGAGGCAAAAAAGAATTGGTTCAGTGGTTGCTTACCCATTCCAGATGAGATGCACACACCCTCCAGATGTTCACTGTCCAGCTATTGAGCAGAGGGCCGTAGAGGACCCCAGGGTAGGGAAGTGGGAGTGAACCTAAGTTGGACAGAAGCTGAGGAGGGGGTTCAGGGTGGGCAGAGTGAGGGGAGGGGCTGCTCTGTCGAGTCTCCTGTGGAGGCTGACATGCTCTGGGACTCCAGATCAAGGCCTGCACACAGCAGTCTGGCTGCGCTGAAGACCATGGAGTGCTTAGACTACCTCAGAACAAACAAAAACTTTATTTCAATTAAGTTAAAAACAGGGAAATAAAACCATAAAGGAAAGGGCTCATGAACATGCAGTAGATGAGGAAAGCAATGCAGGTGTCCCCCAGGGAGGGCAGGGCCAGGTCGGGGGTAGGAACAGGGCCCAGGGCCTTCTCCACAGCTGATTCTGAGAGTGCAGCTCTGAGCATCCAGCTCTGAGCCAGAGGGGCCTGTGTGGGCTGTGGCTCAAGGGTCCCTGGAGTCTTGGCTGAAGGCCCTGTCTCCAGGGTTGCTGAGGGCTCCACACCTGCAGATGATTCTGGCTCCTGGGGCTGCTGGCAACAGGGGGCTGATGGCACCTTCTCATCGTCCCATGGACCTGAGAAACAGACAAGTCACCCCATGAGCTCTCCTAGGGCCCCCTTGGTCTCACCCATCTTGAGTCATACCTGAGGGGCCCAACCTAGGAAGCCTCCCTGTTGCTCTCCCCAAGGTGAACTGGTGTCTAGTCTCTCATCTGAAGAGATAGCAGCTTCTGAGGCTCTTCTCTGTGTGGCCCAGTCACAAACCTTTCTCCCACCAGATGCTCATACAACTCAGCCCCCCCTCACCTGTAGGCTGTGTACCCAGGACACCCAGGTTCGGGGGAGGCGCGTGGAGTACAATGTCACTGTACAGTGGGGTCACCCCCACCAGCAGCTCCACGCAGCCCAGGGGGAGGCCACTCTCTGCTGACTGGGCAGGAGTCCCTCCACGGCTGTCCAGAGAGCCTGCTGAAGTTGTGTCCAGGGACAGCAGACTCCACCTGGTCCTTGGGTGCTCACAGAACATCTTTGCCTGTGGCCATTTTCCCTCTGATGGAGTCTCAGAGTTGAGGCTAGACACCTCCTCCAGGTATCCTGACAGAGATCTCTGCAGAAATAAGAGACCAGAGTGTCACAGCCTCCCAGCCCCTGTACATTGTCCTGCTTCCTCTACCCTGGGCTCAGCTTCTACCTCAGCCTAGCCTTGTCCACACAGGCTGCCTCCCAGGATGGGGTACAGACAACCCCCACCCCCACTCCTAGGTAGGGAAAGACATTGGGAAGATGTGGTCACTCAGAGGTATGGCTGAATATGGGCACCTGCCCCCAGTCACCCTCTGTTACCCTAGGACTTCTGCGGCAGCAACAACAGAAGCTTGCAGACTGATCCCTCAGCCAGTCTCTCAACTGAGTCATTCTGCCTCCTCTGAGGCTCTTATTCTGGCCTTCACCATTGGGGCCTTTCATGGTGGAGAGCATCCTTCTCTCAGCTCTGAGAGCAAAGTGACTTGGGCAGGGGGTCTGTGGATAGAATGTGGTTGCCTGGTGACCAGGGTTCCAAGTCTGTTGATATCTAGCCCAGGGAGGTGAGGTCACTTCCTGCATCTCCTGACCTCAACTTGTGCTCAGAGAAGACACCTCAGTCACCATGGTGGGCTGACTGACGACTGCTTATCCTCTACCCTCATGTCACCTGTGTACACAGTGACAGCACATAAGGCACTCCACAGCCCTGGAAAGTCTTGGGTGTGGCCAGGGCTCCAACTTTGAGGACACAGACTTAGGGCAGAGCCTGATCCTTTTTTCTCCAATGATGAGACACTGGATTGGCCATAAACCACTCTGAACCCCTTGTCTCCATGTGACACGTGGTCACTCTAGCCTGCCTCCCTAGAATGTTCCCAGGCGTATGTGTGCACCCTCAAATACCTGCGTCCCTGTGCAGCTTGGGCTGCTATTTCCTGGGGATGTCAAATAGACTATGATGGAGTTGTGATCTGGGGGTTGGTAGTGACCACCCTCACACAGGCTGGGCCTGCTCTGGGTGCAAGGACAGTTGCTTCAACCCCTATGAAATTGGTGTTGCGGTATCTCTCCTTTTCTCTCTCTTTATCTCTCTCTCTCTCACTTATATTTTAAATTAAAGTCCACTGTGAGATGGAATTGTGTTGGAGACAAAAAATGAAATGAAGTCAGTAATACAAAAATAAATAAATGGGAAGCTGGATACATCATTCCACCCAATTAAAGGCCTTCTGGGGTTGGATGGAGAGAGTGTTTGGGCCCCAGAATGGAGGGAAAGGTCTTACACTGTGGGTGCGAGTGTGTTGTTGACATCATCCTAAGTGTGCAAGACTTTGTATTGTAAACCCTAATGTCCCTCAGTAAAGTGAACTGATAATATTTTTGTAAAGTGCATTTGATGGGTGGAGATGGGAGGTAGGGAACACTTGACCATGCTTGCAGGACCCAGATGTAGGTTTTTAGCCACCTTGTGGTAGCCATTCCTCAAGTGGGTGACACTAGGATTGTTAAGACTCCTTTCAGGTAGGCTCTAAAATGAAATACAAACATAAGTGGACACAAAGGGTTACTATCCCCAATTGATCACAACAGTGTAGTCTCAACATTCAGCAGTAGAAGCAACCCAGATACCCAGCAGGCAGAGTGACATAAGAGAATGTGACCTAGGGTGTCGGGCGGTAGTTCAGTGGGTTAAGCACACGTTGTGCAAAGCTCAAGGACCAGTGTAAGGATCCCTTTTCTAGCCCCTGGATCCCCACCTGTAGCGGAGTCACTTCACAGGTGGTGAGGCAGGTCTGTAGGTGTCTCTATGTCTCTCTTCCTCTGTATCTCCCCCTTCTCTCTCAATTTCTCTGTCTCTATCAAATAACAAATTAAAAAAAATTAAAAAAAGATGAATTCAAAATTTAGAAAAAAAAGAAAATGTGAACTGTCTACATATGAGGTTCATTCCGCAGTAGATACAAATAAGGTATAGACACAGGAACCTGGAAAATACACTACATCACTTTTGTCACTCATCATGAGACCTTTCTTTTGCCATCAACTTTTTTTTTGGCTCAGTTGTCAGTGTTTTTATCTTAGCACTGATAAGAAGAAACTTATTGAAATCAGAAAAATAATGTACTAAGTATTAGGCAGGGCACACCTGGTTGAGCATGCACTTTCCCAGGCACAATGTCCTGTGACCCCTGGTCCCAGCTTAGGGAGAAGCTTCAGGTGTGGTGCAGCAATACAGGAGATGTAGAAGATAACAGACGCAATACAGAAGAATTCTGTGGGAAGTGGGTGGTAGCACAGCAGGTTAAGCGCACGTGGCACAAAGAGCAAGGACCAGCCGAAGGAACTGGGTATGAGCCCCAGCCTCCCCACCTGCAGGGGAGTCGCTACACAGGTGGTGAAGCTAAGTCTGCAGGTATCTATCCTTCTCTCTCCTCTCTGTCATTCTCTCCTCTCTCCATTTCCATCTGTCCTATCTAACAACGATGACATCAATAACAACAACAACAACAACAAAAAATACAAGGGCAACAAAAAAAGGGGAAAATAAATAAATAAAAATTTATTAAAAAAAGAGTTCTCTGTATCTCTCAGCGCTCTCAATTTCTCTTTCCCTTTAGTTTTCTTTATCTTTCCTTTTTAGAATTCTCCTTTATTATTTTCCTTTTAAATATTTATTTATTTATTTATTTGAATAGCGATTGAGCCAAATTGAGAGTGGGGAATGAGACAGAGGGAGAGAGAAAGTCAAGCACCACTCTGTCACATGCAGAACTGGGAGCCTCAGACACACAGCCTGATGCTCTACTGGGTGAACCATGACAATGGTTCTAGCTACTCACAACAATCACTTAGTGGAGGAGAAGGAGGAGGAGGAGGTTGAAGAGGAGTAGGAGAAGTCATAGGAGAAGGAGGTGAAGGAAGAGGAGAGTAAGAGAAGGTAGATGGTGTCAGAGTTGAGAACAGGACTCTAAAGCTAGGCCAGGGCAGAGAGTAACTCCCAATATGGGAAACTATGTAAATGCTGTTAATTGGAAGCCCCAGTGCAAATGCCGCCATAACACCAACCTGACATCCCTGGGCTGAAGACCTCACCAATGTGTCCTAGAACCTCACCTCCCCAGAGCCCTGCCCCGCTAGGGAATGATAGAAACAGGCTGGGGGTAGTATTCCATTGTGTATATATACCACAACTTGCTCAGCCACTCATCTGTTGTTGGACACCTGGGACAACAGATGAGTGGCTGAGCAAGTTGTGGTATATATACACAATGGAATACTACTCAGCTGTAAAAAATGGTGACTTCACCGTTTTCAGCCGATCTTGGATGGACCTTGAAAAAATCATGTTGAGTGAAATAAGTCAGAAACAGAAGGATGAATATGGGATGATCTCACTCTCAGGCCGAAGTTGAAAAACAAGATTAGAAAAGAAAACACAAGTCGAACCTAAAATGGAATTGGAGTATTACACCAAAGTAAAAGACTCTGGGGTGGGTGGGTGGGTGGGGAGAATACAGGTCCATGAAAAATGACGAATGAAATAGTGGGGGTTGTATTGCTAAATGGGAATCTGGGGAATGTTATGCATGTAAAAAAAAAAAAAAAGGAAGAAGAAGTAGAAACGCAAAGCAGAAATTGACTGAGTTTGGAGTATGGCACCAAAGTAAGAAAGCAGAAGTATACTAGAGTTTGCAGTGAGTACCTCCCTAATACTTCCTCTCCACTTTTCCAAGCTTTGGGTCCATGATTGCTCAACAATTTGTTTGGCTTTGTATGTTAACTCTCTTTTCAGTCACCAGGTTCCAGGTGTCATCAGGATGCCAGCCAGACTTCCCTGGATTGAAGACACCACCAATGTGTCCTGGAGCTCAGCTTCCCCAGAGACCCATCCTACTAGGGAAAGAGAGAGGCAGACTCGGAGTGTGGACCGACCAGTCAACGCCCATGTTCAGCGAGGAAGCAATTACAGAAGCCAGACCTTCTACCTTCTGCAACCCTCAATGACCCTGGGTCCATGCTCCCAGAGGGATAGAGAATGGGAAAGCTATCGGGGGAGGGGGTGGGATATGGAGATTGGGCAGTGGGAATTGTGTGGAGTTGTACCCCTCCTACCCTATGGTTTTGTTAATTAATAAAAAAAAAATTATTTACTTGTTCCTTTTTGTTGCCCTTGTTGTTTTATTGCTATAGTCATCATTGTTGTTGTTATTGATGTCGTCGTTGTTGGATGGGACAGAGAGAAATGGAGAGAGGAGGGGAAGTCAGAGAGGGGGAGAGAAAGATAGACACCTGCAGACCTGCTTCACCGCCTATGAAGCGATCCCCCTGCACGTGGGGAGCTGGGGGCTTGAACCGGGATCCTTAAGCTGGTCCTTGTGCTTGCGTCACCTGCACTTAACCCGCTGCGCTACCGCCCGACTCCCCTCCCCTCCTCTCTTGATTTCTCTCTGTCCTGTTCAGCGGCGACGACATCAATAACAACAACAATAACTCCAATAATAATAAAGCAACAAGGGCAATAAAAGGGAATAAATGGCCTGTGCGCCGCTCTGTTCCATCGCTGGGGAGCCAGAAATAAAAAAAAAAAAAAGAAAAAAAAAAAAGAAACAGGCTGGGGGTATGGATATACCTCTGTCAATGCCCATGTCCAGTGGAAAAGCAATTACAGAAGCCAAACCTCCCACCTACTGCACCCCACACAGATCTTGGGTCCATACTTCCAAAGGGATAGCGAATAGGGCAACTTCCATTGGAGGGAATGGGATACAGAACTCTGGTGCTGGGAATTGTATGGAATTGAACAGCTCTTATCTCATAATCTTGCCAATCAATAAATTACTAATATTTTTGAATATGTGTAAATATAGATATATTATATATATATATATATATATATATATATATATATATATATATATACACATATATATGATAGAGAAATAAGAGTCTACCCATGTCTGTGACTTTGGGAGATCTATTGATTTTTCCAGTGGAGAGAATGCGGATACCCAGGTCCTTGCACATAGTAAATTATGTTCTCTGTCTGTTGAGGTATCTCCCTGAGTCTGGTCTCCCCCTTTTAGAGCACTATCACTGTATGTGCTGCTTGGTGTCCCAGTGTCTCTTTTTTCTCTACTTATCTCTGTTTCATTTGAAGCCCAGCCTACTTGTCAAGATTTCCATTTTATAAATTAAAAAATAATACTAAAAGAATTTAGTGCTGCTGTCTCCAGAGAATCTAGGTCAGTATGACTCTTTCTAGAGAGAAGACCAAGAGGGAATGTTTCCACTTGCAGGGAAAAAGCAGCTTTCTATTACTTACCATATGTTTTTCAGTGAGTTTAAGAAACTGTGATGCTATGGTATAGTCATTATTTGCTTTCAGGCAATTTTGTCGTTGTTACTGTCATTGCTGTTGTTTTTGGATAGCACAGAAAGAAATCAAGAGAGGAGGGAAAGTCAGAGAAGAGGAGAGAAAGATAGACACCTTGGAGACTGTTTCACCACCTGTGAAGTGACTATCCCTGCAGGAAGGAAGCCGGGTGCTGGAACCTGGATCCTTTCGCTATTCCCTGAGCTTCCTGCCTTGTGTGCTACCACTGGACTCCCATACTACATTTAAAGTCCAGAATTTGGGGGTTGGCTGGTGGCACAGACAGTTGTACATACACACATGATCATGCACCAGGGCCCAGTTCAAGCCCTTGGTCTCCACACTGAAAAATAATAATAAATAGTAAACTGGAAATCAGCTAACACTAAATACTGCTAGTGATTAAACAAACAAACAAACAAAAAATCACGACATGTAGTTCAGTCAAAGTTTGGATTTGTGTGAGTTAGTATTGTGTTCTCTGGTTGAGTTCAGTGTCACCTGTCTGGTTTTACACAGAGGTTATAACCTGTCCCTTGTCCTTATGGGAACAAATGTTTTGATGTATATCAAATGTGGACATTACTCAGAGTGTTCTCTCTGCAAACTCCCTGATAAACCATGGAATGAAGTGTTCACAGTAGTGTTGAATATTGATTTTTTTTTTTTTTTTACCGTCTTTCCTCTGCACAGAGTGGAGGAGAAGCTTCTAGGTGCTAGAAAAAAAAATTCTGCAGGATATCAGTTAGGGAGAAATGTGCCAAGTGATTTCCATGATTTTATGGGACGTGGTCTCAGAACTGACTCAATGGATGAATGAACTCTTCTGAAGTCACCAGAATACATGTGCTACATTATAAGGGTGGTCTGTGCTGCAACTTCCTGGCCCATGTAGAGCGAGAATCAGACACCTAGTAGAGCCATATATGTAAGTTCTGTCTGGGGAAAAACTCTCTACGTTCAATTAGTTCCTCACCTGGTGACTCTGTGACCCCAGAGATGTCATAGACGTAGGCAATTATTGTATAAAATACTGAGCTATTTACCCTGAACTTTCTTTGTTTCCTTAAGTGAATTAAAAGGCAGACCAGATGGGTGAAATATTGAATGCACGAATGAGGCATGGATGAAGGAGAAAAACAAATCTCAATTCAGTTTGAGAAGTGTTCTCATTTTGTTATCACAGCTATTATTCTTGGGCCCTAGTACCAGCAAAACTGCACTCCCATGACCAGTACATTATTTTTCCTGAATGTGAGGATGCAGAGAGAGAGAGAGAGAGAGAGAGAGAGAGAGAGGGTGTGAGAGAGAGAGAGAGAGAGAAAGAGAGAGAAAGAGAGAGGGAGAGAGAGAGAGGAGAGAGAGATATTGAGACATACTAAGGAATTTAGTCCCATATCACCCATTGTGAAGCTTTGCCCTTGCAAGTGCTCTGGTTTTCATGGCCCAGGCCTAAAACCTGGTCATCAAACATGGCAAGCCCATGTCCCACCTGAGGATCTGTCTGGCCCTTTCATTTCATTTTATTATATTATTTCCTAAGTATTTGCATTTCATATGCCATCAAGGATTTATTTCCTTAATTTCATTCTTTTTAAAATGGTTGCATACAAAATACTCAGGTTTTGTAGACTAACCCAGCACTGTGAATACTAGAAAATTCTTTAGGTTACAGTAGTTATCACCGGGGCTTGGTGTGGGCACTATGAAACCACTGCTCTTGGCAAGCAATTTTTTTCATTTTATTGAATATGAGAGAGAGTAATTAAGAGAGGAGGGGGAAGATATAGAGGGAAAAAGAGAGAGAGACCTGCAGACCTGCTTCACTGCTTGTGAAGTGTCCCATCTGCAGCTGGGGAGGAGGGCCTCAAACCCGGATGCCTGCAGAGGGTCCTTGTTCTTAGTATTATGTCCACTTAGCTGGATGGCCACCACCCGGCCCTGGGTGTGTACTTATTTATTTATTTTCATGTAATCTTTTAAATTTATAAACAGGAAACATTGACTAAACCATAGGATAAGTGGGGTACAACTTCACACAATTCTCAACATAAAAAAGATAATAATTTTCTTCACTTGGTTGTTTGTTAGCACACTAAATACTCAGAGGTTTTAGACTATCTCTGCATCTTAACTACTTGAAAATTACTTAGGTTACAATAGTTTTGTTTTTTATTTTGTGTGTGTGTGTGTATGTGTGTGTGTGTGTGTGTGTGTACTTCTTTATTTTTAAAAGGCTTATGAATCCTTCAGTTCAAGACAGGGCTATGTATAGTAAGAATTTCATTGGTTTGGCACTGGGTGGTAGCGCATTGGGCTAAATGCACATGGCCTGAAGCAAAAAGACCAGTGGAAGGATCCCAGTTCTAGGCCTGGCTTCCACCTGCATGGGGGTGGTTTCAAGGTGGTGAAGCAGGTCTGCAGGTATCTATCTTTCTCTCCTCCTCTCTGTCTTCCCCTCCTCTCACAATAGCTCACTTTCCTATCCAACTGCAAAAACAACAACAATAAACACAGCCAACAAAAGGGAACAAATGGCCTCCATGAGCAGTGGATTCGTAGTGTAGGCACCATACCCCAGTGATAGCCCTGGAGGCAAAAAAAAAAAAAAAGAATTTAATTGGTTCACGGGTTGCTTTATGTTGGGTTGTGTCATGGGGGAGAGAGAAGAGACCAGGAACTCCTGATGGAGCGGAAAGCAAATCTTTATTCACATGGGTGTCCCAGAATTGGGTGTGAGCACAGCAGTTTAGGCCATGTGGAACTAGCAAAATGGCCATCTCCCACTATGCCCACCAGCCCTTCACTGGGTTGGTTCGTGGAAGAGAAAAGAGAAAAGAGAAAAGAGAGACAAAATGGAAACAGGAGAGGCTCTGATGGGAGAATTCCAGAAGTGGCAAGTCAGAATGGGATTGGCTAGTAATGGGGGTGTAGAGAGGCAAAAGGCATGTTGGGAAGATGGAAGTGTCCTTAGCAACTGTTGCATTGATTTTAACTGAATTAGCAATACCCTGAGGGGATAATGTGGTGGAGATCTGTAAATAATACTTGCATGAAAATATAGTGGTTTGTGGGCCCTGCCAATGTTTGACCACATCTGCACAATTTCCCAACACCTTCCCCTTTCCTTTTATCTAATGGCCATAGTATAGGAAATTTATAGTGGAGCAGACTTAATGTTTTTTAAGGAATTCCAGGCTCAGGCGGGAAGATGTAGGGTTTTTTTTGTGGGGGAGGGAAGACTTACATAGCTGCCAACTTTGTGAGATTTATGTGTCCCCTCCTTTTGCTCAGACCCTCTGTAGAGAGAGAGAGAGACTTACCTGGAGGGACTCATCTCATAGGTTAAGCTCTTCCAGGCTTCACCATCTCTTCACAATATTTTTAAATCTTTCCCTTATCTTTATCTAATCATCACATTTAATGGGTCAATGTCTGTAAAAGACTCCATTTCTGATAGAGGAATAATAGTGTATGGGTGAACCAAAACCTTTTGGGCATAAACCTGAATGATATCATGCAGGCATTTTCAAAAGAACTGGAACAAGACAGGAAGGGACAAGTAGGAGAGCAGCAAGAGCCAGTGTGATGCCAAGGGGAGGCCTGGTGGGCAAATGGGGCATTTCCTACCTCAAAGGGCAGGGCCTAGCAGACTAAAGGATCATTACCTACCTCTGGGGGCGTCTCCTGCCTCTGAGGGCAGGGCCTAGTAATAAGGGGGGGGATTCTACCTCTGGTGACATCTCCTGCCTCTGGGGTCAGGGCCTAGTAATGGGAGGGGTTCTTGACTCTGGGGACAGGTCCTGCAGGTGAGGGGGCATGGCCTTTATATCCAAGGCAGCAACATGCAAAGTCCATGGACTGCTGCAGTCAGTCTTTGAGAAAACCAGCAGCATAAAGGGAATCTGTTGTAAAATTGTGCAAAGTGTCCAAGAGGTGTACCAGTAAGTCTGATAGAAGTGTCAGTTCAATGACGGCAACCAGGGGAAGAAATGCCAGGGGATGAAATGCTGCATGTCTATCTCAAAGGGGAAGGTCAGCCACCAGAATTCCGCTTTTCTTTAGAGAGTAAGCTGGAACCACCAAAACGTGACAGGCGAAGCAGAATCAGGAAGGGCAGACAGTGATGGGCAAGAGGAAGGCAGTAAGAAAGTTCTGTCCTTGGAGTCTGTGAATCAGGTTCTTCAGATTGTGTCAGGTCACATCATGGGTTTCAGGGGGTGTGTTGTAGTCATGTCATCTTGTAGGTGACGTGAGAGGACAGGGATCCAAATGGATTTCTGGGGATTCCTGTGAAAGAAACACAAACAAATCTGCTTCCCGTGGTTAGCAGGGCATCTGGTTCGAATTTTCATAGATATTAAAAGAGGTTTAATGTAGTAGGTGCCTTAGCCAACTGAATATTGGGGGGATGTATCCCCTTTTTTTCTTTACTTAATTGGGCCTAGGTATTTGGTGGGACTTCTTAACAACTGTTTGTCTTTGGGGGTTGTAAGGGATGTCTGCAGTATGGGTGATGTTATAAAGGGAAAAAGTCTTTAAAGTGTTGGCTGACAAAGGCAGGCCTATAGCAGCAAAATGAGATACACCAGTTAAGTGTAGAAAAATATGTGAATATTGTTAATTTACATAAGTTGTATATGGAGGAACTTCTTATAGTATAATACCTTACCATATGAGCAGATGCTTCTTCATGTGAAGGCTTGACAGTTGTAATCACTTACCTGTGAAAAAAATAAATAAAACTTGTAACAAGTTAGAAGTTTACTATACTTGATAACTTGATGATTATAATTGGTTTAAGTATCTTTATAATTTTGGAAAGCCTTTCTAGTATGATTTTAAGGGTGTTTGACCAATTTAAGCTCAATAAAATGTGGAAAGGCAAAGAACCATTGCTAGAGCCTCAGGCATGAGAATAATTAGCATAACCATTGTGTAATCTATCATTCGCAGAGGCTGGTTCTACTTCTTTAATTGAGAAGGAATTTGAGAGCTTCACATATCAATAATGTCTTTTCTACCTTTTGTTACATCCATTTAAGATGGAGACACACCCTAGGTGTGCACAGGATCTTCAGACCAAATTTAGTTAAAATATATTGATTTTTAACTAATTTTTACCTTAGACTTTAAATGCAAATTAATCTTACCTTCATGAGAATTATGTTTTAAACTCCTTCATTTAACTTTGCCTGACTTCAAAGTTACACTTTTAACCTTAAATTTAATATTTACCAAACTTCAAACACACACATAAACATGGTCTTTAATACACAAGAGGAGAAAAACTTTTGTTACTTAGACATATCATTTTAAACACAAATTTAGATCTGTACTGTCCCACTTGAACCATTTATACTCACACAGTTTAAGACTAAAAGTTTCACATTTATACCAAGACTTAAAAAGAATCAAAAGAGGAAATAACATTTTTTTTTATTCAACTCACTCACTCACAAAACACAACTGAAAGCAGAGGGAGCAGACAGCAAGCTCAAGATATTCAGAGAGAATGGGGGGAGGAGCGAGAAATGGTAAGGCGGTTTTGTTTTTGGGCTCTGTGAACTAATTTTTCAGATTCCATCATGTTGTATTATGAGTCCCGGAGGGCGTCCTGCTTCCAGCAAAAGTGGCGAGGGGAGGGGCCACAGAAGCTGCAGTGGCAGCCAGAGACATGTCTGACGAAATGGGAGCTTCTGGGAGACAGCCTCAAGGTAGGTTAGAATAGGGCTGCTTTCCAGGCTACAGTCAGTGCTCTCCACCTCTGTGGGAGACACAGGAGGGGACCTTGCACATCTCTCAAATGCTACGATCACGGTCAAGAGAAACCAAGGTGTGGCCCAGAGCAAAATGTCTCAGAGATAGAAAACCTGTCTTGTAGAAAAAGAGTAGAGGGTTTGGGAAACCTCTTCATAAGGAGGAAGGTCGCCTATGGCGGAAGGGTCTCAGAGAAATAAGAAGAGGGAGAAAAGGAACTGTAGTGCCTTCATTAAACACGAGGCTGCGGAGAGCCAAGTGGCTGTATACTTATCTGGGGTGCTTTTGTATGTCTCCAGGAATGGTCCCTATTCGGGTGCCAGATGTCAGGTTGCGTTGCGGAGGAGAGAGAAGAGACCAGGAACTCATGGGGGAGTGGAACGCAAATCTTTATTCACACAGGTGCCCCAGAATTGGGTTTGAGCACAGCTGTTTAGGCCATGTGGAGCTACCAAAATGGTCGCCTCCCACTATGTCCACCAGCCCTTCTCTAGGTCGGTTAGTGGAAGAGAAAAAAGAGAGTGAAAATGGAAACAGGAGAGGCTTTTATGGGAGAATTCCAGAAGTGGCAATTGGGATGAGATTGGCTAGGAATGGGGGTGTAGAGAGGCAAAAGGCATGTTGGGAAGGTGGAAGCTTTCTTAGCAACTATTGCAATGGTTTTAACTGAATTAGCAATACCCTGAGGGGATAACGTGGTGGAGATCTGTAAATAATACTTGCATGGAGATATAGTGGTTTGTGGGCCCTGCCAATGTTCAACCACATCTGCATAATTTTCCAACAGCTTTACCATTCCAGATGAGATGCACACACCCTCCAGATGTTGAGTAGAGGGCCAGAGAGGACACCAGGGCAGGGAAGTGGGTAGTGTGAGTGAACCTACAGTTGGACAGAAGCTGAGGAGGGGCTTCTGGGTGGGCAGATGGAGGGGAGGGGATGCTCTGTCCAGAGTCTCCTGTGAAGGCTGACATGCTCTGGGACTCCAGATTGAGGCCTGCACAGAGCAATCTGGCTGTGCTGAAGACCATGGAGTGCTCAAACTACCTTAGAACAAACAAACCCAGAGCCATATACAGATCCCATCAAGATCCCAATGACATTTTTTAAAAAAGGATTTTATCTATTTATTAATGAGAAACAGAGGAGGTGATATAAAGAGCCAGACGTCACTCTGGTACATGTGCTGCTGGGAACCGAACTCTGGACTCCAGACTTGAGAGTCCAATGCCCCATCCACTGTTCTAACTTCTGGACCACCCAAATACATTTTTTAGGAGAGTAGAAAAAATGCTACAAATGTTTATCTAGAACCAGAAAAGACCTATTATTGCCGAAAACAATCTTGAGAAGAAAGAACAGAACTGAAGGCATCACACTCCCAGATCTCAAATTGTATCATAGGGCCATTGTCATCAAAACTGCTTGGTACTGGAACAAGAATAGATACACTGACCAGTGGAATAGAATTGAGAGCCCAGAAGTAAGCCCCCACACCTATGGTCATCTAATCTTTGACAAAGGTGCCCAGACTATTAAATGGGGAAAGCAGAGGCTCTTTAATAAATGGTGTTGGAAAAAAATGGGTTGGAACATGCAGAAGAATGAAACTGAACAACTATATTTCACCAAACACAAAAGTAAATTTCAAGTGGATCAAAGACTTTGATGTTATACCGGAAAATATCAGACACTTAGAGGAAAATATTGGCAGAACTCTTTTCCGCATGAATTTTAAAGACGTCTTCAATGAAACAAATGCAATTACAAAGCAGACTAAGGTAAGTATAAACTTATGGCACTACATCAAATTAAAAAGCTTCTGCACAGCAACAAAAACTACTACCTAAACCAAGAGACCCTTCACAGAATGGGAGATCTTTACATGCCATACATCAAAGTTTAATAACCAGAATATATAAAGAGGTTGCCAAACTCAACCACAAGAAAACAAATAGCCCCATCCAAAAATGGGGAGAGGACATGGACAGAATATTCACCACAGAAGAGATCCAAAAGGCTGAGAAACACACGAAAAATGCTCCAAGCCTTTGATTTTCAGAGAAATGCAAATAAAGACAACAATGAGATACCACTTTACTGCTGTGAGAATCTCATACATCTGAAAAGGTAACAGCAGTAAATGCTGGAGAGATTGTGGGGTCAAAGTAACCCTCATGCACTGCTGGTGGGAATGTAAATTGGTCCAACCCCTGTGGAGAGCAGTCTGAAGAACTCTCAGAAGGCTAGAAATGGACCTACCCTATGATTCTGCAATTCCTCTCCTGAGAATATATTTTAAGGAACCCAACACACTCATCCAAAAAGATCTGTATATACCTATGTTCATAGCAGTACAATTTGTAATAGCTAAAACCTGGAAGCAACCCAGGTGTCCAAAAACAGATGAGTGCCTGAGCAAATCATGGTATATATGCACAATGGAATACTACTCAGCTATCAAAAATGGTGATTTTGCCATTTTCAGCCCATCTTGGATGAAGCTAGAAGAAATCATGTTAAGTGAAAAAGGTCAGAAACAGAAAGATGAAAATGGGATGATCTCACTCTCAGGCAGATGTTGAAAATCAAGATCAGAAGAGATAACACAAGTAGAACCTGAACTGGAGTTGGTGTATTGCACCAAAGTAAAAGACTCTGGGGTGGATTGGTGGGGGGGGAGAGTAGAGGTCTAAAAAGGATGAAAGAGGACCTAATGGGGGTTTTACTATTATGTGGAAAACTGAGAAATGTTATGCATGTATAAACTATTTATTTACTGTCGAATATAAAACATTAGCTCCCCAATAAAGAAATTAAAAAAAAGAAGTCAAATAACCGCATCCAAAAATGAGGAGAGAACATGCATTGAATAGTCACCACAGAAGAGATCCAAAAGACTGAGAAACACATGAAAAAATGCTCCAAGTCTTTGATTGTCAGTGAAATGCAAATAAAAACAATGAGATACCACTTCTCTCCTATGAGAATGTCATACATCAGAAAAGGTAGCAGCAACAAATGCTGGAAAGTTTGTGGGGTCAAAGGAACCCTCATGCACTGCCGATGGGAATGTAAATTGGTCCAACTCCTGCGGAGAGCAGTCTGGAGAACTCTCAGAAGGCTAGAAATCCTGTAATTCCTCTCCTAGGGATACATCCTAAGGAACCCAACACACCCATCCAGAAAGATCTGATATATGTTCTTAGCAGCACAATTTGTAATACCCAAAACCTGGAAGCAACCCAGGTGTCCAACAACATATGAGTGGCTGAGCAAATTGTGGTATATGGACACAATGGAATACTACTTAGGTATTAAAAATAGTGACTTCACCATTTTCAGCCCATCTTGGATGGAGCTTGAAGAAATCACGTTAAGTGAAAAAAGTCAGAAATAGAAGGATGAATATAGGATAATCTCACTCTCAGGCAGAAGTTGAAAAACAAAATCAGAAAACACTAAGCAGAATTTGGACTGGAGTTGGTGTATTACACCAAAGTAAAAGACTTTGGGGTTGGTGGGATGGAGTGTACAGGTCCAAGAAGGATGGCAGAGGACCTAATGGGGGTTATATTGTTATGTGGAGAACTGAGAAATGTTATGCATATATAAACTATTGTACTTACTGTTGAATGTAAAATAGTAATCCTCCAATAAAAATTAAATATATATATAGACTGACCCAATAGCTTGAAAAATGTAGCTGAAATAAATTCTACTTATGGGGGGTTGGGCCCAGTGGGTTAAGCACACATAGTGTGAAACACAAGGACCGGAGCAGGATCCCGGTCCAAGCCCTTGGCTCCACACCTGCAGGGGGGTCACTTCACAGGTAAGCAGGTCTGCAGGTGTCTGTCTTTCTCTCCCTCTCTCTGTCTTCCCTCCTCTCTCAATTTCTCTCTGTTTTATCCAGCAACAACAACAGTGGTGACAACAATAATACTACTAATGACAATAACAAGGGTAACAATAAGAGCAACAAAATGAGAAAAATGGCCTCCAAAATGGCAGTGGATTTGTAGTGCAGCCACCGAGCCCCAGCAATAACCCTGGAGGTAAAAACAAATAAATAAAATAAAGAAGTTCTAGTTATGGAGGTTTTTGCCTAGGGTTTACAGTAGAAATATTCCATTAGGCATTCAAAATGTAGTCATTGGTTAGAGGCTGATCTAAAGTAACCTCACACTTTGGCCACATTATTTTGAGCTAAGCTTGGTGTGTGATCTTTCTGAATTACTCTCTGTGTTGTGCCATTGGTTTAGGAGACACTGTGGAGCCTCAGAAAAAATAACCCAGTAACTACTGAAATAACTCAGTAGATTGTATTTTGACATAGAGATGTGTATAAGGGAGATTTCACTTCATGTAGAGCTCTGGCTTCTGTCCTGGGTCCTGGGAGATTGTTTATAAATCCTTATCATTTCCAAGTGATGGAAGTATCTTCTTGTTCATGGTGGATCCTGGGACCGTACTGGATAGATCTAACAAGGTAGGTCAACAAAACCCAACAGTGTGACTAGAGGACTGGGGTTTTAGACAACCACTTGGGCTAAGATTCAATCACTTGTGTACATACAACAATGACATCCCTAAGAAACTAAGGACACTGACATGTGAGTGGGCTTGTGCGTTGGTATTAACCCCTTCTTATTGTCACATATCAATGATGGGAGGGTAATATATCCCTGAAGTCACTGCAGCTTTCCATAGGAAACACTTCTAGATTTATCCTATATGTCTTTTCCTTTGATTGGCTCTGACATGTTTGCTGTAACAAAACCTTAATTGTAAGTACAGAGTTGTTATCAATGTCATGAGTCATTCTAGAAAATCATCAAAATTTAGAATGGTTTGGAGAAAAACTTAGAACTTGCAATTGGTTTTGAAAGTCTCAGGCAGACTTGGAAGTCTTTGAAGATTCTTCTCTGAACCCTGATTTCAGCTAATTCCTGATAAGATATTATAGAGGACATTTTTTTCCCTACCTTGCATTTTGGGGAGTGAATATGGAAAAAGCATATCTGGGAACCAAAGATATCTTATCTAGTAGAACTTTTGCTTCACCTACGGTTGGAACCATGACACCACCTGAGAGCACCAGGTATAATGCAGGCTGGCGAGTTCATGAATGGTAGAGTCATGCTCCACTGTCCAGCCCTGTCTCCCCTGCCTTCTGCTCTTTCTCATTTTTAAGAGTAAAACAATGAAAAGAAAAATTGGTCATGAAAGGCTGCTCAGTGGTGGCACTGTGAGCATGCTTGAGGCCCTGGGTTCATCCCCCAGTTCTTCCAAACTTGATGAATACATTTAAAAAAATATATTTGGACTCTCTTTTGGTGAAAAAATTAGTAAGACTTTTGTTTTGTTTTTAGATAGAGGCAGAGAGGTAGAGAAAGAGAGTAAAAGAAATCACGACAATGAAACCCAATTGTTGTGGGGGTCAGATGTGAACATGGGTCACACCTATGGCAAACAACACACTATCCAAGTGAGATATTTCACTGGCCCCAGAGTGATTCAGTAAAGAGACACTTTCTTCAGTGGAGAAGCAGTTACAGAAACCAGACCTTCCACCTTCTGCACCCGACAATGTTCCTGGGTCCATACTCCCAGAGCGATAAAGAACAGGGAGTCTACCAAGGGAGGTGATTGGATATGAAGCTCTGGGGGTGGGTAATGTGTGGAAATGTACCCCTCTTATCCTATGATCTTGTCAATGTTTCCATTTTATAAATTAAAAATAGAGAGAGAGAGAGAAACACTTTCAGATGGGGTACATGGATTTTAAGAGAATGATAGTGGGCTCAATTGGTTTTTCCTAGTTACTCTCTTTTTAAAATGTTTTAATTATCTTTATTTATTCATTTATTGAATAGAGACTGCCAGAAAGTGAGTGGGAAGAGGGTGGTAGGGAGGGAGAGAGACAGAGAGACACCTGTAGCACTGCTTTATCACTTGCAAAGCTTTCCCCCTACATGTGGGGACCGGTCCTTGTGCTTTGTAACATGTGCACTCAACCAGGTGCTCCACTGCCGGGCTAGCTTCGCCGGCAGGAGACAGATGACCAGGTACTCATGGCTGAGTGGTATGCAGATCAGTCTTTATTCATGTGGAACGTAGCACAATCTAAGCCAAGCTATCTAAACTAAACTAAACTATATATAATCACAATCCTGTTTTTATATATACTGGCCAAGTAGGGTGGGAACAAGATGTGACTTAGAGAGGGTGGAGTGAAAAGTGACTGGTGCAAATCAGGGTGTACTATGAGAGGGGGTGGAGCAAAAACACATCATGAACCAGTGGTGATTAAACCAATGCCCTAGAGGCAGGGAGGTGCTTAGTTAACAGTGGTTTATGTAAATAGAATACAGTGTTATGCAGGGGGGATTGAACCAATGAAACAGAAGGGGTCTTAGAAGCATACCAACACGCCACAACCCAGCTTCCCATCTACTCTCTATGTAGAGATTCTGGCTCAGATTTTATAGTGGAGAAAGTGACAATAATAATGCTCAGCGGGAGTTGGGCAGTATCGCAGTGGGCTAAGCGCAGGTGGCGCAAAGCGCAAGGACCAGCATAAGGATCCTGGTTCAAGCCTCTGGCTCTCCACCTGCAAGGAGAGCCAAGAAGAGGGGCCAGATGCCAAGATGTCTGTATCTTGCACCAGTATCTCCCTTTCCACCTGACTGCCAATACTATGAAAGGCAGGTGAGTGCAGAAGTGCACCTGGAGACAATGGCTGAAGTTAATCCCTGTATGCTAGGAACCCACTATAAAAGTTAGAAGACTGGAAAACTCTCTTGCTTTCTCATTTCTACACACCTCAGAAGCTTGTATTTTCCTCTTCTCTGTCCCTGCTTTGTCTCAGTAAACGCTCATCTCCTTGAAACATGGCTGCCTCTTTTGTGATTCTTCCATGTAGATGTCAGTCCAAAACTCTACCAGCGGACCATAGAGGGGACTTCTGTGACCCTTGCACTGTTCCTTCTTGCTCCACCCTTCCAATCACAAAAAAGCTTGAATTGGAATCCCTGCTACTTTCTTAAACAACTCAGCTCTTCTTTGCACACTGTTCCTTTTCCTCTTGGAGTCTTCTATCTTTCCAGAGGTGATGGATTACTTCCCAGTGGCTGTCATGAGGAAGCACTTTACTTAGAGCCTTGTCAGTTCCTCTCTTTCCTAACTAACCTACTACTTACATCCTGCTAAATGAACCTCTTTGCCCCCCAGGAATTCTTTCTCCCTTCTCCATGACAGTTCACTGCTCTCCCCAGTTACTTTTTTGCTTGGAAGCAAATGTGAACCTCTATCATTCACAAGAATTGTGGCCACCCAGGAAAAGCTGAATCTCACAATTTCTACCTCTGAACACAGTGTCTAGTTGTATATTGTTACTGCATGCCAAGTTTCTTGCAAGGCTAGTTAACCAAGAGGCAGGTGTCAGGCAGGGGTTGATGCAAAGAAAACAAGTTTACTTCAGGTACTACCAGTCTGAGAAGATGCCAGACTCTTATTTGAAAACAACAACACAAAATATCTTAGCCTCAGGTCAGAATCTGGAGTTAGTATAGGGGAGGGATGTAAGTAGGAGGTTAGTTAGTAAAAGAAAAGGGTTCAAGGACTTGGCTGTCCAGCTAGCTTCAGTGATCTGACAAATCACCAAAAGCAGTCACCACACCCTGTTATGCTGTTACTGACTTCTTACTGTGGATTGTCTCCCAAGATGCCAAGCCTGAGATGTCAGTCTTTCAACTCCAATTAATCTGGTGATATCTTTTCTAATACATGGGACTACCTAGTTTCATTTCAGATGGCAGATTCCCCTGTAGATACAGTGGTCTTAGACCTCTAGTGGACCCTTCTCTCCACCATCTCTGGTCACTTCCATCAGGAACATCATCATAAGTTCTTTTGAGGGCCTCTCCAGGACTATATGCCCTTACTATAAAGTCACAATGGTAGGGACTGCCCTGCTTTCTGAAGGGAGTCTGGCTCACCCTACTTTGCCACTTGAGGAACAGTGGTCCTGAAATGAGCACAATCTAGAATCTTCCCAGCTATGACCATGGACTGTGAACACAGATTGATAAGGACTCAGAGGTTATATAGGCTAAATATGAATGTATATGGGCCCTGTGTCAGATTCATGTGGTAATTGTACTTATATATTCTCTTCAAAACTGGGAGCTACTCTTGGCACTAATCCAGCTTTCTAGTTCTAGTCTCAACTCTGACACCATCTTCCCAAACAATATTCATAGCCTACTTCCCCATTAACTGTCAAGCTCAGGCAAAAATTAAAATAATGGGCCCCTAGGATCAGACCTAAAATAGACTTCCTCCTATCTTCTTATCACCCTAACTCTAAAATCTTTATTCTCACCTGCTCTGTTCCGACTGTATGGTTCTTGCTTATTAAACATGTTGTCCTGCTTCACATATTAACCGCCTTTCAGACAGTAAATTACAGATGCTACTATGATTCCATCCTGAACTCCCAGGGCAGATGACCCCACCAATGTGTACCTGAATATCACTTCTTCAGAGTTCCACACTACTAAGGAAAGATAGAAATAAGTTGGGGGTATAGGTCAAACTGCCAACACCCATGTTCTGCACAGAAACAATTACAGAAGCTAGAGCTTTCGCCTTCTGCACCCCATAAAGGATTTTGGTCCATATTCCCAGAGAGGTAGGGAAATATGACCAAAGGGCTATGAATCCCAACTCCATCAGGACCTGGAGAGAGAAGAGGAAATACATTCAGAAGTAGTAATATGTGTAGGCATGACTTAGAAAGAGAAGGCAGTACCATAGAAAAATGAGCAAAATATAAATAGATAGATAATTATAGAATAATAGGTAACCCATATCTATGACCTTGGGAGAACTACTGCAGTTTCCAATGGAGGGAATGGGGACACAGAACTCTAGTTGTGGGAATGGTGTGGACCTGTACCTCTGTTATCTTGTTATTTTGTAAACCAATAGAAAATCAATAATAAAAAGTATTAAAAAAACAAGCATGCGCGCGCACGCACACACACACACACACACACACATTTCTTCCAGTGAGTGGTATAATCTTAGACTATCTATTTAACTTTTCAGAATGACAATCACCTCACCAGTAAAATGAGGGTAGTGATGTCGGCTTATTGTAGCATAAGAAGTGATATCATGAAGTCACACAGTTGAAGCCCTCAGGCTCCACTTTTGGGGAAAAGCTTTATGAGCAGCGAAGCAGGTCTACAGCTGTCTGCCTCTCTCCCTCTCTATCTCCCTCTCCTTTCTCAGCTTCTCCTTGTCCTATAGAAGAAAAGGGGAAAATAAAAAATAATAGTAATAAAGGGAAAAAGTGGCCACTGAGAATAGTGGGTTTGTCGTGCAGGTACCAAGCCCCAGTGACAATCCTAGTGGCTATAAACATCAATAACAAAAAAATGAAATGAGATCATTGGGAAATCACTTTCCAGCACTATTCTGAACACATGGTAGATCCCCAATAAATATCTTTTCGCCCAAAGAACGAAGTGTGGTATGCTCCTGCCACCTGGTGGCTAATGTTGACATAGCAGGCAAAAGGTTGCTGAAGAAAACCACTTAGAAGATACTCTACTGGTGCTTAGTACTGTGTGGGCCCCTGGACTTAGTTTCTAACAGCGTCCTAAGGCCTGCGCGAGTGGGCAGTAAACACTACTCCACCCCAGATGAGCCTGCTATGCCATTGCTCCTACATCCAGGCTTCATAAGGCTTGTGACACCTCTAACCTTAGACCCAGTTGTTCTGGTGATAGGAACTGAGTGGAATTGTACCCCTCTTATCCTATGGTCTTACCAATATTTCCATTTTATAAATAATATAACACAACATGTTCTTTTCACTATTTTAAAGCGCACATCTCAGCAGCACTGCATATATGTGCAACCTTGTCTGGGCCTCGCCATTTCTATTTCAAGAGCTATTTCATCACTCTGAACAGAAACTCTGTTGCCTTAAACCGTAACTCTCCATCCTCCCTCCTCCCAGCTCCTGACAGCCACCATGCTGCTTTCTGGGTTAGTGAATTTGTCTCTCTGAGGCACCTCATCCAAGTGGGCTTGCTCAGTATTTGTACCTTAGTGTCTGGCTGAGTTCGTGAAGCATCATGCTCTTGGAGTTCACCCAAGTTGTGATATATAACAATATTTCATTGCTTTTCAAGACTGAATAACATCTCATTGAATCCATGAAGCATAATACTAAAAAAAAACTTTATCATCTTTATCAGATAGAGACTGTCAGAAATCGAAAGAGAAGGGAGTGCTAAAGAGGGGAGGAGACAAGAGAAACACCTGGGACACTGCTTCACCATTTGCAAAGCTGCGCCCTACAGGTGGGGACTGGGGACTCAAATCCAACTCCCTTCACACTGTAAAATGTGTGCTCAAACAGGTGTGCTATCACCTGGTTCCTGGAGCATAATCTTTTCATCAATTTTTTTTTGTTGTTGTTAAAAAACAAGATTATTTCTAGCTATGGCTACTATGACACATGTGTTTGTGGACACAGGTTTTTGAGTTCCTGCTTTCAGTTCAGTTGAGAATAGAGGTCCTACTCAGAAGTAGTAATTGGTGTAGGTGTGACTTGGGAAGAAAGTGAAGGCAGAAATGTAGAAAAAGTGGGACAAAAAATATAGATACCTATACCAATACAGATATACATAGTTATAAATATTAAGTCAACCCTTAGCTGTGGCCTTGGGAGAACTACTGAAGTTTCCGGTGGAGGGGATGGGACACAGAACTGTGGTAGTGGGAATGTTGTGGAGTTATATCCCTATTATCTTATAATTTTGTAAAGCAACATTAAATAACTAATAAAAAAGAAAGTATAGTTGCTCACTTAGGGACTGACTGCATTTCTGAAACACGGTCCCTAAATGAATTTATCAATGAGGAGAGGTATCCCTTACTGGTATTTCAGGTAGAAAGAGCTGGACTGGTAACAGGGCTGTCAATCATCTTTAGGGAGTTTAATGTCACCTTTGTATCATTTATCCTATTTTAATGTGTACTTAAAGGTTTATTCAGTAGTGTAGTGTGTATTATGCAATAGAAAGTCAGAAGAAATGAATTAGCACACAGTGACACGCAATGTCACTGTGAAATTAGGACACAGTGAATACACATATATCAATAACATGTCTGTCATATACACTGACTGTAGCGATGGGACCGAAACTGAGAGACGGGATGTGAAATGAGGTACTTGAGCTGAGCCATTGTGTTGTCTTTCTCCATGTCCAACGTTCTCTACTGTCACAATACCAACTCCTCTGAGAGTTGGTCATAATTCCAAGTGGTCTATAAATAAGCGAGCCCTCTAAGTGAGTATCAACTGAAATACCAGATAAATGGTTCATGGGATAATGCCAATTTTTTTTTTTTGCCTCCAGGGTTATCACTGGGACTTGGTACCTGCACTATGAATCCACTGCTCCTGGAGGCCTTTTTTTTTTTTTTTTTTTACTATTTTGTTGTTACTGTTGTCCTTATGGTTATTGTTGTTATTGCTATTGTTGTTGTTGTTGTTGGGTAGGACAGAGAGAAATGGAGAGAGGAAGGGAAGACAGAGAGGGGGAGAGAAAGACACCTGCAGACCTGCTTCACCGCCAGTGAAGTGACCTCCCTGCAGGTGGGGAGCCGGGGACTCCGACCGACCAGGATCCTTATGCCAGTCCTTGCGCTTCACCCCACCATATGTTTAAGCCACTGCGCTACTGCCCAGTCCAGACATTTTACTTTTTGAGGACATCCTATACTATTTCCATCAGCAGATGTACCAGTTGACACTTTCACCAGCAATGCAGAGGGTTTCAACTTCTCCATACCCTCACTGACATTTATTATTTTCCATCAGAGTTATATATTAGTCATCTTAATAGGTATGGATTTTGTGAGTCTTTATGTTTGCTAGTTTATTTATCTATTTGTGAGAAAGGGAACCAAAGCATCACGCTGGCTCACACAATACTGGGCATTGAACTTGGGACCCCATGTAGACAAGTCTAGTGTTTTAGCAACTGCACCACCTCCCAGGCTACTATATTCACCTTTTTAGTTCTTTCTTGGCTGTCCCCATTTTAGGAGAAGGGTGAGCAAGGCAGAGGCCCTACGCATGTGGTCATCCTGGGAAACATCTGAGGGCAGGGTGGGGATGGTCCTCTTCTAAATATTTCTCACCTGAAGCACTATTTGGCATTTGTGACTGGAGAATTCTTCCTGCTTCCATGCATACTAGAACGCTTGCTGAAGCAGCATCCTTGAGCTCTACATACTAGACAGCTGTCGCACCTCCTCCTGAGTGGCAACGTAGACATTGCCAACTATGTCTAGAGGGACAAAGCCACCTCCAGTTGAGACCCACCAGCTAGGATCAGAAGGAGAGGGATAGGCTTGTCTCTTCAATTACGGAACTGAACCTTGGGAGTGTTTGATTCAACACTGCACATTTTCTTGTTTCAGACTGCTTGTCTTCCCACGGAAAAGTTGAGTTCAAATCTAGTTGATTTGCTGTTACAGAAGATGCCCGTGTTTGTTAGGTGCCACTAGGGGGCATTACCGATCAAGAAAAAAACTGAAGATGATGGAGATGGGCGTAAAGGTGGTGGCGGTGGTGATGGTGGTGTAGAGGTGGTGATGGTGAAGCTAGACAAGCATTTTTGTGCAACTAGTGGTCAAAAGACTAAGATTCATATACCTAAATACAGCTTCTAGACTGGCCTCACTCCCTGCACCCTAGTTGGCTCTAAGAGGAGGCAAGTTACCATTCTTTTTTCCTTGATGTTACACACTGTCTTTTTTTTTTTTACATCTTTTTTTTCATCTCTCTCTCATTCTATTATTTCTTTTTCTTTTTTTTGTCTTTATTGAGTAATGATCTATAGTATAGTTTTTTTTTTTTTTTTTTTTTACCACTCCTATCATCAAAGGTCTGTGTCACTATCTCTACCTCCCTAAATAGCCACTATAGTTCTTAGATAGAGGTTGGCATTGCTTTTCACCTTTGTATGTTCAATTTTCTGTATTTCACATATAGGTGAAACCATTCTGTAGTTGTCCTTACCTCCTTAGTTGCTTTACTAAGCATAATCTTCTCTAGTTCCATCCATTTTATGCCAAAGGACATAATAGCATCTTTTTCATAATTGCTAAATAATATCTTTGACATCTTCTTTCCAAGAGAGACCCTGAGACTTCCCACCCAACTGCACCAACTGAAATAAAAAAACACTCAATTTAAAATAACTTTTTAAAAAAATCACCTGGCTATGCATATTGACATCCCAAAATATCTACTCCCAACTACCTGGTGTTGGTTCTAGAATGACGGCTGGATAGGCATGTCTTCCATGCATCCACGTGAGTACTGGGCACTGCAAGTGCTTTGTCAGCAATGCAGATGTATTACTACACCTTTTTTTTTTTTTTGCCTCCAGGGTTATTGCTGGGGCTCCATGCCTGCACTACAAATCCACTGCTCCTGGAGGCCATTTTTTCCCTTTTGTTACCCTTGTTGTTCACTGCTGTTGTTACTATTATTGTTGCCGTCGTTGTTGGATAAGACAGAGAGAAATTGAGAGAGGAGGGAAAGACAGAGAGGGGAAGAGACAGACAGACACCACCTGTGAAGTGACCGCCCTACAGAAGGGGATCCAGGGGCTCGGACCAGGATCCTTACACCGGTCTCTGTGCTTTGTGCCACGTGCGCCCAACCCGCTGCGCTACCACCTGGCCCCCATTACCACACCTGTTTATGCACCTTTCAGTAGTTTGATGGAGGATTAAGGGTAGGGTGGGTAAAGGCTCAGCAGATTCAGGCATGGATTCCATAATGGAACAACACTTAGCCCTGAGAAGGCATCAGTTGCATCCGGTTCATCTTTAGGATTTCAACAGTTAGTTGCACAATAAATGTTTTGGTTTAAATAAAACAAAACAAACAAACAAACAAAAAATGAAGCACCTTGCTTGTGTGAAGCCTTTTGTTCCGTCCCTGCCACCACATGAAAACAAGAAAGACAAAGGCAAATAGAATATCATGTCTGGTAGAATGATGCTCTGGTCTCTCTCTCTCTCTCTCTCTCTCGGACAAATAAAATAATAAAATAATAAAATAATACAATATTTCATCATAGACAAAGCCAGTCTTCTCATAGTTTCTTAGATCTAGAATTCTGACATGCATCAGAGAACTGAACTTTCATGAATAGTGAAGGCAGCAGCAGGTGTCATTCTGTCTGTGTTGTCAATGTCAGAGAAAGATCAGTTAAAGGTGAAGTTTAGTGTGGCTTGACTCCCTGTCCCAGTGGATGATCACAGCTTGCGGTTGCGTAAGTAATTGGATGGTGCTGTTATCTCAACTTGTGAATCATGGCTAGATAGATTTCATCTTGAAATCAACAGTCCAAAGTGGCTGCCTCTGTCCACCCACCGAGTGTTGACAGAAGTGCTTGGTCACCCGCATTCACACCCTTTACACTGGTAGTGGTTATTGCAGCTAACCTTGCTGAGCACATGCATGTTCACTCACACGCACATATTCTTGACTGCTTTTCCACTCTGCTGGTTAAGCTTCAGGGAGTATTGACCGATTATGTGGTAAGTGCCAGAATGTGTCAAATGTTATAGGATGTTGATATCCAAAGGAATCTTTCATTGCTCTTGTCTTAAGAAAGTAGAGCTCAGGTTTGAACCCCGCTCCCCACCAAAGTTGCTTGATTTGTGTGTTTTGTACACCTTCAAGGGCTCTCAGCAGTCAGAAGGGATATGGGATAAATGTAGTTCCTTTATTGCAATACGCATGAACTAGACTAAAAGGATAAATTAGGCCAACCCTATAGAGGAAAGAAGGAGAGGTGGAAGGGAGTTGGGCAGTATCGCAGTGGGTTAAGCGCACGTGGTGCAAAGCACAAGGAATAAGGATCCCGGTTCGAGCCCCCGGCTCCCCACCTGCAGGGGAGTCACTTCACAGGCAGTTAAGCAGGTCTGTGTCTGTCTTTCTCTCCCCCCTCTGTCTTCCCTTCCTCTCTCCATTTCTCTCTGTCCTATCTAACAACGATGACATCAATAACAACAACAACAATAACTACAACAACAATAAAAAGACAACAAGGGCAACAAAAGGGAAAATAAATTAATTTAAAAAAATTTTTAAAAGGAGGAGAGGTAGAGTGTGAGAAGAGACAAAAGGAGGGAGTGGCATATGGTTAGGGAAGTCATGGGGCATATACACAATGGAGTACTCTGCAGTTGTCAAAATGACAAGGCCTCTCATCTCCTTTGCAATAGTGTAGTCAGAACTTGAAGGCATCAATTTGAGTGAGACAAAACTCAAAGAGAAAGACCAAATACCAAATGATCAAACTTATGGGTGGAACTTAAGAACAAAGAACATTAAGGGAAAATATAAGGTAAAACTTGGACTGGATGTGATGTGTTGCACCAAAGCAAAGAACTCTGTGGAAGATGGAAAAGGAACAGGATAAAGGGACACTGGGATCCTTGTATGTCTCCCAGATGCTGGTCAACGGGAGATGAGAGGCTGTGCTTATGTGGTGAAGACTACAGTGTAAACCACTAACCTCTCAATAATAAAAAAAAAAAAAGTAGGGAGTGCCATTTATAAGGGTCAAAATTTGGGATGGATGTTTCTGTTTTGTTTTAACTTCTATTAATCATTGACTTCCTGATTTAGGAGTCCAATGATCTTGCTAGAAAACAATGTAAACACTTCTGAAATTTGTTGTGAGGGTCAAGTGAGATTGAACAATGTACTTTTTTGTTCATCTAGATATCCATATCTCTGAAAATCATAACAAGTCATACAAAGGGGCAATAGGTCTTTGTTGCCCCCATAGACCCAATCACCCACTTCCCTACCTTGCTGCAGCCATGAGGAATTGAGTTGGATGGACTTGGCATTTGTAGGTTCTCTTACCTTTGCACTGAGCTTCACATTGGGTTTATCCAATGGGAGCTTTTAGCAAGTGACTGGAAAGTGAGAGGAAAGAGAGGTCAGAACCATTTCTATGGTCTCCTTTATTCCATTCAGACCAAAGGCTGTAGCTACTGGCAGATAGCCATCTGAATCCTGGATCAAGAGCTTGGCCCAGATTGTAGCAATCAGGTTGGGTCTCCTGAACTATCTTTTGATGATTTCCTGAATTCTGCCAACACTACTTTACACAGTCTGTACAAAGAACTTTCTTCAATCCTCCATTTGGAATGCACCATGATTCTGGCAGCTGAAAATGTAAGCTGTTATATAATCAAGTATTCCTCTTGACTAAGAACCTGTAATGGTTATAATAAACCTTATTAAGTTCCAGCCTACATTCATTTTAACAGCTTGTGAAAAATGTGAGTAAAAAAGTGAATTCACATAACTTTATTTACTAATAACCCTGCTGTAGATCCTGATGACTGAGTGCATAATGGAAAACAAAAGGATTAAATGGTGTATAGGAATCAGTGGGACATAGACAACTCTCCCAACAGTTTCTTTTCAGCCCTCTACACCCTAACAGATAAACAATTCCATAATACTTCCCTTCTCATTTATCTCCTCCTTTCATTTACTTCATTTTGGGAAGTTCTCCCATTTTTTATTTAATTATGAATGACAAGTCCATTAAATAAGAGGAGGTACAATTCCATACAATTCCCACCACCAGAGTTCTCCATCTCACCCCCTCCATTGGAAGCTTTCCTGTTCTTTATCCCTCTAGGAGTATGGACTCAGGACCATTATGGGGTGCAGAAGGTGGTGGGTCTGACTTCTGTAATTGCTTCTCCATGGGACATGGGTACTGGAAGGTAGAGCCATACTCCCAGCCTGTTTTTATCTTTCCTTAGTAGGACAGGGTTCAAGAGCAGTTGGGTTCCCGGACATACTGGTGAGGTCATCTGCCCAGGGAAGTCATGTTGGCATCATGGTAGCATCCGTAGCTTGGTGGCTAAAAGCATTAAGACATAAAGCAGAGGCAGTCGGGCTGTAGTTAAGCGCAGGTGGCGCAAAGCGCAAGGATCGGCTTAAGGATCCTGGTTCGAGCCCCTGGCTCCCCACCTGCAGGGGCGTCACTTCACAGGTGGTGAAGCAGGTCTGCAGGTGTCTGTCTTTCTCTCCTCCTCTCTGTCTTCCCCTCCTCTCTCCATTTCTGTCTGTCCTATCCAACAACAATGACATCAATCATAACTACAACAATAAAACAACAAGGGCAACAAAAAAAGGAATAAATAAATAAATATTTTTTAAAAATTTAAAAAAAGACATAAAGCAGAAAGACTGTTTAGTAATCAGGCACTCAAAGGTAAGAATGGAGCAGAGGAGATTTGGATTCTCCATTTTGGGAAAAGTTAGGAAGTCTATTTTAGGTATATTCCAAGGGGCCTATGTCTTTATTAATTCTTTACTGGGGGTTCCCCTTTTTTCACCTAAGGAAGCCCACAGGTAGATGCAGAAGAGGATATGAAAGGCAGACATAGGGAACTGTAGGAGAGTTTCCTAGGCATTAATGCTCTGTGGTTCATTGGTCAGTTAACCTTCCCAGTGAGGGAAGCAGTAATGACTAATTTTGGATAGGAAACTAAGATGAGGAATAGGATGGGTGCAGACTGTGTAGTCAGGCTTTGTAGGTCTTCTTTAATTCACACTCCCTCTTCTCTCCCAGGTCTGAGATCTAGAGTCTGTTTCTTACAGTCTGATCATAACTTTTGAAAAGACTGACATGTCATGCTTGTGCTAAGTTAAAGGTAGTTCTGAAAGCATGGTTGATAGTGGCATCACAGAGAAAAGAACTCTTAGACTGAGTCCCAGAATAAGGTATCACAGTCAAATATAGTAGAAATAACAGAATGGACATGGCTACACCCTCTTCTACCCCGTCTACAGCTTGTACTAACCATTCGCTCATCCTAGGGATTCCTTAGGGTCTCTGTTAGAGAAGGAATATCTTTTACTGCAAAAGCTCTATATTTGGGCTGTGGTTCACAGAGGTTATTACTATTATTGGCAAAGAGTCTTTGTTAGATGGCTTACTTCAAGGAGGAATTCAAACTTCATTATTCTCAAAGGCTTTCCTCTATTGGACAGTGTGTGCTCATTGCACATTTGTTTTTTGGCTTTTGCACAAATGGTAAAATATGTGCACAACTCCATCCAGGTTGTGTTTTCTCCTCATAAATTTGTGCATGGACTGGAGTCATGTTTTCTGTTTAAACAAGTCCTCTCAATGCCATGCATAGAGGCACTTGGGAGTCAAATCAGAAAAATCTGAGAATTGGAAAGAATCTCAGTCATGAACTGACCCTCAAACATCTCAAGTTTCCAGGTGAGGAAATAGTCACAATCAAATTAGCTATGGAATTTGGATGAGAATTCAGACCAGTTTCTATCCAATTCTGTATTCTTCCACTAGGCTGACTATACAGCATTCTGATGGCTGAGAAGTTGGCCAGTCCTGATGATTTTACACTGAAACAAGAACTCAATGGCTAAGAAGCGATTTTCTAGGTCTTGGAGGGATGAGTCACCTTGAGTCTGTCTCCACTGAACATTTTGGAATGTTCTGGAATCTTGTAGCTTAACTTTGAGAGTACTAGCTATGCAAGTTAGGTAATTAGTTCACAAGTGTTGCTTAACATGAGAAAACATTAATGTCTCTAACTGGGAAGAAAGTAGGACAAGTTTAAAGATACTGTCTCTCTGGACATGGTTCATCTTGCTCACCAGGTTATGCTGGGATTGGGTAGTCCTCTTCTATCACCATGCCCCCAGGATCTCAGCACCCCTCTGTCCCATTACTCCCCACCTTCCCCAGAGCTCTTTCTGTTGTTACAATATACCAAACCCAGTCCAAGATTCACCTTATGTATATTATCCTTTACTGTTCTGCTTCATAGTTTCCACACATTAGTGAGATAATCTGGTATTGGTTGGTCTCTCTCTCTCTCTCTCTCTCTCTCTCTCTCTCTCTCTCTTGCCACCAGGGTTATTGCTCGGGTTTGGGGCCAACATTGTGGAGCCACTGTTCCTGTGGGCCATTTTTTCCCTCACCCCCTGTTTTATTTGGTAGGACAGAGAGAGAAATTAAGAGGGGTAGGGGAGATAGAGAGAAAAATAGAACCCTATAGACCTGCTTCACCACTTTTAAAGTGTCCCCCCTGCCCCGGCAGGTGGGGAATGGGATCTCAAACCCAGCTTCTTGTGTATGACAATGTAAGTGCACCATGTCCAGCCCCTGGTCCCTTCTCTTTTTGGCTTACCCCATTCCACATGCTATCTTTGAGGTCCATCCAAGATATAGCAAAGGGGATGACTTCATCATTTTTAATAGCTGGTGTGTGTGTGTGTGTGTGTGTGTGTGTGTGTGTATGTATGTATGTATGTATGTATTTTTTAGTCACTCATATGTTGTTAGGCATCTGGTTTGCTTCCAAGTTTGGATTGTAATAAATTGTGCTGCTGTGAACACAAGTGTTCATAGGCCTTTTCAGCTAGGTGTTTTTGTTTCCTTTGGATATATCTCCAGGAGAAGAATTGCTGGACCATAAGGTAGATCCACTTCTAGCATTCTGATGAGTCCTCAGACGGTTTTCCACAGGGGTTGGGCCAATTTACATTTCCGTCAACAATGTGGGAGATTTCCTTTTCCTGCTTCCTACAGTCTTTCCAACAGTTTAATGAGAATATGATGCATTTGGCTTTTGTTATTCTGTCATCACTGCAGATACCTGTTTCCTTTGAATTAAGAAAAAAAGCTATTCAAGAGAATAACAATTCCCTAAGGATCCATGGCTACTCAGTCATTGGTACTTTCTCAGATTCATTAGATCAGAGTAGTAAATTCATTCTTTTTTATTATTAAGGTATTATTTATTCATTTTTTACTGTATTTATTGGATAGAGACAGAGAGAAATTGAAAGGAATGGGAAGATAGGGAGAGAGACAGAGAAATACCTGAAGCCCTGCTTCACCACTTGCAAAGCTTTCCCCCTGTAAGTGGGGACTGGGGGCTTGAACCTGGGTTCTTGCATATTGTTAATATGTGTGCTCAACCAGGCACACCACTACCCAGCCCTGTAAGTTCATTGTTTAAAAGTAAATTGTAGAGATAGAGCGTATGTTCACATGTATCCATAAACTAGGGCAAAATATATACCTGAAAGCAAAAGTACACAATAGTCTGCAGTGAGTACCCCCCAACACTTCATCTGCATTATTCCAGCCTTTAGGTCCATAATAGTTCAACAATTTGTTTGGCTTTGTATGTTAACTCTCTTTTCAGCCACCAGGTTCCAGATGTCATCAGGATGCCGACCAGACTTCCCTGGACAGACAACCCCACCAGTGTGTCCTGGAGCTCTGCTTCCCCAGAGACCCACCCTGCTAGGGAAAGAGAGAGGCAGACTGGGAGTATGGATCGACTTGTCAATGCCCATGTTCAGCGGGAAAGCAATTACAGAAGCCAGACCTTCCACCTTCTGCATCCTACAATGACCTTGGGTCCATACTCCCAGTGGGATAAAGAATAGGAAAGCTATCAGGGGAGGGGATGGGATATGGAGACTGGGTGGTGGGAATTGTGTGGCATTGTATCCCTCTTATCCTATGGTTTGTTAATGTCTCCTTTTTAAAATAAATAAATAAATAAAATAAAAACCAAACTCAGGTTAAAAAAAAAAAGTAAGTTGTATTCTGGTCCTTAAGCAAATATCCATTCCCAACTTACCACTTGCAAAAAAGCACAATGACTAAAACAGTCAGTAGGACACAATCCTTGTCCCCCAGGAGCTTAGTAGTTAGTAGGGAAGTCAGTCAATTCCATTAGAGTGATGCATGGTAGCGTGCGCACTGCCCAACCAAGTGGCGGCACTAGGAGGCTCACATGATCCAGTATGGAGTATGGAGATGGGGTGCAGTGTGGTAGCTGGACTTCTAGATATCCCTAGAGAAATAGCAGTATGTTGGCATAATTAGTGTGTATTAAAGAGGTAAACTGATCATTAGGATGACTAAACCAGCCCAGGCAAAGAAAACAGCAGGTATAAAGTCCTGGAGTTGGGGGCTGGGCAGTGGCGCACCAGCTTAAGCATACATAGTACAAAGGGCAAGGATCTGGGTTTGAGCCCACAGCGCCCCACCCACTGGGGGGGGGGTCACTTCACAAGTAGTGAGGCAGGTGTGTAGGCGTCTCTCTGTCTCTCTCCCTCTATCTCCCCCTCTCCTTCTCTCTTTCCCTCTGTCCTATCCAATAAAAATAAAGGAAAAAAAAAAAAAAGAAAAGGCCTCTAGGAGCAGTGGATTCCTAGTATCGGCACTGGACCCCAGTGAAAAAGAGATAAAGTTCTGGTGGCACCGGCAGCTGGCTCAGTGTATAAGGCAAGGTAGGCAAGGTTTACAGTGCGGGACGCCCCTGATTAAGTCAATGATATTATGTATATGAAAATAATTATGTATAAGAAAGAACCAGAGTACCACTCCAGCTTATGCAATGTTTAGGCTGAACTCTGGATATCATGCTTGCAAGTTCCATGTTCTAGCCACTTTACCACCTCCTAGGTCACACCAGAGCATGTAATGACATAGAATCATCCTTATGACATAAATGGAAAAAAATACAATATCTTATTTATTGCAGGAAAACCGGGAATTACATAGAATTAAAATATTATTCCATATTTTTTATATTTTGTACTTTTATACAACAAATATGCATTTTATCATCATCAGAAATACCGTTTGAAATAAAAATATTTATATTGCTGCTTCACTGGAAAACTTAGCCCCATACTGGTAACCTCAAACAGCCATCTTGAATCAACCACAAAAACCAACTGCAAATCTGTGTATTACCCAAGGCATTATGGGAACATTAAAGTGCACATTCCAGTGAATAAACCTAATCTTTAAAATGTTTTCATTCTCTTTTCTACAGATGAATTATACTGGTTGTATAATTTAAATTTAAACATCCACAGACTCTTCTTTTTTAAATATTCTATTTATTTTAATGAGAGAGATACAGTGGGTGGGATTTGACAGATTTTTAAAAATCTTAGACTCATTTATAAAATAGAAATTAGGGAGTCGGGCAGTAGGGCAGCAGGCTAAGCGCAGGTGGCGCAAAGCGCAAGGACTGGCAGGAAGATCCCAGTTCGAGTCCCCGGCTTCTTACCTGCAGGGGGGTTGCTTCACAAGTGTTGAAGCAGGTCTGCAGGTGTCTATCTTTCTCTCCCCGTCTGTTTTCCCCTCCTTTCTCCATTTCTCTCTGTCTTATCCAACAACGACAACAACAATAATAACTACAACAATAAAACAACAAGGGAAACAAAAGGTAAAATAAATAAATATAAAAAAATAAAATAAAATGGAAATTAAAAATGTCTACTCAATGGAATTATATCACTGTAGTCACATGATCTTGTAAAACATTATTAAAAGTAGTACCTACTCCAGAACTTACATAGGTGTTGTGAGGATAAATAAATATGGGTAAAGCCTCTTGCTCTAACAAGAACTAATCATTTTTTCACACAAAGGGTATTTGAAACACCATATTCCTTGCCAACTGGTCTTGCCATCAGGGCATCTCTAAACAGACCTTGACCTAACACTCAATCTCCAAAGTATTGGTTATGTCTGTGTGCTTTTGTAGGCTGCCAAAAAGCTGGTGAGTTTTCTCCAGACACTGCTGTTTTCCATGACTTTCCTGTAATGGGCCACTATTGACTTTGGGGAAACCTTTAGCTGATTTCCTTTGCTGCAGGAACTTTCCACACTATCAACATTCTGGAAACACTAATTCCTCAGGTTGTTTCTGGTTGGGCATGTGCAACTCCTAAAAAATCCATGAAAATGGAATTTCCCCAAGATTTTTCATCAAAGTAGAATTGAAGTTGTTTCATAGTTCTCTTTCTTTCAGAGTAAGCTTTCCTGACTGAATTTTTTTTTAATAGAAGACCTTTTTTTCCTTTATTTTTAAAAATTTGTTTATAAAATAAAAGAAATATTGATTGGCAAGACCATCAGATAAGAGGAGTATAATTCTACACGATTCCCACCACCAGAGTTCTGTATCCCATCCCCTCCCTTGAAAGCTTTCTTATTCTTTATCTCTCTGAGAGTATGGATCCAGGATCATTATGGGGTGCAGAAGGTGGAAGGTCTGACTTCTGTAATTGCTTCTCTGCTGAACATGGGCATTGCAGGTCGATCCATACCCTCAAGCTTGTTTCTGTATTTCCCTAGTGGGGCAGGGCTCTGGAGAGGTAGAGTTCCAGGGTACATTGGTGAGGTCATCTGCCTGGGGAAGTCAGGTTGGCATCATGCTATCATCTGCAACTTGGTGTCTGAAGAAGCATTAAGATATAAAGAAGAACAAATAGTTTAATAATCAGGAACCTAAAGGCAAGAGTATAACCTGACTGGGTTTTAAGGTCTTACAGGATGAGGTGGATGTATACAGGTTCATGATGATTAAACTCGTTAAAACTGAGAAGCCCAATCAATATACATGAATATTCTAGATCCACTTCCCCATATTTTCATATTATAAGCAAGACTAGTCCTTCAGTTACAAAGGGTCGATTTTTCTGTGGACACTGTCAGGTGGTCTGTACAACTAGTATAATTCATTCATAGAAAAGAGAACACAAACATTTTTAAAGATGCGTTTCATGCAATGGAATGTGCACTTTAATGCTCCCATAATGCCTTGGGTAGTACACAGATTTGCAGTTGGTTTTTGTGGTTGATCCAAGATGATTGCTTGAGGTTACCTGTATGGGGCCAAGTTTTCCAGTGAAGGGACAAAGCATGGGTGAGAGTGCTCCAGAGCATGGTCCTCTGTGTACTAAGTTGCTATGGTCCAGTAGGTATTTCTGAGTTTTGAGAAAGTAGATTGATTTGTTTTTTTCCACTTGCAGTCAAGGAAGACCTATTTTATGAGTCACAGCCATGCACAAAAGGATTTTCAAGATGATTTTTCAGATGATTCCCCTCTCTGTAACACTTAATATTAGCCAAGGTGTGGGTCAGAACCTTCCCACCACTCTGTGAATATAGGAATGTTAACCTTCCACAACTGACAGCCCCTGCTCTTTGATATGTGAAGAATGGTCTCTGAGTATTAAGGAGTCATTGAATAGAGGGTCGTTAAGCTTCATGTCAAGAATCATGGATTTCTGGGTTGCAACAGACTATAACCTGGAAACAGAGAGGAAGCTTTCACTGTGGAAAAAGATGGTATCCTATGAAGTAGGAGAAAACTGGCCAAATGCTGAGGAGGCAGAGAAACTAAATTCAGTATTGAACTCTAATAGCACATGGTGCAATGACTAAGGTCTCTTTGAAAAAATGCAGAGACCTGCATACTATAATTCAGAAAATTGTCAACATTCTCATCAACAATAAGAAAAAATATTTTCTATTTTTAGATGACTGGAAATCATCAGATCCTGGGAGAAGTACAAGGCAAGATGCCTGGGGATGCCTGGCTTTTGTGGGTAGAAAAATGAATTAAAAATGCAAGATGGCTGTACAAAGTGCCAAATAAATGATTTAGACAGTAAATGCCTTGCAATTGAAATAAAATGAAAATAATCAGGACTCCCTAATCACCCCCTCTCAGCACCATATGACCAACTTCCTAGGGAGGAAAGAGACATTTGTTGGAAGCATGATAGAACTGTCAAATTTCCAAGAAATCAATTACAGAAATTTTGAAGGGTGAGTCACATTTCTATTTGTTCTGCAAAAATGTGAAATTTAGAATTTCTCATTAATAAAGCAAACAGAAATTCCTGCTATTTCTTTCAAGATAATCACACACACCCCTTGTGTAGCCCTTCTCATTTTAATCATGGCACATCAACTGGTATTTTTCAATACTAGCATTTGTCACTTGAGGTTATAGAAAGCTCTTAGGCCATCATATTAACTCAAGGGTGGATTTATTTCTTTTCAAAAATATTTATTTATTTATTTATTTATTTGCCACCAGGGTTGTCACTGGGGTTTGGTGCCTGCACCACAATCCACTGTTCCTGGTGGCCATTTTCCCTAATTTTGTTGTCATTGCTGTTGCTGGACAGGACAGAGAGAAATTGAGAGAGGAGGGGAAGATGGAAAGATAGACACCTGCAGATCTACTCCACCACTTGTGAAGTGACCCCCTCTGCATGTGAGGAAACAGGGTCTCGAACCAAGATCCTTGTTGTGAGTCCCTAGGCTTCGTACTATGTGCAGTTACCCAGTGCGTCACTGCCTCACCTCCTTCAATATCTTTTTTGCATCTAATAAAATAATTGTTCTGGACTTGTATTTAATGAGGGACAGTTAAGCAGAGAGACAGCCATGAAATAAAGTATATGACAAAACCCCACCAGGCCTTTATGAATCACGTTAATTTTCAAAAAATGTCATAGCAGGCCACATGGGTCTTGAAGGACTTAGGTAGAGAGACAGTATAGGACCTTGTAGGAGAGGAAAGTCTATAATGAAATATCTGGCTATGAGTCCAGGCAAGCATTAGGATACAGGCAGATAAAAGTGAGAAAGGTATAAGCAGACAGTTGTTTCACTCTAGGGACTTGTAAGCAGCTGGCTTAGGGTGGCAGGTGGCATGGTGGCTATGAATCAGTAGTTGTTGTTTTGAGAAGTCAAGATATCTTGTTTCTATCAGGAACAAATCTTCAGTAAGAAATTGGGTAGATATAGCTGTCGTCAAAGTGAGGCAAGCTGTGAATAAAAGAGGATTTTATTTGGTGATAGGGCTTAAGAATTGAAATTCAGAAGATGAAGAATCAGTATAATCAAGCTGAACTATACTCTCAAATGGTGCCAAGAACTGACTGGGTGATAGGTTTAGTGGACACTCTCACACAACTGCTTTGAGCAATCATGATAGGTGGTGATTCAAGAAAGAGGTAGTTGTCACTATGTGATTGGTCTTTTGCTAGTTTAATTTGTCTTTTACCAAGTTTTGTTCTTGTGAGGCTTGTTCCAGGATGACGTTTGTAGTCACTTTGCATCAGGGTATCTATCTATCTATCTATCTATCTATCTATCTATCTATCTATCTATCATCTATCTATTTATCTATCTATCTATCTATCTATATCTGTCTATCATCCACCTATCATCTATATATCTATATAGATATATATAGAGAGAGGTGTGCAAATTACATCTCATTTTAGGATTTCTTGGCATGTGGAACTCCATTTAGGTCCTTATTTCACAGTTCATTTGCCAAATGATCCTGGAGAATATGATGAACAAGCAAGAGGAGAGGAGGAAAACTAACAAAAGATGTATTCCTCAGAGGACTGTCACTGTGAATGACTAGATTATTGTCTCTCTGGGATCCTCTAAGTCATCTAAGGAACAATTTAGTGCTTTTTTTTTTTTCTTGGAATCAACTATATGTCACCGAATGAACAGCATCAGTTTTTAGACATTCCATCACTTTTCCTCATAGTGGGCAGAGTTTTATTCAAGCTTCACAAAATATCATGTATATTTAGCCTGAGATAAGTATGAGAATGTTAGTATCAAGTCAGACTTTATTGTCCAGTAAATAAAGCTGAAAATAAAGATTAAGGGGTGTGTGAATTTTGAATATATATATTGAGAGCATTCTCATGAAATCTGACAGTGAATAGTGATGGGGTCTTGTGGTTGAAGTATTGATTGAAGTATTGATCAATCAAGCCTCATCATCTGGGCTTGACGTTTGCTACCAAAACTTTAACTTCTTGGTATGTCTAGCTTTCTCAGAAAAAACTCAAATGTGCTCCTAAGGCTCCTAAGGATGAAGTTAGAGGACACCTTGAAACAGAGAGAAGCAGGTGCTTGATAGTATGAGCATTACCCTGTAATGGAACCTGTCAATTGAACTGTGGGTTCTTGTAAGTGGATCAAGGAAGTATGAATGGGCCATCTCAGCTTCTGCCATTCATTCTCCTTGGCACCAGTAGAAACTCTGAGAACAATGGTTCCCATATTCCCCATCTAACCCATTCCTCTCTCTTCATGTGCTTCATGTATTTCCCTTCTTATCTTACCTCCATGCTCTCTACATTCTTTATGGATAACTATGTAGTAGTAGTTGGTTGTGTCTGTGTGTGTGTGTATCAGGGGGGTGTTGGGAGGGGCAAAGAAAGTAAATACTTTTGACAGGTGATCAAGGACAGAATTTTTAATTATGAAATTTCAGCTGGTTAAGAAATGTTTGGGAAGGGTCTGGGTGATGGTTCACCTAAGTAACATCCACATGTTAGAATGTGCAAGGACCTAGCTTTAAGCCCCTATCCACTCTGGCAGAGGGGAATATTTATAAGCAGTGAGCAGTTCTATAAGCAGTGAGCAGTTCTGCAGTTCTCTCTCTCTCTCCTTCTGTTTCTTTCCCTCCTCTCTCTCTCTCTTTCTCTCTCTCTCTCTCCTTCTGTTTCTTTCCCTTCTCTCTCAGTTTCTGTCTCTATCCAAAAATAAATAAAATAAAATATTAACTCTGACACCATCTCCCCAGACAATATGTTTAGTCTACTTGCATATTAGCTATCAAGCTCAGGCCAAAATTACTACAGTCATGGGCCCTTAGGAATGTACCTACAGTAAACTTCCTAATTTCTTCCCACCCAAAGACCCCTAATTTAATCTTCTCTATTGCTGGGATAGCCTGAGGGTACTTCTTGCCGAGCTAGTGCTCTCTGGGTTGGAGGGAACTCAACTGGAGCCGATCTAGGCTGCTGCGTGGGAGAGGGATCAGGACCTCGTGCCACACTAACTTCGCAGGAGATACACTCTGGAATTCTCGGAGCTGGAAAGCAATTTCCAAGTGTCTTTAATCAGAAGAGCAGCTGTTTTTATACTCTCCAAGTAGGGTGGAAACAGGATGTGATATAGAGAGGGTGGAGAGAAAAGTGACTGGTGAAAATCAGAGTGTGACAAGGAGGGGGCAGAGCAGGCGAGAATCCTATCACTGAACCACCAATGCCCTGGAGGGAGGGTGGTGCTTGTTAACAGTGGTTATGTAAATAGAATGCAGTGGTTATGTAAATAGAATAGTGTTAAGCAGAAGCCAGGGGGAGCTGGCATACTATCCAACACTATTTCTACTGTTTGGTACCCATTTATTAAACAATTTGTCCTGCCTTCTATCTTTCTGCCTTTCAACCACCAAATTGCAGATGTTACTTTGATTACATCCTGACTTCCCTGAGCAGATGACCTCACCAATGTCTCCTGGAACCCCACCTTGCCAGAGCCCTGTTCCACTATGGGAAGATAGAAACAGGCTGGTGGTATGAATCAACTTGTCAATGTCCATGTCTAGTGGAGAAGCAATTATAGAAGCCAGACCTTCCACCTTCTGTACCCCATAAAGAATTTTGGTCCATATTATCAGAGGGATAAAGAATAGGGAAGTTTCCAATGGAGGGGAGGGGACACAGAACTCTGGTGGTGGCAACTGTGTGAAAATATACCCCTATTATCTTACAATCTTGAAAATCACTATTAAACCACTAATAAATAATTTTTGGAAATAGGAATGTTTGAGGAGAGATGAAAATCTATTTGGAACCTTGAAATAAGTTGTTTTTAGACTTCTTCCAGGTGTCAAGTAATTCAAACCTGGGAAAACCAATATTTTCTTCATGGATACTTAACATTTAACATTTAACTTTTTGCCTGGTTAAAACCCAGGAGAAAATCTGTCAATACTAAGCATTGCCACCACTATAGAATGACAGTGCTTTTAGACTGGCATCACCTCTATATGTTGAAAATAGGTGAAAAATTAAATAAGGTTATGGAAATGTAAATCAAAATGTTTGATTCAAGATCTTTCTTCCTTTTACAAGAGCCAAGACAGTTGCAGAAACTATCAACCAAGGATGTAGCAAATCACCCAACACCTGAAATTGTAAGATTACCTATTCTTGATGCATATAAGTCATTCCCCACAGCCACTGATTGTCATGTCATAGAGCAGACAAGAATAGGAATACAAAGAGAAATAGCACAAGAGAAAAAGACTGTGATTCAGCTTCCATACGAGTCATCCAAGTCAGAAAAATATAAGGGAGAAAACCCATGAATATGAAAGTAGAATTATGTAAGAATTGATGTCTTCCTGTTAGGTAGTGTGTGTGTGTGTGTGTGTGTGTGTGTGTGTGTGTGTGTGTGTTTTAGAAAAGATGACAAACTTGTTAGGGACCAGAATATAAAAATCATAGACCTGGATGGGGCTCAGGGAATCACCTTGCTTAACTTCTAGTTTCTGGGCAAAAAAAGAACCTGCAGGAAAAATGGTTTTATAGTCATTTTCAATATCCTTGCTTGTGTGTCTTACACACCCTCTTCCCAGTATGACAGTCCCTTCTTATATCAATCTTGTATTTCTGCACTGAATTTCAAGTCTGTGTTTTTGTATTCTCTTCTCACTAGCACATTGAGAAGAGCTGGCCTCTATGAGAGCTACATTCTGTATATATGATACTAAATTTACCCCTACTATTCTGGGTTCCTGCTATTTCCAAACTAATAGGAGTGACCTTAAATTGAACCACCAAGGAGAAGACCAGAGTGGGAGCCTTCGACTAAAATCTGTCCTAAATTTGCAACAGTTGCTTGCAAGAAAACTAATATATCGAAGTTTTTGCAAACAGGAATGTGGGTGGGAAGGTCTCCCAGTTTGAGTCTCATAGACCCAATGCTTTTGGGGATGGAAGATGCAGAAAGAAGGAAAGAAATGCATGGAAAATAGTTGCCTTTCCCACTGAGTACCCTAACCTGTATCTGGCATGAAAGGAAACCAACTCATTGTACAGTAAGTTTCTAGGTAGAACAGACTTCTTTGTGCCCTGACATAGCACTATGTTCATTGGTGCTCAAACAGGTCAAATAGGAAAGTTTCCGGATGTGAGGGTGATCTGGCTGGGACATCTGTCACCCCATTGATGAAGAAGACGGCCTTCCCTGAATAGAGACAGACCAGTCTTCGGTGGAGGGTATATAAGTAGCTGCGCTCCCCTGCTACAACCTCCAAACAAGCTCTCATATAGGAAATTTCCACATTATGATCCTTTTCCTAGTTCTATCTCCACCATAAATTGCACTGATGTCTGATACTGTCATGCAGATTTCTCAATTGCGTTTGTGTGTGTTTTCAGAAAACTTAAGAGCATTATATTTTACATTTTTCCAATGACTTGTAAATTCTCTGCCACATCACACAGAACAGATAAGTAACTTGCATTCAAATTTCAGAATACTTATGCCACACTTACAAAATGTCACACACATGTAACCCCCTTATTACGTAGCTGAATGAAAGCTTTCTTTCCAATTCGTTCAATCTCAGATTGAAAATCTGGTTCTGAAAAAAAAAACAACTGCAATCTAGGCATACAGAGCAGTTCCAATCTGTATGTGGTCTGATTGCTACTGACCACTAAATACCTGGATTAGATTCTAATCAGTTCTGCCCTTTGCATTTAATGAGCATGTGGGGAAATTATCTTTTCCTTTTTAAAAAAAAAAGTTGAAAATTTAATCACTGAAGGTCAAATGGACACCTAAAATCTTTGGTAAAATAACCGTAACATTTGTATGAGTAACTACATCCTATTTTTAGAATTCTTCATTTGCTACAGTAAAGTATCAGTAGGATCAAACTCAGACTCAGATTTTTTTTCCCCCACTGGTGACTGCATGGTAGGTTTTTTTTTTTAAGTTTTAAAAAATTACTTTATTTTATTTATTATTGGATAGAGTCAGAGAGAAACTGAGAGGGGTAGTGGAGATAGGGAGGGAAAGACACAAAGACAGCTGTAGCCCTGCTTCACCACTTGTGACACTTTCCCCTGGCAGGTGGTGACCAGGGGCTTGAACCCAGGTCCTTGCACACTGTAATGTGAGTGTTTAAGTAGATGCACCACTGCCTGGCCTCCATGGCAGTTTAGTAGTTGGTGTCTGTAAGACAGCTACTAATTGTGGTGGTCATTTTTTATTTTCTTTCTTTTTTTTTCGGGGGGGGGGGTGCCTTTTTCTTCTTTTTTTTTATTAAACTTTTTTTTTTTTTTTTTTTTGCCTCCAGGGTTATCACTGGGGCTCAGTGCCTAAACTATGAATCCACTGCTACTGGAGACTGTTTTTCCCATTTTGTTGTCCTTGTTGTTGTCCTTGTTGTGGTTATTATTGTTGTTATAGGTGTTGTTGTTGTTGGATAAGACAGAGAGAAATCAAGAGAGGAGGGGAAGACAGACAGGGGAAGAGAAAGACACCTGCAAACCTGCTTCACCACCTGTGAAGTGAACCCCTGCAGGTAGGGAGCTGGGGACTCGGACTGGGATTCTTACACCAGTCCTTGTGCTTTGAGCCACGTGTGCTTAACCCACTGCACTACCGCCCAGCCCCCTCTTTTTTGATAAAGACAGAAAGAAATAGAGAGGGGGAAAAGTCAGGGAGAGAGAGGCACATGCAATTCTACTCCATTTTCATGTGGGGCTAGGGGTTTGAACCTAGGTTTTTGGCATGGTAGTGTGTATGCTTTATTGCATGTGCCAATATCTGACCTCCAGACTCAGCTTTAGAAGCAACTCCCTGGAAGTTGGGTGTCAACAAGGAAAATCTCATGCTAACGCCAGATGCCCACCTTGCCAACAGTCCACCACCTGCCTGTTCATTCTGAACTGAGATGGGGTGAGTTGGGGATGCTGCACACTTTAGGCTGAAACATTACCCCCATGCTCCTCCACTCTAGAAGTCACAGAGATGATAGGAAGGGAGGGAATTGTCACTGAGCTCATCTGAATGCCCTGCTTAGAAATGGAAAACTGTGGATCCTTCATAAGACTGTGTGACTCAAGACAAGGCTGCCTTTGCTAGTTATGGATTTGAACAAAGTTCCAAGAGGATTAAGAAGCAATGGAAGTGGACTTTGGCAGGCTGTGACACACAGCTCCATGTTGCTTCCTCATTTTGTTCCATAGAAACATTTTCTCCACTTACAGAGCCCATGGCACTTGGTCTCATTTGATACTCACTGGTGTGTCTTTAAAACAGGGCAATAGCAAGGGTCCCAGCTCCATGGAGGCACCGGGAGGCCCTTTCTGCAGGAAGGTGTTGGGGAACAGGCTTCTCTGTAATTTTTTTTTTTTTGTCTCCAGGGTTATCCTTGGGGCTCAGTGCTCACTACAAATCTACTGCTTCTTGTGGCCATTATTTCCATTATTATTATTATTATTATATGAGAGGGAAAAATTGAGAGGGGTGAGGGAGATAGAGAGAGAGGAAGAGAGAAAGACACCTACAGACCTGCTTCACTGCTTATGAAGTGACCCTCCTGCAGATGGGGAGCTAGGGGTCTGAACTGAGACCCTTGTGTTGATCCTTGTGCTTCATATATGTGTGTTTACCTGGTGCACCACAGCCCAACCCCCTTGTCTGTGATTTGCATCTGTGACTGTTTCATTTCTCTCTCTCTCTGTTGTCTTCCTCTCTAGTGACCTGGGCTGAGTCTAGGGAGATTACAGTGCATCCATTTCTTCCATGACCTTTTGGTTCATTTTTGGACTCAGCTGAAAACTTCCCTGTCCTCTTTCCCTAAGGCACATATCCTGCTCTAAGCCACATAAGTTATAGCAGTCAGAGTCCTTCTTCCTAGGAACTAGAGCACATCTGAATCTGGCTGCCATGTGCATGCTACCATGTGTGAGGACCCAGGTTCAGCCCCCAGTCCCTACCTGCTTCATGACTGGTGAAGTATCGGGCTGAGCTTCTCTGATGGGAGACAGATGACCAGGGACTCATAGCTGAGCTGTACGCAGTATCTCTTTATTCATGTGGAACGCAGCACAATCTAAGCCAAGCTAAACTAAACTAAAACTAAACTAATATACTTGCCAAGTAGGGTGTAAACAGGATGTGACATAGAAAGGGTGGAGCGAAAAGTGACTGGTGCAAATCAGGGTGTACTACGAGAGGGGGTGGAGCAAAAACACATCATGAACCAGTGGGGATTAAACCAATGCCCTGCAGTGGTTATTTAAATAGAATACAGTGTTAAGCAGGGGGTATTAAACCAATGAAACAGAAGGGGTCTTAGAAGCATACCAACAATTTCCCCTTTCTTTTTAACTAGTGGCCATAGTATCAGGAGGGTGGGGTGAACAGAAACCTATATCATACAGGCGTTTTCAAAAGAACTGGCATAAGACATGGAGGAACAAAATAGGAGAGCAACAAGAACCAGTGTGATGCCAAGGGGAGGCCTGAGGGGGCGTTTCCTGTCTCAAAAGGCAAGGCCTAGCAGGCGAAAGGGCATTTCTTGCCTCTGGGGGCATCTATTGCCTCTGGGGGCACTTCATGCCTCTGTGGGCATCTCTTGCCTCAAAGGGCATTTCCTACCTCTGTGGGCATGACTTAGTAAGGAGGGGAGTTTTCTGACTCTGGGGACAGAGCCTGCAGGTGAGGGGACATGGCCTATAAAGTCCCAAGGCAGCTAGCTGCAGTCAGTCTTTGAGAAACCCAGCAGCGTAAAGGTAAACTGCTGTAAAGTTGTGTAAAGTGTCAAAGAGGTGTACCAGTAAGTCCAATGGAAGTGCCAGTCCAAAGTAGCTGACCACAGAAGAAAATGCCAGGGGATGAAATGCTGCACGTCTGTCATGATGGGGAATGTCAGCAACCGGAATTCCGCTTTTCTGTAGAGAGTGAGGTTTGGAGTCTGTGAATCTGTTTCTTCAGGTCGTGCCAGGTCACATCATTGGTTTCCGGGGGTGTGTTGTAGTCATTCTATCTTGTGGGTGATGTCAGAGAACAGGGGTCCAAATGGATTTCCAGGAATTCCATTTGAGTAGATGCTTTTTCATGTGAAGACTTGACAGCTGAAATTCACTTACTTGTCAAACAAAACTTGTAGGAGATTAAAAGTTTACTATAATTGATAACTCCATTATACTTGGAAGTCCTTTCTAGTATGATTTTTAAGGTTGTTTAAACAGTTTAAACTCAATAAAATGTGGAAAGGTAAACAGAAGAACCATGGTTAGAAGCCTCAGGCATGAGAATCATTAACATAATCACTGCCCCGCCCATAACTCATACCGTTTTCAGGATTAAACGTTTCAGATTTATGCCAAGACGTAAAAAAAGAAATCAAAGGAGGAAAAATCAATTTTTTGGATTGTTTCTGGATGTCTCTAGAAATCATGGCTGTGTCCAGCATTTTTTTTAAGTCAATGTCATACAAAAATTCAGTCATTTAAATCACTCTCTTATGAAACAGATCTCACCATGTAGCATCATGAGTCTCCGGAGGGTGTCCTAGTCCAAAAAGCTCCTTGAAATTCCATTTAGGGTGCTTCTGACTGTTCCTGCCAGATTGCTTCAGGCACCCATTTTTAAAAGTGTCTTCCCATCGAAGAAAGAATTGAATCAGGAGAGTAGAACTAACCACGTGTCTCCATTCTTGGGGACTTCCAGGGTACTGGAGAATGTTCCTCAAATTAGAGTAGTCCTTCTCCATGGGAAACATGCAAGAAGTCCAGAATGTCCCAGGGGAAATCCCCATGCATATCCCAAGCTCTACGACGGTCATAAAGAACCAAATTGTGGCCCGGAGCAAAATGTAGTCCTTCTCCTTGGGAAACATGGGAGAGGGAATCCAGAAAGTCCAAGGAGAAATCTCCATGAATCTCCCAAGCTCTATGATTAGGGTCACAAGAAACCAAAGTTCCCAGTCAGGGAACCAAAGTGTGACCCAGAGCAAAATGTTCCAGAGACAGAAAAACTGTCTCATGATGAAGCAGTAGAGGCTTTGGAAAACCTCTTCATAAGTAGAAAGGCAACCCATGGCAGATGGGTAGCCAAGTTTACTTATCTGGGGGATGGGCGGGTTAGGTCCCATGTCAGTGTCAGTCCCTGTTTCAGGTGCCATTATGTCGGGCTGAGCTTCACTGACGGGAGACAGATGACCAGGGAGCTGTCCACAATATCTCTTTATTCATGTGGAACGCAGCACAATCTAAGCCAAGCTAAACTAAACTAAAACTAAACTAAGATACTTGCCAAGTAGGGTGTAAACAGGATGTGACATAGAGAGGGTGGAGCGAAAAGTGACTGGTGCAAATCAGGGTGTACTACGAGAGGGGGTGGAGCAAAAACACATCATGAACCAGTGGGGATTAAACCAATGCCCTGCAGTGGTTATGTAAATAGAATATAGTGGTAAGTAGGCGGTATTAAACCAATGAAACAGAAGGGGTCTTAGAAGCATACCAACAGTGAAGCAGTATTGCAGGTTGCTCCTCTTTCTCTGTCTCTCACTCTCTTTAAAAACAAAAAGAAAGGAAAAACAAGTGGCTGTTGTGAGTCATGGAGTCATATGGCACCAAGCTCCAGCAATAAACATGGTAGACAAAATAAGGAAATAAAGACAGGAAAACAGAAAGAAGAAAGGAAGGAAGGAAGGAAGGAAGGAAGGAAGGAAGGAAAGAAGGAAGGAAAGAAGGAAGGAAGAAAGGAAAGGACAAAGGGAAAGAAACTTGCAAAGAAGAAAGTGGAGACAGAGAGGACATTCTAGAAGGAGGGTAAAAAATAATGGCCTCAAGCAGGGAGCTCAGAAAGGTGGTTTTATACTTAGTGTTCTTAATGACTTAGTTCCTTATTTTATTTATTGGCTAGAGATCATCATAAATCAAGAGAGTAGGGGAAGATAGAGAGGGAGAAAGAGAAATACCTACAACACTGCTTCACCACTCACAAAGCTTTCCCCCTGCAGGTAGGGACTCAGGGCTCAAACCAGGATCCTTCCTCATTATAACATGTGCACTCAACCAGGTGGGCCACCACTCAGCCCCTAGTTTTGAAGATAGTGTTAGTCTCCTCAAAGAATGGGGTTGAGTAGTCCTTGCTGCAGAGAACAAACATGGACCTTCCTGTAGAGGCTAAAGAAAATACCAATTCTCCTCACAGTCCCCAGAGAGATCAAGGAATACTCTATTTCTGGTTGAGGAAACCAAGGCAAAGTGAGGGTAAGTGATTTGCTCAAGATCACAAGATAGAAGCAAAACTAAGAAGAGCTCAAGCAAAGATTACTAAAACCTTGGCTTTTAGGAACATAACCTAAAATAGACATCCCAGCTTTTTTTCACACTAGGGTCTCTATTTTCATTGCTCTGTTCCTACACTTTGGTTCCTGTTTATTAGACATTTTGCTCTACTTTATATCTTACTGCTTTCAGCCACCAAGTTCTAGAAGTTACTATGATCCCATCCTGACCTACCTAAGCAGATCACCTCACTAACATGCCCCAGAACCTCACCTCTCCAGAGCCCTATCCTGCCAGGGAAAGATAAAGACACACTTGGTTTATGGATCAGCTGGCTACTGTCCATGTCTCAGAGAAGCAATTACAGAAGTCAGAACTCCTTCCTTCTGCACTCCAAAAAGAATTTTGATGCATATTCCCAGTGTGTGTATGTGTGTGTGGGGGGGTGTTAGGGGGAAATTATCAAAGGGCTCTTAACTCCAGTTCCACCAGAACCTGAAATGTTTGTGACCAGGAACCTTTGGGTTTACACCATCAATGAGAGGAAACAGAATCTGGAGAACACCTGAAGAAGTAAGGTGCTGTTTATCTTATCTGAAAGGAAAGAGAAAAAAAAAGACATCCAGGAGTTGTAATAGGTATAGGTGTGGTTTATAAAGGAAGTAAATCACACACACACACACACACACACACACACACACACACACACACACACACACACCCCACAACTTTGGGAGAACTATGGTGGACACCGCCACCATGGAAGCTAGTGGCACAGACTTTGGTAGTGGGAGTGATGAGGAATTATACTCTTATAATTTTGTAAATCACTATTAGAAAAAGATCTCAACTTACCCGTGTCCCATGTTCTTCCAAAGCTCCAATATGGTCCACAGTTTCTCCATCCTTATCTTCAATTATGTCCTCCACATATTATATTCTGCAGATTATCTTCTGGGGCAGAAAAGACTCATCTTGGTTGGAATTTCCCTAGAATCACAGCCTGAATTTTGGCATGGAGTTTTTAGGAGTGATCCTAGGAAGCAAGACTAAGACTATGGAACATGAGATGAAGAAGCAGACAAATCATAGAGAAAATACATAATGGAACTGATTACAGCCCTGTTAACTGGGGCCAAACCCACTGAAGGTTCTCCAAGGAGCCATGTAAGACACACCTCAAATTCCTCTTCCTAAGACAGCATCGGGTACATTGACATACAAACTCCTTTTCACATTAGTTACAGCTCATCTATATAAGCTTTGATCTCTCCTCACCAGCACTCTCAGGTTAAGTAAGACCCTGTGGCTTCAGAAAATGCTGGAGATAGGGAAGTAAAGCAATATGGCAGGACTTTGAAGTGAGAAATTGCAGAGAACCTGCCTATTGGTGACAGTTGAGACCAAAGATAGGCTGAAGAGATGGCACTTGGGCACTGAAGGACCCACTTCACCACCTCTAAAAGGGTCAAGAAAATGTGATAGGGTTAGGTAGTAGTGGACCTGGTTAAGCACACATGTTATAATGCACCTAGGTTCAAGCTCTCAGCCCCCACCTGCGGGGGGAATGTTTTACAAGTGGTAAGCAGTGCTGTAGGTATCACTCTGTCTCTCTATCTCTCTATATATATCTTCCCCTCCTCACAATTTCTGGCTGTGTCTATACAATAAATAAGTAATGATAATAAAAATATTTTTAAAAAAAGAGCTGAGTTTTAAAAAAGGAAAAGAAAATATGACCAAGAAGTTGGAAGGACTTTTTGCTCCAGACAAGTCACTTGACCCTTAGTAGCACAACTAATGTCTTTACTTGCTTCATATATTTCACAGCGGTATGATACATATTAAATAGGTCTATGTAGGCTTTGATGGATTCCTCCTACTACCCCCACATCCTCAAGCTATTCTTGTTACAGAAACCAGTATATAAGTTGCAAAAATGGACTCTAAATCCATCCCCCACTTTCTGCACAACCAATGTGCAACTTTCCCATGTCTAAGACACAATGCAATTCTAACCTATCACATGACAATGCTGTTTCTTCACAGTTCTGCTTACTTTCATTATTCATCCTCTCCTAGTCTTTGTTAAATTATATTAAACATGTTTGTTTCACATTCTTGGGTATTGCTGCTAGGAGCAGAAAGTGGTAGAATTCATATGAAGACCAAGGAGGAACTATCTGTCAAAATGATAAGTACATTTACCCTTTGAGCCAGCAAAACCACTCTGAGAAATTATTCTCCTGATTATCTGTACACACATGAAATACTTGAGTATGAAACCATTTATTACAGCACTGTTTGTCATCACAAAAGATTATTAACAGTACTGAAAGTGTTTACAATAAGGTATTGGTTAAATAAACCATGGTGTAATTTGCACAGTGGAATCCCATGAAGTTGCTACCTAAAAAGAAAAATAAACCCTAGAAATTCTGTATTTTCTATTGTGAAAGAGTCCTCAAATCTATGGTTAGGGGAAAAATAAATTTAAGAGCATTTATAAAGTATGCTGCTTTTTCATATGGGGAAAAAAAACTGCTTACAAGTGAACATTTAACAATGCATGGGTTAGGGCTCCTATCCCTGAAGAGTTGACAACCTATGTTTTCAATTTTGCTTTAAAGGTTATTAGCATGTGTGTGTGTGTGTGTGTCTCTGTGTGTGTGTCTGTGTGTGTGTATGTGTGTGTGTGTGTGTGTGTGTGTGAGAGAGAGAGAGAGAGAGAGAGAGAGAGAGAGAGAGGGAGAAAACCACTCAACTATGGCAAATGCAGCACCAGGGACTGAACCTGTGATCTCAGAAATGCCAATCTTGTACTCTAGTCCTTTTAAATTTTCTATTAGTGATTTAATAATGATTAAAAGATTGTAAGATAACAGGGATATAACTCCATACAATACCCACTACCAGAGTTCCATGTTTTATCCCCAGCCACTGGAAGATACCCTATTCTTTATCCCTCTGGGAGTATAAACCAAAATTCTTCATGGGATGTGGATGGTGGAAGATCTGGCTTCTGTAATCTTTCTCCAGTGGACACAGATGTTGGCAACTTGGTCCATTCCTCCAGCCTGTTTCTATCTTTCCCTAGTGGGGTAGGACTCTGGAGAGGTGAGGTTCTGGAACACATTGGTGAGGTCATATATGTGTTCTAGTCTTGAGCCATCTTGCCAACCCTCCATGTATAGCTTTTGATGCTTAAAAAAAAAAACTTAAGTACTGGTGGCCAGGCGATAAAGTGCACACATTATGGTGCACAAATATCAGCATTTAATCCCCTGGTACAGAAAGTAAGCTTCAGGAATAGTGAAGAAGTGATACAGGTTTCTCTCTCTCTCTCCCTCTCCCTCTCTCTCCCTCTCTCTTCTCTCACTTTCTCCCTCTCTCCCTCTCTCTTCCCTCTCTTTCTCTCTCTTTCTCCCTCTCCCTCTTCCTCTTTCACTTCCACTCCCTTTCCTTGCCCATCTCTTACCTCTGCTCAAAAAAAGAAAGAGAAAGAAAGAAAAAGGAAGGAAAGAAGAAAGAAAAGAGAAAGATGACTATTAGGAAATGTGGAGTCCTCACGCATATACCAATAGCCCTGGTAGCAAAATAAACAACAAAAACTCAAGGTATTCACCACAGGTGCCTGTGTAACCCCTGCATCCCTGTAGGTCTGAGCTCACATTCTGTGGTCAAAGCTAGGAACATTCTAGGCTGCACTCATTTCAGGACCCGTCTTCCTCCAGTGGCAGAATATATTGACCCAGCCTTGTCAAATAGTTTCTACTTAGACCTAGATACCCTCCTCACCCATTTCCTATTTCACTTCTATTAATCACTCTAAGTCTAACCCCGTCAGATAAAGTAAGGATTGCAAAAGCTGAATAATGGCAAGAGACCAGAGACTGGCACACTTTAATGATGGCTCTTTTGGTTACTACCAGTCCACCCCATCATCTGGGACCTTAGTCAGCAAATCTTTAAAGGATTCCCACATAGACATGATGGGCCTAGACCTCTAACAGATCCCTCTCTCCACCATCACTGGTCATCTCCATCAAGAACAACATCATAAACCCTCTTGTGGGCCTCTATAGGATTTAGTCATTATTCTTTATAACTTTCTGACGTGTAGTTGACCCTTGAACAACAAGGACTTGAGCTATTACACATGAATTTCATGCAAATAAATTTAACTTACAGTATTATGGATATATTATATCTTCCTTAGTGTTTTCTAAACAAAGTTTACTTTAATCTAACATATCTTATTATAATAAATGAAAATATAAAACCAGGGCCGGGCTGGGCAGTAGTGCATCTAGTTAAGTACACATGGCTGAGCACACATGTCACCAGGTGCAAGGACCCAGACTCAAATTCCCAGTCTCCACATACAGGGCAAAGCTGAGCTGTAGGTGTCCCTCTATTTCCCTCTATCTCCCCCTTCCCTATCAATTTCTCTCTGTCTCTATCAAAAGAGAGAGAGGAGAAGAATATATATTTAAAAAGTTAATATAAAGCCATGTAATATACACACTATGAGTTAATCAACAGTTTATGTCATAACTAAGGCTTCTGGTCAGCTATAGGTTAATAACACCAGGGCTCAGGCAAAAATTAGTAAAGTCATGGGCCCCTTGGAATATACTTAAAATAGACTTCCTAGCCTTTTCCAAAATGTAGATCCCAAATCTCATCTGCTATATTTTTACCTTTAGGTATATTACTATTAAACAATTTGTTATGCTTTATATCTTAATGCTTTTTTCAGCCACCAAGTTGCAGATGCTACCACGGTGCCATCCTGACTTCCTTGGGCGGACAATCTCACCAATGTACCCTGGAACCCCACCTCTCCAGAACCCTACCCTTCTAGGGAAAGATAGAGACAGGTTGGGAGTATGTATCAACCTGTCAATGCCCATGTCTAGCAGAGAAGCAATTACAGAAGCCAGACCTCCCACCTTCTGCACCCCATAATATTCCTGGGTCCATGCTCCCAGAGGGATAAAAAACAGGAAAGCTTCCAATGAAGGGGATGGGATATGCAACTCTGGTGGTAGGAATTGCATCCCTCTTATCCTACAATCTTGCCAATAGTTATTAAATCAATAAAAAAATGTTGTCATAACAAGAAAAAAATAAATGGTAATTAGAGAGTGGAGTAGGTGAGGACAGGAATGAAAATGAACCTTTTCAAAGTATGGTTTTTTATTAGTTCTGATATTTGACGAGAGAATAACTAAACACTGTAAAAATAAATAAAAGTACAAGTAGTTATGTTCCTGGAGACTTTTCTCAAATAAAAATTACAAAGCTCAAAAATAGGAGATGACTGGATTTACCAGTAGATGATATTGCAGCTGAAATTCTAATAACAAAGGGTTTGAGGAAAACTTAAGGTTCTTCTTGTGTTCTGTTGTTATTAGAAAGTTTGATATAATCTCAGTCAGATCCAATTATTAGGAAAAGAGGATAGGAAACCCGCTTATGGTTTATGATTACCATTAGAGTATTATGATGACTGTTTAACAATTTTAGAGACTTTTCTCTCATTTGGTCTTCCCCAAACAATATCTGACACTATTATTACCATCAACATTTCCCTATTGGAAACTGAATCTAAGAGAGTCTAAATAACTTGGTCAAGGCCACAAAGCATGTTGGTTGTGTTGCTGGGATTAAAAACAGATCTGTTTGTAATATGAGGGAAAATAAACTTATCAGATCCATGTCCAACAAACATACTCAGCTGTTTGTTCAAAAAATAAAAAACTGCTTGGTGTTACTTGGATTGGAATTGGTGTATTTCACCAAAGTAAAAGACTCTGGGTGGATGGGGAGGAGGGCTCAGGTCTTGGAACATGATGGCAGAGGATCTAGTGGGGGTTGTATTTTTATGTGGAAAACTGAGAAATATTATGCAGATACAAACTGTTGTATTAACTGTATCCCCCAATAGAGAAAAAAAATGCTCGGTGTTTTTCTTCAGTCTATTCTGCGTACTCCTGTTAGTAGGAGGTTCTTTTTTTAAAAAAAATTCTTTATTGGAGGTTTAATGTTTTACAGTCAACAGAACATTTCTCAGTTTTCCACATAGCAATACAACTCCCACTAGGTCCTCTGTCATCCTTTTCCAGGGCATGTACTTTCCCATACACATACATACCCACCCACCCCAGAGTCTTTTACTTTGGTGCAATACACCAACTCCAGTTCAGTTCTACTTGTGTTTTCTCTTCTGGTCTTGTTTTTCAACTCTGCCTGAGAGTGAGATCATCCCATATTCATCAGAAGGGGGTTCTTAAAACCTTCTTCTCATGTTGCCATATCTTTTTTAGCACTTATTATTTTTCACTAATTTATTTATAAAATAAAAAATATCAATGAGACAGTAGGATGAGAGGGGCACAATTACACATACCTCCCACAAGCAGAACTCTGCATCACCCCCCTCCCCAAAGCGCTCTCATTCTCTATCCCTCTGGTATTACGGACCCATGATCATTATGGGGTGCAGAATGTTGAAGGTCTGGCTTCTCTAATTGCTTTTCCATTGAACATGGGTGTTGTCAGGTCAATCCATACCCCCAGCCTGTATCTCTCTTTCCCTAGTGGGGCAGGGCTCTGGAGAGGTGGGGTTCCAGGACACATTGGTGAGGTTGTCTGCCCAGGGAAGTCAGGTTGGTGTCATGGTAGCATCTGCAACTTGAAGGCTGAAAAAGCATTAAGATATAAAGCAGGACAAATTGTTTGGTAATCAGGAACCTAAGCAGATGAGATTTGGGGTCTCCATTTTGGAAAAAGCTAGGAAGTCTATTTTAGATATATTCTAAGGACTATTCTATCCAATGTTGGCCTCACTCCTCATCAAATTTTTGTTTCATGTGTAGTCAATTCTGTAACTCTGATTCATACTGTGAGTTAAATTTCACTCCTTAAATAAATGAGGTATGTCTTGAGAGTAGAGATAATTGTTATGCTTCATTTATGGCCAACATTATTTTTACACAACGTTTGACATACCTCATCGATCTTTCCATCAGTAAGCAATTACTGAAACCTCTCCTCATGGCTGCACTATATTAACACAGATGGAGTCAAACAACTTGATCCTACTGAAAACATTTACACTAATGGTGCATATTTCCATGCTCCTATGAGACAGAAAGAGACAGAGACAGAGTGAGTGAGTTTTAGCTTAAAACTAGGGAGTTGAATTTTGGATCTGAAAGTTTCAAGTCTACCTCTGATAATTCAAGTCCATACAGCTTCTTAGGAGGTCATGGTTTTGGTATCGCATTTCAAATAGACACAGACATTGACAAATATTTGATTCAGTGTCTTAGCCAACAGAGTCCTAATCATGCATATGCCCTGCTATAGTTATCATCCTTTGCATATTAAAAAAAGAGTTAAATTTCAATTCTTTTTGTATTCTTCTTTTGCCTCCAGGGTTATCATTGGGGTTGGGGGCCTGCACCACAAATCCACTGCTCCCAGAGGCTATTTTTTCCCTTTTGTTGTGCTCGTTTTATCGTTGGTGTGATTGTTATTGTTGTCATTGCTGTCACTGTTGTTGGAGAGGACAGAAAGAAATTGAGGGGGAGGAGACAGATGAGGAGAAAGACACCTACAGACCTGCTTCACACCTTGTGAAGCCACCCCACCCCCCACAGGTAGGGAGCCAGGGGCTCTAACTAGGATCTTTCAGCCCATTCTTACGCTTTATGCCATGTGTGCTTAACTCGCTGTGCTACTGCCAGACCCCCCTCTTTTTGTATTCTTTTAATGGAGAAATGTTCATAGGAACATTCATGCCTGCTTGCCTCTGTCCCCCAGTGATCAGTAATATGCATTCTTAGGAGAGTCAGTCTGAACAAGGCCTAGGGATAAGCACCATTGATCAGAGAGAAGGTAAATTGCAGTTAGAGGAATCAGATTGCTCCTGAACCCTCTGCTTTGGGTACCAGACCCTGGAAGGTCCTCTGGACACTGGGCTACTTATGCTGTATGTGACTGTGTGTGATGGGAATTAACATATAATTCTGTGTCCCAGTTCTATTGCTGTGCTCCATAATGAGTCAATATAATTAAGCACCATTTGCCTGGTTAGTTAGTTCAGGTGTTTAAATCTGTCACAATAAAGTATGTGATGTTAAACATGTTTGGATTAGAACCTTCTGGAGCCAATGCCAGTGCAGACAGCTATATTAATCACATGGGAGGTTATCTTATTTGAGATTTTCTATGCATCTCTGAGTTACAGTGTTTCATCCATCAAAGACTCGCTGAAGACATCTGTAAACTTTGATTTATTGCACTGTTCCTGGTACAGAATTAAATAGCATTATACTCAAATATATTGGCTTAATTGACAGGTAGAGATTTAATCCCGTTAATTATCAAATCTTCTTGAAAGCTTCCATTAACCCCTTGCTGAATCGGCAGGATTCATAAAAAGTAACTCAACATCTAGTTGGGGTGCAGGTAAATCCATCACTGTCCTTTCTGTTCAAAAAAGTTTTCTCTTGCCAGTCCCAGTGTTGGTGTGAATAATACATAATTTTAGTTGTCTTCTTTCTGACTCCAAACTATCCATTTTTTCATATAAGTGTCTGTCCTGGCTTTGAGATTTATTTATTTATTTCAATACTTTAATTTATTTATTACTGGATAGAGACAGAGAGAAACTGAGAGGAGAGTGGGAGATAGAGAGGGAAAGAGACAGAGAGACACCTGCAGCCCTGCTTCACCACTTGTGAAGCTTTCCACCTGCAAGTGAGGGCCAGAGGTTTGAACCTGGGTCCTCGTGCATGGTAATGTGTGTGCTTAGCCTGGCCCTGGGTTTTATTTATATTTAAATTTAAATAATTTTATTAGTGATTTAAAAGGCTGTAACAGGTATATAATTCTACACCACTCCCACAATTAGAGATCTGTGCCCCCTACCCTCTTCAACAGTAACCACCATAGTTCTCCCAAGGTCACAGGGATGGAATACATATATCTTTCTCTTTACATATTCATATGTTTCAATTGTCTGTATGCCACATAAGAATGAAATCATACCATAATTGTCCTTTGTTTCCTTCACTAAACATAATCACTGCCGGTTCCATTCATTTTGTCCTGAAGGACACAATATAGCATTTTTAACTGCTGAGTAGTACTCCATCGAGTATATGTCCCATGACTACTCCTCATCCTCCTCCTTCTCCTCTTTCCTTCTTCTTTTTAAAAGTTTTATTTACTTAATTTAATAGAAATTATCATAGAGAAATTGAGAGGGAAAGGGAATAGAAAGAGATAGAGAAGCACATGCAGCCCTGCTTCACCACTTGTTAAACCAGGCTTGAACTTGGGTCCTTGTGCACTGTACAGTGCACCACCACCCAGCCCCTTCCTCCTTATTCTTATAAGACTTGAATGATTTTTACTCCATTGTTAAAAGTCCCCCCACCAACTCTATCTAAACATTTCTAATCAGGTTCTCTCAATGTTTTAAACTTTTTAAAAAATATTTTATTTATTTATTTATTTTCCCTTTGTGTTGCCCTTGTTTTTTTTAATTATTGTTGTAGTTATTGTTGTTGTTATTGATTTCGTTGTTGTTAGATAGGACAGACAGGAATGGAGAGAGGAGGGGAAGACAGCGAGGGGGAGCGAAAGGTAAGACACCTGCAGACCTGCTTCACCGCTTGTGAAGCGACTCCCTTGCAGGTGGGGAGCCGGGGGCTCAAGCCCGGATCCTTCCACCAGTGCGCTTCGCGCCACGTGCGCTTAACCCGCTGTGCTACCACCCGACTTCCTATTTTAAAACTTTTAATCAGAAAATGAAATGGCACACATCAGAAAAGTATGTGGGTCATTTGAGCAAAGATAGATGACCCCATGTGGAAGTTGATACCCATTTTTATTTACTTCTTTTTTTAAAAAAAATATTTATTTTATTTATTTATTCCCTTTTGTTGCCCTTGTTGTTTTATTGTTGTAGTTATTATTGTTGTTGTCGTTGTTGGATAGGACAGAGAGAAATGGAGAGAGGAGGGGAAGACACAGAGGAGGAGAGAAAGACACCTGCAGACCTGCTTCACCGCCTGTGAAGCGACTCCCCTGCACGTGGGGAGCCGGGGTTCAAACCGGGATCCTTATGCCGGCCCTTGTGCCGGTCCTTGTGCCGGTCCTTGTGCCGGTCCTTGTGCCGGTTCTTGTGCTTTGCGCCACCTGCGCTTAACCCGCTGCGCTACAGCCCGACTCCCTTTTATTTACTTCTAAGGTCCCACTTTCATAGCCTTTCTAGTGGCTTTGAGTTTTATATGAGAGCATTTAATGAAGTATCATGTGAGAGGTTAATTTATTAGTTAAGCTAATTAATACATCTATTTCTTTATTAGGTAGAGAAATTGAGAGGGAAAAAGGAGACGGAGGCAGGAAAAGAAATGCCTGCAGCACTGATTCACCGCATGTGAAGCTTCTCTGTGTTGGAGGACAGAGGCTATCAGCGCTCATAGTAGTATTCTTAACTAACTTGAAAGATGTCAAGAAAGACTTCTTGGAGGAGGAATCATCTGATTGTGGATTCAACAAATGATGTATGGTTATTAACTTAACAAGAAAGAAGAATATATATATGGGGTGTGTGAGGTATTAGGAGGAAGGGGCAGTATGCAGAAATCACAGAAAGGTGATCCAATAGGGATAATCTTACAAAGCCACAACTAGTTTGAGCTTTTAAATAAAAGGCAAGGAGTAGCAGCACCTGGATCTGGGCAAAGTCTAAGCCAAAGAGGTTCTTATAGCCAGATTTAAAAGAGTATTTTGGAACCAATGGAAAATTTCAAGTAGGAAAGTGAAAGGGCTGAGGCTCATACACAGTTATCTTTTTAATGGGAGAGTGGAGAGCTATTGATGGTTTTTCAACTTAAATTAACTTTTAAATGAAAAACAAACAAACAAATAACAACAACAACAAAAACCACTCAGATAACTATGGACCAGTTTCCATGAATTGTATTTAAAAATCTTTGTAATTTTGAGGTAATTTCATATTTATGAAAAAAGGTCTAAGAAGGGTGAAACTTTAACTGGCTATGGTTTACTACTGAAAATCCAAGTGGAGATGTGAGGGTGTTTGCTTAGGATTGAACCTGCAATCTCTGGGGCCTCAGGCATGGACGTTTGGTGAACTACTTTTGGCTATCTCCTTGGTCTGAACATTTTTCTTCTTCTTTTTTTTTTTTTTTTGTTAATCTCCAACATGTAATTTTTGCATGGTGTTGGAGATCAAACCCAGAGTCTCACACATATGAAGTACCCACTACTGATGAACCACCACCTCTCCAGCCTCTAAAATGTGAACATTAGTAATAGCTACATTTTAGGAATTTTGTAAGGCATTAATGAGTACTTACAGAGTTTACTATGGAAATTGGCACATAATAATACTCTATGTTAGCTACTGGTATAACTGCTCTAGTTAGTATTGTTCTGGCCACATCCTCTGTGACTCCAAATAAAGAAACAAACCTAATCTCCCAATCAGTTAGGATAAAAGAAAAGATTCTTAAACTGCTATTGAATCAGAAAGAATATCAAAATTACAATTACAAAATAAGGGGGAAACAGTAAAACAAACAGAAAGTTTTTAAAGTCAAAGAGAATGTAGCTGGCAGTCCCTAAATTCATAAGAAATGCTTTGGGGCTAACTCCCAACCCCTGACTCTGAATTAAAAAATGTGTGTGGGTTGGGGGAAAAGGAAGAGGTAAAGAAAGGAGCTTTATCCTTCAGTTCTTTTTGTTCAAGGACGCTTATTATAGCCTAAGGACCTGCATTTCTCTGTAAGACAACTACTGGATAGATTCTGTCATATATACAATATGAAGAATAAAGCACACTAAATTGTGTGTTTGTGGGGGGTGTAGCCAGTGTGTCTCTAGGACTTTGTGAAAACTATAATAATTATTCTGGGGGAACAGGAGAGGGGGAGAGGAGCGACATAGAACTGTGGTAGTGGAACAATGTGAAACTATACCCTTGTAATCTTATGATCCTGTAAATCATTATTATATTAAAAATATTAATAAAAGTAAATAAAAATACCAAAATGAAGGCATTCAAAGTGCTAGTAATAAACTTGCAGACTGAAACAATTTTCTCAATTTGGGGAAGAAAGAGACTATTAAGATAAAAGAGAAAAGTGGGGGAAGAGGATATGAACAGAATATTCACCAAAGAAGAGGTCAACAGATATATGAAAAAATGCCTAAAGTCACTGATTGTCAGAGAAATGCAAATAAAGACAACAGTGAGACACCACTTCACCCCTGTGAGAATGTCATACATCAGAATGGACAGTAACAACAATACTGGAGAGGTTGTGGGGACAAAGGAACCCTCCTGCACTGCTGGTGGGAATGTAAATTGGTCCAACCCCTGTGGAGAGCAGTCTGGAGAACTCTCAGAAGACCTACCCTATGACCTGGCAATTGAGGATATATCCTAAGGAATCAAACACACTCATCCAAAGAGATCTGTGTAGACCTATGTTCCTAGCAGCATAGTTTATAACAGCCAAAACCTGGAAGCAAACTAGGTGTCCACAAACAGATAAATACTGAATTCACCTTCTTCACCTCATCTTAGATGGAGCTTGAAAGAATAATGGTAAGTGAGATAAGCCACAAAGGGAAGGATGAATATGGGAGGATCTCACTTATGGACAGAAGTTCAGAAATAAGAACAGAAAGGGGAAACACAAAATAGAACTTGGACTGGGCTTAGTATACTGCACCAAAACAAAGAACTTGGGGATATGTTGGAGCTTTGAGGACCCGGTGCATGATGGTGGAGGAGGATCTAGGCTGGGGGGAGGCGGATTAGAGTATAAAACTAATAAGCTTTACAAGGTACCAACAACTGTATTTGCTACAAATCATTAATTCCCCTTAAAAAATTTTAAGGAAAATAGAAGGGATGAAATAGAGGATGAAAATACAGACTATTTTCTAAGATATCAGGCTCAAGTGGAAGGCAAATTTTAGTTTTGAAAAGATGGTGGCATATGCATGCTTCTAAATAACCAGAGTAGATACTGCAAAGATGTTGATCATTCCCAAATTAGTTCACTCATTTATTAAGAGCCCAATATCAGTGTGCTGATGGGACAATTTTTTTTGGAAGTTAGCAATGTAATTATATGATTCATTTGGAGAGCAGGTGAGGAGAGGGAAGAGCATTTTGAAAACATTTTAATAAAATTAAAGTCATCTAAAGAGTCTAGAATCAGAAGAAAAGTTATTTTGAGAACAGATTGGCATAAATATAAAAAGAGCTTTAGTCACCCTGATATCATACTGAAAAGCTAATTGCTATCAATCTGGAATTCATACTACTCAGCCCAAACTCTAGATATTTTTGCCTCTTTAATGCACAAATTTCTAAATCAAATAACAGGATGACAGGTTGAGAATAATTGCTCTTGTGTTCCTTAATATAAGCCCAGAAAGGCAGTGAAAACTCAAAGTAGAACTATTGTTGGCTCTTATTCAAATGGGTTCAGGTATATTTTAGGGGGCTGTTAGTTATTTTTAAAATATCTATTTTGACCACAGAAAAAGAAAAACGGATTTAACATTCATGTGCCATTGCAATTCTTTTTTCTTTTCTTTTCTTTTTTCTTTTTTTTTTTTTTTTTTAGCTCATGGGCTTTCCTCATTTACAGGCTTGGATGTTTGGGAAGGTCGTGTTCAAATTTTAACTTTGTTGGCCAAGGACAAACACGGCTATTTATAAACAATTTCTAAAGTGACTGATAGAATGATTCTAAATATGGGTTTGTTTTGTACATAGGACTGAGAAAGGAGACATGCTGCTTTCATCCGACATCTGAAGAAACAGATAAGCTTTCTGGTGATGGGAAGTGTACCCGCAAAAAAACTGCAGAGTAAAACTGTTAGACCCCAGGACACTGTGGTTAGCAATGTTAGCTGGGACAGAATATGCAAATATCCCTTCATCTTTTCCAAAATTATAATTTTATAGTATTCTATGGAAAGATAGGAAGTCTAGAAGTATAGAGAGAGGGAGTAGGTTAGTATTCAAATGCTACTGTCAATGCTGATCTCAAAAATTTAGTACCGTCACCAGGCCAGGGGCTAAGGAACCATGCTTTGTTTGGTAGTGAGTGCAGCAAGATGTACACACACACACACACACACACACACACACACACACACACGTGCATAATCATATGCAAGTACAAGTGCATGTGACACATGCAGGTGTGCACATGGCACTACAGTCTTAAAACTTATGAGGGGGTTAGGTGCTGACACATCCATACTTGTCACCATGAACAAACACCTGGGTTAAATAACCTGGTTCCCACATTCATGGCAGATGCTTATAAGTAGTGAGGCAATGCCTCATATGTCTTTCTCTCTACCTCTTCATCTCCCTCTCCTTTCAATTTCTGTCTTATCAAATAAAAAGGAAACTTAAAAAAGGGGTATGGGGGTAGTGGTCATTAGGACAGATGGGTTCATTGTGCAGTCACTGAGTCCTGAAAATCCTGGTGGTAATTAAAAAGAAAAAAGATAGAAAAAATCTTCTGATATAGTAAACCAATATTAAATGAATAAAAACTTTGAAAAATATTTAGAGTTAAAAAGAAGACTATAATGTAATCCTACCTCTACCACTTATTAGCAGTCTAATGTTAGACAAATGACTTAAACACTTTTGACTTCCAATGTACTCATATCTCTGTGTGGACTTCCATAAAATAACAGCTAGTATGAGTAGAAGAAACTATGACCAGGAAACTAGGAGATGGTTCAATAAGTAGAGGGTCTACATTATTAGACTTTAGTGACTGCCTCTTTAGTGACCACTTCTCAAAAATGAGAAAATGAGTCAGGAGGGAACTTGGTGGTGCTACGTATATACTAAGCCCTAGGTTCAGTCCCTGGCACTGCATACTAAAGAGAATGAGAGACAGTGATCAGTGCTCATTCTATAATTGTCATCACTGGGTAGTAAACATGAAATAGGCTGTGTATAGCTGTAGGTAAAAGGAATATCTTATTGATATTCTTATTTTATTTTCAAAACCATAGACATGTGGTACTGGTTATAAATATTGATGAACCTTCAGAAGAGGTGATTGACAGAGATTTGTTGTAAAAAAGAGAGAGCTTACATTCTGTGGTCATAGCTAGGAACATTCTAGGCTGTGTTTATTGCTGGACCCATCTTCCTCGAGTGGTAGAGTATGTTGGCCCAACCTCCCTCCAGAAAATGGGTTAGTCCCTACCATTGTTGATCTTCACAGGGGGCAAGGTCGTATAGGGGCCCACAAAGGGGCCCACTATGCTTTTCCTCATGGAGATGACCAGTGACCGTGGAGACAGGGATCTGTTAGAGGTCTAGGCCCATCATGTCTAGGTGGGAATCCCAGGATTCCCTGACTAGAGCCCTGGGTGATGGGGTGGCCTAGCAATAACCAAAAGAGTCATCATTAAAATATGTTGGTGTCTTGCCCTTATCCAGCTTTTGTAGTCCTTTGTCTGACAAGGTTAGCCTTGGAGTGATTGAGGGAAGTGAAATAGGAAGTAGGTGAATAAGGTATGAATAAGATATGATTAAGTATTTTATGGTGCCTTTTTTTTTTAGGTCTTTCTACTTATTTGTACCCTCTTATCCTATGGTCTTATTGATATTCTTATTTTATAAATAAATATGAGGGGGGGGAGAGGGAGAGGAAGAGAGAAATAAAAGCTAGGTAGAATGAGTGATCTAGAGAAATACTTTAAATTGAGTTCTGAGAGGAAGAAAAGACATGGATATCTGACTTTTGGATGTTAAGGAGTAAGTAACAGTTGGAGATGAAGAAGATATTCAGAAGTCAGAGGGCCCTGCTGTACCAAGGTGAGCTTTGTGTGGAAGGGAGAATGCTCATATAATCCTGAGCACTGGGAGAGAGTCAGATATGAACAATAGTGTCTCCATGAAAACAAACTGTTCGTCCCCAAGAATTAGAATCAGGAATACAGTTTCCCCCTGTACATTCTGTGCTTATTCCCATGTATATCATTAGATGAATCCAGTTAATACTGGCACCAGGCTTACCACAGCACTATACTCTCAGTCTCTTCTAGTATATTTCTTATCGTTCCCAAACTATGCTTCATCAATTTTCAAACTAAAGAGATTAGAAGGATACTGATGACTGACTACACAGTGAGCCTGTGTAGAAGAGATGGGAGAAAATTCTTCAGTTCACACTTGATCAAGATGATTACATGATTTTGTAAGTTATAAAGCCACCGGCTTGATCTGAGAAACTTTACATCATAAAAGCATGGTTTCTAGCATCCCTTATCTAGAGATACTAAGAGTTTAGCTCATGTGTATCAGTAAAGTTGTCTAAGAGCTTGGGAAAAGATGAGTGGACCAGGAAGCTGTTAAGAAAATTAGGGAGTATTTTTAAGGGAAAACAGAATCTTCCCTTCCATTTTCTAGATCTCCAGATGAGCGTCCTCTAGAAAGGATAGAAAGAAGGGGATAAGAGAGCAGTAAAGAAAGGAAGGGGAATACCCACCAAAGTTCCACCAAGATTCTTTAAGAGAATAGAACAAATACTACAATCATTTATCTGGAACCTGAAAACACCTAGAATTTCCAAAAACATCTTGAGGAAAAGAAACAGAAATGGAGGCATCACACTCCCAGACCTTAAACTATATTATAAAGCCATCATCATCAAAACAGCATGGTACTGGAACAAAAATAGGCACACAGACCAGTGGAACAGAATTGAAAGCCCAGAAATAAATCCCCACACCTATGGACATCTAATCTTTGATAAGGGGGCCCAAAGTATTAAATGGAAAAAGGAGGCTCTCTTCAATAAATGGTGCTGGGAAAACTGGGTTGCAACATGCAGAAGAATGAAATTGAACCACTTTATCTCACCAGAAACAAAATCAACTCCAAATGGATCAAAGACCTAGATGTCAGACCAGAAACAATCAAATACTTAGAGGAAAACATTGGTAAAACAGTTTCCCACCTACACCTCAAGGACATCTTTGATGAATCAAACCCCGTTGCAAGGAAGACTAAAGCAGAAACAAACCAATGGGACTACATCAAATTGAAAAGCTTCTGCACATCCAAAGAAACTATTAAACAAACAAAGAGACCCCTCACAGAATGGGAGAAGATCTTCACATGCCAGACATCAGACAAGAAACTAATCACCAAAATATATAAAGAGCTCAGCAAACTTAGCACCAAAAAAGCAAATGATCTCATCCAAAAATGGGCAGAGGATATGAACAAAACATTCACCTCAGAGGAGATCCAAAAGGCTAACAAACATATGAAAAACTGCTCTAGGTCACTTATTGTCAGAGAAATGCAAATTAAGACAACATAAGATACCACCTCACTCCTGTAAGAATAGCATACATCAAAACGGACAGCAGCAACAAATGCTGGAGAGGTTGTGGGGACAGAGGAACACTTTTACATTGTGTTGTTTTAACCAGGCTGGCTTCACGGGTGGGTAACAGAGACGACCAGAGACACGCGGCTGGACAGGGAAGCTGTATTTCTTTATTCACGAACAACAATTCATAAACTAACCAAAACTAATCACCAAACAGAACTCTCCTGCATCCTTCTCACATGGCGGCGCCAAGCAGTCTCTAACTCTGTGGGGTTCTTTTGGGGCGGGGACAAGCAGGCCTGCAAAACTAGCAGGACTAAACCAATTTTCCTGGCAGGGGGAGAGCTAGACCAAACCAATGTAAAGCATATAACAATTCCCCCTTTTCTTTTTAACTAAATGACTACAGTATCAGGGGTGTGGGGTGAACAGAAACCTATATCGTACAGGCATTTTCAAAAAAGAAACTGGCACAAACATGGAGAAACATGTAAGCAAGTAACAAGAACCAGTGTGCTGCCAAGGGAAGGCCTGTGGGGGCCATTTTTTGTCTCTGTGGGCAAAACTTTATCAGCTTAAAAAAAACATTTCCTGCCTCTGGGGGGTGTACTTGCCTTGATGGCATTTTTTAGCATGGGGGCGGGGAAGGGCCTAGAGTCCCAAAGGCAGCTGGCTGCAGTCAGTGTTTGAGAAATATAGCAGCACTTTTGCACTTTTGTGCAAAGTGTCTAAGGGTGTACCCGTGAGTCCAATAGGAGTGCCAGTCGAAAGCAGATGTCCACGGAAGAATGCCAGGGGGTGAAGCATTGTATGAGGAAGGTCTGCTGTCGGAAATCTGCTTTTCTGTAGAGAACTTGACAGCTGTAATTTACTTACTGTGAAACAAACTTGTAGCAGGTTAGAAGTTTATCACAATTGATAACTATTACAATTAGAAGTCTTTTTTAGAATGATTTTAAGGTTGGTTAAAGTTTAAACAATAGAATGTGCAAAGGTAAACATGAGAATCAAGGAAAGAAAACCTCAGGCATGAGTATCATTAGCATAGCCATTGTGTAATCTACCATTTTTAATAGGGAAGGTAATCAAGAGTTTTACATATCAACAAGTCTATTTAACCTTTTGTTACACCCATTTAAGATGGAGACACACCCTAGGTGTGCACAGGTTTTGTTTAGACCAACTTAGTTAAAATATATTGATTGTTAACTAATTTTTACTTCAGACTTTAAATGTAAGTACATACAACACATTGCTGGTGGGAATGTAAATTGGTACAGCCTCTGTGGAGAGCAGTCTGGAAAACTCTCACAAGGATAGACATGGACCTTCCATATGATCCAGTAATTCCTCTCCTGGGCTTATACCCCAAGGACTCTATAACACCCAACCAAAAAGAGGTGTGTACTCCTATGTTCATAGCAGCACAATTCATAATAGCTAAAACCTGGAAGCAACCCAGGTGCCCAACAACAGATGAGTGGCTGAGAAAGCTGTGGTATATATACACAATGGAATACTATACAGCTATCAAGAACAATGAACCCACCTTCGTTGACCCATCTTGGACAGAGGTAGAAGGAATTATGTTAAGTGAGCTAAGTCAGAAAGATAAAGATGAGTATGGGATGATCCCACTCATCAACAGAAGTTGACTAAGAAGATCTGAAAGGGAAACTAAAATCAGGACCTGACCAAATTGTAAGTAGGGCACCAAAGTAAAAACCCTGTGGTGAGGGGTAGACATGCAGCTTCCTGGGACAGTGGGGGGTGGGAGTGGGTGGGAGGGATGGGTCATAGTCTTTTGGTGGTGGGAATGGTGTTTATGTAGACTCCTAGCAAAATGTAGTCATACAAATCACTAGTTAATTAATATGAGAGGGGGAAAATTAATTGTATGTCTCGAAGTTTTTCAAAACACAAACTGAATCTTTTCAATATATAGGCTGTGTAATTGATATGCAGACTCTCTCAAAAGCCTAGACCAAGTAGATCAGAAGCAACCAATAGCACAGCTATATACAAGATACTGGGTACTGTACAGCAAACCCTAACAAAAGGACTTTTCAAAGTTAACCCAATTACCAAATAATGTGATGATAACATTAACTATCGATTGTCTTTTTGAACCCTAAGACAGAAGGAACCTCCCATCTCCACTATGGAGCCTCTACTTCCCCCAGTCCTGGAACCATTGGATAGGGCCCACTTTCCCGTATGCCTCTCCCAATCCATATAAAATAATATTGCATCTGCCGATCACAACCTAACCAACACAACGATTGCCACCTCAACATGCTTCACTTCAGACTGTGTCCAGAGACTTCATGTGTGGAATGACAACCCTTCAACTTCATTACTCGGGTGAGACCTTTCCTTTCATAGTATACTCTAATTTCATCTCAGGTGGTTCACTTTCTAACAAAGTCCCAAAACCTGGTATATAGATATATACCAGTTTCTGTGAGAGAGAGCATATGTTCACACGTATCCATAAACTACTGCAAAATATATGCCTGAAAGCAGAAGTACGCTAGAGTTTGCAGAGAGTACCCCCCTAACACTTCCTCTCCTCTATTCCAAGCTTTGGGTCCATGATTGCTCAACAATTTGTTTGGCTTCCTATGTTAACTCTCTTTTCAGTCACCAGGTTCCAGATGCCATCAGGATGCCGGCCAGGCTTCCCTAGACTGAAGACCCCACTAATGTGTCCTGGAGCTCCGCTTCCCCAGAGACCCACCCTACTAGGGAAAGAGAGAGGCAGACTGGGAGTATGGACCGACCAGTCAACGCCCATGTTCAGCAGGGAAGCAATTACAGAAGCCAGACCTTCTACCTTCTGCAACCCACAATGACCCTGGGTCCATGCTCCCAGAGGGATAGAGAATGGGAAAGCTATCAGGGGAGGGGGTGGGAAATGGAGACTGGGTGGTGGGAATTGTGTGGAGTTGTACCCCTCCTACCCTATGGTTTTGTTAATTAATCCTTTCTTAAATAAAAAAATAAAATAAAATAAAATAATTAAAAAAAGAAAGGAAGGGGGTGGGCAGGTGGCTGCGCAGCAGATTAAGTGCACATGGAATGAAGGGCAAGGACCTGCATAAGGATTCTGATTCAAGCCCTGGCTCCCCACCTGCAGGGGATCGCTTCACAAGTGTTGAAGCAATTCTGCAGGTGTCTATCTTTCTCTCCCTCTCTCTGTCTTCCCTTCCTCTCTTAGTTTCTCTTTGTCCTATCTAACAGCAATTACAACAATATTAACATCAACAAACAGTGATAAATAACAAAAGGGAAAAAAAATTGCCTCCAGGAGCAGTGGATTAACAGTGCCGGCACTGAGCCCCAGCGATAACCCTGGAGACAAAAAAAAAGAAAGAAAGAAAGAAAGAAAGGAAGAGAGTGTCATGTCAGCCAAGCTCTGCCTTCCATATTGTGAAGTTATGCTTCAATAACCTTGAGCAAGGTCAGTCACACTGCTATGTGACATGGAAGAAAAAGTTTCAGACTGTATGTTTTGTTCTATGGATTGTTTTTCATTCAATACAGAAATCTGGCAGGGAGGACCCTGATCTATCACCTTTACTGTCCCCTGCTGAGAACCAAGGCAGTTCATCTTTTTAATGCTTAAATTTCAGCCTGGGTATCTAGGTGTTCTGGAGGTGAGGGGGCGGACCGATGTGAATTCTGCACATTCTCATCTTGACTCGTCAGTGGTGGCTGCAGTTCACTTTTTCCTATTTACTGGACATTGCTAAAATTACCCTAATCCAAAAGTAGCACCCACGTGGACTCTCCACCTAGGTCACCACCTGATGTCTGACTTAAAGGTTTAGATGTATAAACAAGAGCATTGTGGTGGGGTAGTTCTTAAGGCCCTGATATTACCTCCCACAGGCAGAGATGCTGGAATCAATATGATGGTATCTTGTGTTCTAGGAGGCCCCATAAAGACAATGACGAAAAATCTCTCTGAGATCTGATTCATTCTTTTATTGCAGAACTCTGCTATGAGCACCTGGGTTCCCAGCCAGGTGGTGGTGTATATGACAGATGTCTTACTCTATCCAGTTGTGATTTTCAGGTACAATGAGATTGGGGAGGGTTATACCCTTACTGACCTCAACAGGAATTTATATTAGAAATAGATTGTCCTTTTTTTTTTTTTGGAGAAAGATACCTTGAAAAATTGTACATGTATAATCATTGCTTGGAAGTACTGCTATTCTCTGGTATGAAGATCTCACAAAAAAAAGCCAGTGTTATTCTGCATAAGACTAGGACAGACTATATTTGAGACAGGAGGAGGAGATAAAGAGGGAAAGAGATGTGGTCTGCGAGGTGGCACAGTGGATAAAGTATCAGACTTTCAAGCATGAGGTCCTGAGTTCAATCTCCAGCAGCATATGTACCAGAGTAATGTCTAGTTCTTTCTCTCTTTCCTCCTATCTTTCGCATCAATAAATATAAAATAAAATCTTATTCTTTAAAACAAATGGGGGGGGGAGTACATGGTAGCGCAGCGGGTTAAGTGCAGGTGGCACGAAGTGCAAGGACTGGCATAAGGATCTGGGTTCGAGCCCCTGGCTCCCCAACTTCAGGGGGTTTGCTTCACAAGTAGTGAAGCAGGTCTGCAGGTGTCTATCTTTCTCTCCCCCTCTCTGTCTTCCCTTGCTCTCTCCATTTCTCTCTATCCTATCCAATAACAACAACAATAATCACAACCACAACAATAAAAAAAAAACAAGAGAAACAAAAGGGAAAAATAATAGCATCCAGGAGCAGTGGATTTGTGGTGCAGGCATGGAGCCCCAGCAAAAACCTTGGAGGCAAAAGAAAAAAAAAAAGAGGGAAAGAGGAAGACAGACACCTGCAGTACTGCTTCACCACTCATGAAGCTTCCCCCCTGCAGGTAGGTAACTGGGAATTGAAAGCAGGTCCTTGCACATGGTAATGTGTGCATTTAACTGGGTGTGCCACCACCTGGTCTCAGCAGCTTTATTTATAATTGTCAAAACTTGGAATCAACTTCAGTAGGTGACTGGATAAACTGTGATGCAGTCATATATTGGAATGTTATTCAATAATTAAAAAAAAACAATTTCTCAACTCACAGAAAGGGAAGAGCCTACAGTGCATATATATATATATATGCACTGTATATATATATATATATATATATATATTTTTTTTTAAATATTCTATTTGTTTTAATGAGAGAAAGATACACAGAAAGAGATCAGAATGCTGCACAGCTCTAGCTAATGGTGGGGATTGAACCTGAGACCCCAGACATGAAGGTCTTTTGCATAACCATTATGCTGTCTCCCCAGTCCTGCGTATTCATTTTAAAAACATTTATTTGGCAGAGGCAGAAAGAAATCAAGACAAAAAAGGGAGATAGAGGGGGGAGAGACACCTGCAGACCTGTTTCACTGTTATGAGGTTTCCCCCCGGCAGGTGTCCTGAAGTAGGGTTCCTGCACACTATAACATGTGTGCTCAACCAAGTATGCCACTACCACTCAGGCCCTCTAAAATACAGATTATTAATAGTCAGAAACAAAAGGTTACAAACTGTATGTGGAGTTTTTGACAAGTCACATGTATGGATACAATAAAAGGGTTAGTGGCTTCCACCGATTGGGGGAGGAGGAGAGATGAGTGTGTAAAACACAAGTGTTTCCAGGGCAATGAAATTATTCTGTATCTGATACGGCAATGCTGCATATACAATGCCATGCATTTGTCGAAGTTCAGAGAATGTACAGCACAGAGAGTGAAGCAGAATATAACTATTAAAAGCTAGCTAATGACAGTGCATAGTTGTTCATGCCTCAATTGGACCACATTAATTCAATATGTTAATAACTGGGAAACTGGGCAGGGGAAAACGGAATATGGAAACTCTATATTCTGCCTGATTTGTTCGTATTCCTGAAACTGATCTAAAAGTAAAGACTATTGGGGCCAGGTGGTGGCACACCTGGTTGAGTGTATGTGATACAATGTGCAAAGACCCGGGTTAGAGCCCCTGGTCCCCAAACTGGGGAAAAACTGCAAATGGTGAAATAGTGCTGCAGGCGTCTTTCTTTCTCTCTCCCTCCCTCTCTCTCCACATTCCCCCTCAATTTCTGGTTATCTCTATCCAATAAATAAAGAGAATAAAAGAAATTTTTAAAAAGTAAAGACATACTGTTAGAAAGATAACAATGTGACAGAGGGTGATACATGCACAGAAAAGTGAAAGCATCATAAACATATAGAACTTACAATGGGGGGGTGCATGTGCATCTATGAAATACTACATCTGCATATAAATATATGCAATGATTTAACTGTGGGGGTTAATGGCTTACAGTACAGTGTTGACATATGGATACAATTTTTCATCTCTCTGTGATAAGTATCTGAAGAACACTTTCACCCCTAACTTAGGAGACAGAACAGATCATAGGGACTCCTTGGTGGGGAAAAAAAACTTTCATCTTACCCTGTGACCTTGAAATTCCTTTCCTGAGGGCAGGGGTAGATAGCATAATGGTTATGCAAAGAGACTCTCCTTCCTGAGACTCCAAAGTCCCAAGTTCAATTCCCTGCACATCACAATAAAGCAGAGCTGAACAGAGCAGTGCCCTGGTTAAAAAAAAAAAAAAAGAAAAAAGAAAGAAATTCCTTTCCTGGGGATATATCCTAAGGAAGCAAACACACTCATCCAAAAAGACTTCTGTATACTTATGTTCATAACAGCACAATTTGTAATAGTCAAAACCTGGAAGCAACCCAGGTGTCCAACAACAGATGAGGGATATATATATATATATATTACTCAGCTACTAAAAATGGTGAATTCACCTTCATCTCATCTTGGATGGAGCTTGAAAGAATCATGTTAAATGAGATAAGTCAGAAAGAGAAGAATGAATATGGGATGATCTCACTCATAGACAGCAGCTGAAAAACAAGAACAGTAGGGAAAACATTAAGCAGAACTTGGACAAGAGTTGGTGTACTGCACCAAAGTAAAAGACTCTGGGGTGGGAGTGGGGGAGGGTTCAGGTCCTGGAACATGATGGCAGAGGAGCAACTGGTAGGGGGGCTAAGTTGTTATATAGTAAACAGAAATGTTACACATGTACAAACTATTGTGTTTTACTGTCGACTGTAAACCATTAATCCCCCAATAAAAAAAATAATAATAAAGCTTCTATGTTAAAGGTAATGAAGGTGGGAGTTGGGCGGTAGCGCAGCGGGTTAAGCGCAGGTTAAGCACACATGGTGCAAAGCGCAAGGATAGGCGGAAGGATCCTGGATCAAGCCCTGGGCTCCCCACCTGCTGGGGAGTCCCTTCACAGGCAGTGAAGCAGGTCTGCAGGTGTCTATCTTTCTCTCCCCCTCCTCTCTCCATTTCTCTCTGTCCTATCCAACAGCGACAACATCAATAACAACCACAACAATAAAACAACAAGGGCAACACAAGGGATTAAATAAATAAATATTAGTAAATAAATATTTTTAAAAGGTAATGATGGTATTCATATCAAACCACCCCACAATTTTTAAAGTTGATTTTTCTATAAAAATGTCCTATTCTAGCAAGCAGATTGTTTTGACTGAGAACAATGATAGCCTTGGAAGCTAAGAATAATTTCTTGTTTTTTTCTCCTAATCTATGTGTTCTATCCCTAATAAAAAAAAAAAAGCACTTGATCACTGTTCCATTTAATGATCACACGGGTGCAAGTTTATCAGTAAACATATCCTCTCTGTCTGAGGAACTCACCTGTATTTTCAGAGTAAAGATAAATTCCTCTTTTCTTTGTAATGTGAACTCTTTCTCTCTCTTTGGTGAACTCCAGTCCCCTTACATTAATTTTCTATTGGTTGGGGGTAGGATTGAAACCCCTTTCTCCAGGATAGCAAGCAAGACTTGCATATTCACTGTATGTCTTCCATGGACTCACTACTAAATAAATACTTTCTCCTGCCAAACCATTTGATGCCATCTTGAATGTTTGACCAGTACATGAAAAACCCAGAGACGTAGGGTCATTTCTCCTGCACCCTAATGGAAACAAAAGCATAGGATCTGTGGCTGGCATGTGCTTGGTGTGTCTGATGTCTGTTTGCCTGGTATAGATGCTTCAAGAGATAGGAATAGAGGCCGAGTGGGAGTATACCTGGTTGAACACATGTTATATTGTGTAAAGACCCAAGTTCAAGCCCCTGGTCCTCACTTGTGGGAGAGAAATTTGCAAGTGGTAAAGCAGTGCTGCAGGGGTCTCTCTGTCTCTCTCCCTATCTCCCCCTTCCCTCTCAATTTCTGTCTCTATCCAATAAATAAAGATAATATTTTAAAAAATTAGAGACAGAAATTGGGAGGGGGGTGTTATGAAGAATAGGGACTTTGCTCCTAGTGGAATGACATGTCCCCAGTATCTTGGAAATCCCATCTGACTCACTTTCTATTCTTCTTTATTGGAGGAGTTAGTGGTTTACAGCACACTTGTTGACAAGTGTGTATGCTCCCCATCTCCCTGTAATAGGTGTCTGTCTGCAGAACATTCTCCTTCAAATTAGATCTGTTCCCACCATCCTCCACCAGGACTGCCAGACCCTTCACTCATCTCCTCCTATTCCCTCCTCCATCAGAGTCCTTTGCTTTGGAGCAATACACCAAATCAAATCTAAGTTTTACTTCTAAGAAAACTCTTTTTACTACTGGGAAAACAGAATGTAAGAATGTATGAAAGGGGTTGGGGCAAAAATGGAAACCAGAGACCTGGTTTGAGTCCTGCAGAAATGGGGGAAGAACTGTCATGCCTCAACCTGTAAGGAGGACTGTGTTTTCACTGGAGCTTCTTATTTATTTAAGAGACTGGCTTCCAGCATAGTTGGAAGAACAGAAATTGGGTGAATTGAATTCTCATCAGAGTTGCTAAAAACCTAAGCAATAGGAGGTTATTTTGGTAAAGCAAATCTGTTTCTCATTTTCTTTTTTTAAATATTTATTTATTTCATTTTGTTGCCCTTGTTGTTTATTGTCATTGTTGTTATTATTGCTATTGGAGAGGGAAGAGAGAAATGGAAAGAGGAGGGGAAGACAGAGAGGGGGAGAGAAAGATAGATACCTGTAGACCTGCTTCACCATTTGTGAAGCTACTTCCCCGCAGGTGGGGAGCCAGGGGCTTGAACTGGGATCCTAAAGCCAGTCCTTGGCGTTTGCGCCACATGGCTTAACCCACTGTGTTACTGCCCAACTCCCATGTTTCTCATTTTCCAAGGAGGATTTTCCCTATGTTAAGTCTCATTTCTACGTTCAGACTGTATTAATCAACACCTAAAGTCTAAATTATTTTTAATATTTATTTATCTTTCTTTTTTATTTGATAGGATGGAGAGAAATTGTGAGGGAAGGGGGAGAAAGAAAGTTTGCCTCCTGCAGGTGGGGACAGGTACTTGTGCTTGGTTTCATATTCATGGTAGCATGTGTGCTCAACTAGGTGCTCCACTGCCTGGCTCCAGAAAGTATACATTTCACACCCTAATTGCCGGGATAGCCTGAGGGTGCTAGCGTAGCAGGAGAGAGACTCTGGGACTCTCGGAGCCAGAAGGCAATGCCAAGTGTGTTTACTTCAGAAGAGCAGCTGTATTTATACTCGCCAAGTAGGGTGGAAACAGGAGAGAGGGTGGAAATAGGAGAGAGGGTAGAAATAGGAGAGAGGGTGGAGCGAAAAAGAGTGGTGGAAATCAGGATGTGACTGGGAGAGGGGGCAGAGCAAAAAGACAGTTCAAACTAGTGGAGATTGAACCAGTGCCCTGCAGGCAGGGCGGTTCTTAGGTAACTGGTTATGTAAATAGACTGCAGTTAAGTAGGGGGAAGCTGGCATACTGCCCAACACCTAATAATGATTAGATCAAATAATCTGTGTAACTAAATACTAAATATATTCAATAAACTGATAATTATTTCAAGTTCTGTCCTAAATTTCTTTATATTCATTAACTACCTTAACCCTTACCACACTACTAAGTACTACAGTCATCACCATTGGCACACACAGAACCGTAGACTCAGAGAGGTCAAACAACATTACAGTGTTATCTAGTAAATAAACAGTATCCAAGTCTACCTGACCACAAACCTAGGTCCTTCCTCACATATGTGGACATAAACTAACAAGAATAAATTGAACATTCAGATTAACTCCTTCCCACATAGTCTTGTGATTGAACTTCAGAGAAAGAATACAGAGGACAGTTCTTGCAAAAATCCTTCTTTTCCTTTAGCTAGCCGATGCTATCTTTCTAAGTGGGCTTGAGGGATAATAGAGTGAGTGAAAGAAGAGGCTGGCTCAGGAAGAAAGATTTAGAGAGCAGGAAAGTAATCATACCCCGAATAGTCTAGTTTAGGCATAAATATTCACATCTCATCTACCACTCCTAAGTGGTTTCCAAGGTGAGATGGTTAATAGCTAATAGGAACAAAGAAAATCCACTTCCTTTTAAAAGTAATGAGTACTCCTTACAGAACAGGAGATCTTTATATGCCATAAATCAGACAAAAAGCTAATAACCAAAATATACAAAGAGTTCATGAAACTCAGTAAGAAAAAACAACCGACCCCATCCAAAAATGAGAAGAGGATATGAGTAGAATATTCACCAAAGAAGAGATACAAAAGGCCAACAGATATATGAAAAAAAAAAATTGCTTCAAGTCATTGATTGTCAGAGAAATGCAAATAAAGACAACAAAGAGATACTACTTCTCTCCTGTGAGTATGTCATATATCAGAAAGGATACTAACAACAAATACTGAAAAGGTTGTGTGTGTGGGGGGGGGAATGAACCCTTCTGCACTGCTGGTGAGAATGTAAATTTGTCCAACCACCATGGAGAACAGTCTGGAAAAATCTCAGAAAGCTAGAAGTAGACCTACCCTATGACTCTGTAATTCCTCTCCTGGGGATATATCCTAAGGAACCAAACACACCCATTCAAAAAGATTTGTGTACACCTATGTTTATAAAAGCACAATTTATAATAGTCAAAACCTAGAAGCAACCCAGGTGTCCAACAACAGATGAGTAGTTGAGTAAGTTTTATATATATTCACAATGGAATATAACTCAGCTATTAAAAATGATGAGTTCACATTCATCACCTCACCTTGGATGGAGCTTGAAAGAATCATATTAAGGAGTTGGGAGGTAGCACAGCAGGTTGAGCGCATGTGGCGACACAATTGAGACAAGTCAGAAAGGGAAGGATGATTATGGCATGATCTCACTCATATACAGAACTTAAGAAATATGTACAGAAAGGGGAAACACAGCCTAGAGCTTGGACTGGGTTTGGCGTATTACACTAAAGTAAAGGACTCTGGGGGTTGTATTTGCAGACCCTGGTGCACGATGGTGGAGGAGGACCTAGGCTAGGGGCAAGAGTACTTTGTAGAAAACTGAGAAATTTTCTACCACCAATTGTATCTACTGTAAATTATTAACCCCCCAATATAAAAAATAATTTTGAAAAGTCATGAGTATTGCACAGGCCTTCTGTTTTGGGGAATATCTTGTAGGAAGAGAGTAAAACTACTAAGGGAGTTGACACCAGATGGGGTTTCAGGACAGTTAGGGGTCTGGTCAGATGAGACCAGGTAAGTAGTGAAGTCAGATGGAAAAGTTATACTGAGGGTCAGACCAGATGAGAGATGCTGCTAGGTCAGAGGTCATGCAAGGAAATAGTGTCAAGTGGCTGGTCACAGTAGATAGATAGGGAGTCAGTCTGGGGTGGGGGCATTCAGATCAACCTAAATGCTCAGGCCCCTGCTACACAGTAGGTCTGAATCCTACTGAGGTGCAAAGAAGAGTTAACTAGCTAAACTTAAGAAGGATAGAAGACCCAGGTAACAGGAGACTTTGAGAAAGGTACCCTCACCCTTCCTCAGTGGTGTATCTTATGCTGAGGCTGAACTTTCCCAAACACAGCTGTGCAGGAAATGATCACAGTAACTGAGGCAACCAGACCCTGAGAAGTGGGTACAAGTCCCACCCCCTTAACCTTATAGCCTCTGCTTCTGTAACGGTGCTATCTGCTCTCAGCCTGAACCCCCTATATAAGCTTCTACCATCTCTTTGTTTGCAGTGCAGAATTCTTTAAAAGCATGAGCTTTTTCCTGTGGTCCATTAAAGTTAATAAAGTTCCTCCTTGTTGACTCCGTCAGTTGGTTCTTATTCTTGAACCCATGGCATCACCATGACTGTCTGACCCTAGGTCACTTCTGTCTTTCTTGAGTACAAAGTCCTTTCCCGGTCACACAGTCTGAACAGATATGCTTTGGGAAGGTCTCCTATTTCCAGGAGCCAAGGTCTAATGAAAGTTTGGGTGAAAAATAATGTCAAAGAGGCCCCAGATGACTGACGACTCTATAGTGGGTAATATTCATGTCCAGGGACAATTGATCCCTGAGTTATCAACTCATAAAGCAGAAAAGTTGACTCATGTCAAACTGCCTATTGCAAAGAGTGTGGCTGACTGGGCAGACGTATTTGCTTTATGCCCTCCATACCGTCTGTCCTCACTCACAATGTCCCTTTAATTAGCTATCAAACATTTTCTTCTTCTTTTTGGTCTTTGAGTGTGTTCTTAGGCTGACACGTAGCCACCCACACTTAATCCCATTTTAATGATATCAGAGCACATCAAAAGTGCTGCATTGCATCACTGTCTCATTCAAATGGACATCCCTTGCTGGAGCAGGGTACCAGGGTGGCTTTGTAGATTATTCACAGCTTCGCTTATTTAAAGGAACATTTCCACACAATGCTGTGTTGGTGAAGAGAAGTCAAAATTGTTTTTTTAATTTTATTTCATCTTATATATAAGAGAGGTTGTTTACCAGCTTCCAGAGCAAGCTGCCAGGGAAGGAAAGGCTATAACTAGGTTTGAATATAGAATCTGATTCAGGGTAAAATTGGACATGTTTTTCAAAACATACAGCTAATATCTGGAGTCAGGTTATAAATATTTATGGGGGCAAGGGGTGGTAGGAGCCACGCTAGGGGATTAGTGGGCAAAATGAAAGTATCCAATTAGCTCTGGGTAGAAATTGTGTAGTGCCAGACTGGTGAGTCACCTCAAGAGAAAGGCAAATGATAGCAGCAATATAAATAATCAAAGCTTATCTGAATGTGGGCTGCTGAACTAACTCACTTGGACTGTATACTGCTTTGCATGTGTGCAAACCAGGCTTGAGCCCTGACCCCATAGCATTGAGGAACATTTATGTGATAGGGTTTCTTTTATTTTCACTACCTGTCTTCCTCCCTGCCATTATCTAAAAATGAAAGAAAAAAAAAAGGAAAAGGAAAAGTATATCTGAATGTGTGTGTGTACGTGTGTTGTGGGTGATGAACTGAGGAAGAAGTCACTCATGTTGTATTTTTAGTATTATTTATCTATTTATTGGATAGAGACAGAGAGAAATCAAGAGGAAAGGGAGAGAAAGAAAAAAAAGTCACTGAAAGCACTGTTTCACTGCTTATGAAACTTCCCCCCCTAGGTTGAGCCTGAGATCTTGAACCCGTGTCCTTGTATTGATACATTGTAACGCAGACTCTCTACTGGATGCACCTCCCCCAACCCCTGAGGTCATTAGTTCTGACTGAACAGGCTTCAGAAGCTGTAGGGAATTGGTCCTTCAGAGGGAGAAGATCAGAGGGCAAAGAGAAGGGAGAGAAGGTGCTGATCAAAGAAGTGCAGGCCAGTGGAAATAAAAACACGTACCAAGTTATCTGTGCACACCTATGTTCATAGTAACACAATTTGCAGTAGGCCAAACTTGAAAGCAAATGAAATGACCAATGACAGTTGTGGCATATGTATAATGGAATGCTACTCAGCTGTTAAGGATGAAGTCATACCCTTTGAATCATCTTTGATGGAACTTGAAGGAATCATGATAAGTGAGATAAACAGCCAAAAACAAAGACTAAATACTGGATGATTTCACTTGTAGGTATAACTTAAGAAATATGAATAGAAAGTGAACCACCTGAGATGGAATTAGAGTGTACTATGAAAGGAAAGGTCTCATCCGAGTAATGAAGCTGAAGGGTTGTCATTCCACACGTGAAGTCTCTGGACACAGTCTGAAGTGAAGCATGTTGAGGTGGCAATCATTGTGTTGTTTAGGTTGTGATCAGCAGATGCAATATTATCTGATATGGATTGGGAGAGGCATACGGGAAAGTGGGCCCTATCCAAGGGTTCCAGGACTGGGGGAAGTAGAGGCTTTATAGTGGAGATGTGAGGTTCCTTCTGTCTTAGGGTTCAAAAAGACATTCGATAGTTAATATTATCATCACGTTATTTGGTAATTGGGTTAACTTTGAAAAGTCCTTTTGTTAGGGTTTGCTGTACAGTACAAAGTCCCAAAACCTAGATATACACCAGTTTCTGTGAGAGAGAGCATATGTTCACACGTATCCATAAACTACTGCAAAATATATGCCTGAAAGCAGAAGTACACTAGAGTTTGCAGTGAGTACCCCCCTAACACTTCCTCTCCTCTATTCCAAGCTTTGGGTCCATGATTGCTCAACAATTTGTTTGGCTTCCTATGTTAACTCTCTTTTCAGTCACCAGGTTCCAGATGCCATCAGGATGCCGGCCAGGCTTCCCTAGACTGAAGACCCCACTAATGTGTCCTGGAGCTCCGCTTCCCCAGAGACCCACCCTACTAGGGAAAGAGAGAGGCAGACTGGGAGTATGGACCGACCAGTCAACGCCCATGTTCAGCGGGGAAGCAATTACAGAAGCCAGACCTTCTACCTTCTGCAACCCACAATGACCCTGGGTCCATGCTCCCAGAGGGACAGAGAATGGGAAAGCTATCAGGGGAGGGGGTGTGATATGGAGATTGGGTGGTGGGAATTGTGTGGAGTTGTACCCCTCCTACCCTATGATTTTGTTAATTAATCCTTTCTTAAATAAAAAAGAGGAAAAAAAGGAAATATGAATAGAAAGGGAAAATACAAAGCAAAACTTGGACTGGGTGTGGTATAGTGTAGCAAAGTAAAAATCTCTGGGGAAGGTGGGGGAGGTGGAGAAGGTGGCAGGTAAAGAGGGCGTTGGGTTCCCGGTGCATGATCGTGAAAAAGTATCTAAGTGGGATGTGAGAGTGTTCTGCAGACACTTATCATGGGGAGATTAGAAATGATACCCTGTGTGTCAACAACTGTACTGTAAACCACTAACCCCTCTATAGAGTGGTTTGATGAGAGGAGTTAGCTTTCTCTTTATCAAGATGTAGTCTCCCTATGGGCCAAGAAGCTGAAGTCTGGGTGTTACAGCAACTCTCTTGGTGAGATTTGTAATTTTTTAGCTTCAGTGTTAAAGCTCCCATATTACTATTCAATATTTCTTTGTATTTAATTGTTTATTTGCCTTTTCAGAGTTACAACTCAGGACACAGGGCTCATTTGTAGAATGAGCCTCCTCTGTATAAAAAACAGAAGTGGGGTTAGGTCTATTTAATCTAGTGATCTTACCTGTTGGTGCCTTCCTTATTGGTGGAATGTTTGTCAGTGATTAAACAATCCTGGGAGACATTGGACTTGCCTGTATGGCTTATTGAGTGGAGGTATCTGGGTATGATGGAAATACCAGGCATATCCTTGGAGTGTTTGGAGCATAACTCTCAACAGCCTCCTGACTCTAAATAAGTTTTTACCCAGTCTCAGGACAACTCCATGTCCATGTTTATTTGTTGTGAAACAGAGTGGAAAGACCTAGATGAGTCCAGTTTCTAGCAGGAAGAGAAGGGTGACTTGGAAACTGGGGAGAAACTATTAGCAGAGCTCCCCCCTCCCCCAAGAAAAAAACTGCAGACCTTGGAACATGACAATGTGGGGATTCAGGGAAAGCCATACTGGTGAGCATCTTCCTTATGGAGTTTTTGTCTGTTTCCTTTACATAGTATGGATTCTTTGTTAAACTGTTGTCTAGACTCCAAAGCAATAAAGGTTGACATGTGAAAAAAATGGCATACAAATTGGGAGAATTTGATAAACAGTGTCTGAAAAGTGCTGGGCACAATGTAAGGATACCACAAGGGCTGGGAAGGGTATAGGAGAAACTCATTACCCCATCTTCTGGAGGTGAGAGGTGGAAGAAACACTGAACCTGGAGGGGAGACCATTTTGAAAGATCAGCCTGAATGGTCTACCAGGACACATTCATATGAATATATCACCCAACCTTTTTCTTCTCCATCCTACATTCATAGGAATCTCACTGGCTAGTCCTGAGTGAAGAAATGTGTGATTGGCTAGCATGTCTAAAACCCATAGGTAAGCTTTCTATCCTCTCCTCTCCTGGGTCAACTAGGAATACCAAAGGAGATTGCCTGGGACACAAGAAGACAGGACTAGAACAGCACAGTGGTCAAGCCTCTTATTTTTTTTTTTCTTCACTGTAGGCTATGGGAGCCTGAGGGCTTTTAAACTATAAGTAGGCTTCTTAGCTTAATCACTCACTCCTGTCCAAGAAATAAAGCAGGGTAGGGGGAGATAATACAGTGGTTATGCAAAGAGACTCTCACACTCCAAGAATCTAAAGCTCCAGGCTCAATTCAGCTTCTCTGCCAAGCCCAGCAGCACTACTGGGCCCTGTGAGTTTCTACATAAGTCCCATTTATAGTCTGCCGGTTCTGAGGAAAGGCTCCCACTATACAGCCCCACTGCTAGGCCACCAAGGTGTAGCTCTTCTGAGTTTCCTGGTTAGATCTGTTCCCAGATGTCAACACAGCTCCTGCACCCCTGCACACCTCCCGCCAACCCCCACTGCTCCAGCCTCTGAGGGCAGTAGCAATGGAGATTCACAGTTGCATTTGGTGAGTCTTAGGGGAGTCCTCTCCTCCCTTCAGCAGTCTTTTTGTTGATAAAACAGACTGGAGGTGGTGCCTCAACCAGTAGATTGCCGGACTGTTATCAGTTGCTCAATATCTCCTTAGGCTCCTCTCTGTCCATGAGCCACACGTGTTTGCACTCACCGGTGATTTGGTGGGTTCCTGAAGTCGTTCTAGTCCTGTCTTGTGGTCCCATGTGATCTCCTTTGGTATTCCTAGTTGACCTGGGAGAGGAGAGGAGAGGAGAGGAGAGGAGAGGAGAGGAGAGGAGAGGAGAGGAGAGGAGAGAAACACAGCTGCTGCTGTTCCATAACCCCATCTTCTATTATGTTGTTAAGTGGTTTTGCTACTAGATTAAAATGAGTATCTTCTGATGGCATTGACCCTTTACCATGTGAGTTGACTTAAAGATCTACCACAATATTATGATCAGAAACACAGACTCTAGCCAGATAGTCTAGGTTTGGCTCTACCTCTCCCACTTGGTTAATGTTGCCAAGTGTATGTTGAATAAAATCAGCAAGTCTTTCTTTCTATCAAATTTTGTCTAAATGTGGTCTTCTGATTCCATTGCCTTCATATATCATAGGGAAAAAATAATAGCTCATTCATTCATTCAAATCAATAGGGAAGGGGTAATAGAAAGGGAGAGAGACATAGAAACACCTGCAACCCTGCTTCACCACTCATGGAGCTTTCTCCCTGTAAGAGGAGACCAGAGATTTTAACCAGGTATGCCAATGTCCAGCCCCTCTGTTGTTGTTTTCAGTGTCTATTATTATTTTTTTTTTACTTCTTACTTCTTTCTTAGTTTTCTCTAATTCATCCAAGATCTGGATAATTCGATTTTTCACTTCTGTTATTTTGCTCTCTCTTCCCTCAGCTTCACTCCTTAGCTCAGCTTTTTATTTTTCCATGTTCAGTTACAGTATTAACTTGTTTTTTTTCTTTTTTTATATTTTTAATTTTTTTATTAATTTTTAAAATATGTATTTATTTTCCCTTTTGTTGCCCTTTTTGTTTTATTGTTGTAGTTATTATTATTGTTATTGATGTTGTTATAGTTAGATAGGACAGAGAGAAATAGAGAGAGGAGGGGAAGACTGAGAGGGGGAGAGAAAGATAGACACCTGCAGACCTGCTTCACCGCTTGTGAAGCAACTCCCCTGCAGGTGGGGAGCTGGGGCTCGAACCAGGATCCTTACACTGGTCCTTGTGCTTTGCACCACATGCACTTAACCCACTGTGCTACTGCCCAATTCCCCAGTATTAACTTGTTATGGTAGTTGGCCTCTTAGCTCAGCTATTTCAGCTTTCAGTTCTCTAATTACTTTGACATAGTTCATGTTTTCTTTCAGGGTCTCATTTATTATTTTCCTTTTTCTGATAGTATTTTCCTCTAAAGCTTTCCTCATTTCTGTGACTGATGCATCAATTAATGTTTGAATATTTTCCTCATTCTTGGTTGCTTCTAGTTTACTGGGATTTTTTTTTCTGGGCTCCTGTCCTGCTTTTTTTTGCCATTATACATGGTGCATTTTGTAATTTGTGTCCTTGCTGTTGTTATTCAGGGATGGTGCGGGGTGACCTCTAGTCTGTTGGTTTCTAGACTCCTGAAGCCAGCCACCTTGTGCTCTGTCTCAAGGCTGGAGCTGTTGTTCTAATGTGACACCACTTCCACAACCTTTGGAAGATGAGAAAGAAGTATCCCTTGTGTTCAAATTGAAGTGGGAGGTAGATAACTGAAACAGCTACAAAATAAACAAAACAAATGGAAAAACCAAATCAAAGTCCTCCCTCTAAGCAAAGCATGAACAAAATCAAAATACACCACCACCAACAAAAACAAAAACTAAAAAATATGGTGGGGGGGGGGGCGGGAGAGGCAGCCAACCACAACCAATAGATGGTGTACACATGAGAAGTGGGGAAGGAATTAACAGACTAACAGAAAATATGTATAAATATGCTCAAAGTTGGACGTGTCTTTGTTTGCTAAAGCTGCACCTGGTTGTTTCAGTAGGCAGGACTATCAGCCAAATTGCTTGGGATTGCCTATAGTTCAGATTTAAATTGAAGTGGGGAATAGATGCCAGAAACATCTAGGGGAAAAGAAAAAAAACATCTTGAAAACCAAATCAACAAAAAACTTGCCCCAGAACAAAACAAGACCAAACAACAGCAACAACAACAACAAAAAAAAACAGCAACAACAACAAAGGCAAAACTAAATAAAATAGAAAAAAAAAAAGGCATCCAAGAGTCAACAGGAGTATACACAGAGAACAGGGAGGGAAGGAATTAACAAAACATATATATGCTCACAGTTGGGGAAATTATTGGTTTGATGAAGCTTAGTCTGAGATATATATCTACATCTACATCTACATCTACATCTACTTCTACAGCTACATCTACAGCTACATCTACATCTACAGCTACAGCTACATCTATATCTACAGCTACAGCTACATCTACAGCTACATCTATATCTATATCTACAGCTACATCTTCATCTACATCTACATCTACATCTACATCTACAGCTACATCTATATCTACAGCTACAGCTACATCTTCATCTACAGCTACAGCTACAGCTGCATCTATAGCTACATCTACAGCTATAGCTACATCTACATCTATAGCTACAGCTACAGCTACAGCTATATCTACATCTACATCATCTACAGCTACAGCTGCAGCTACAGCTATATCTTTATCTACCTCTACAGCTACAGCTACAGCTACATCATCTACAGCTACAGCTACAGCTACAGCTACAGCTACAGCTACAGCTACAGCTACAGCTACAGCTACAGCTACATCTATATATAATTTCCTTTTCAGTGGGCAGACCTATCAGCCTAACCAATTGTTTGGGATTGTCTAGAGTTCAGATCCAAATAAAAGTGGGGAATAGATGACTGAAACAGTTACAAACAAATAGCTCAAGAAGCAAAACGTAAGCAAGCATAAAGTTATGCCTGATTGCCTCAGTGGGCAGACTTATCAGCCTGCCAGTTTGCCTGGGACTGTCTGTAGCTCAGATCCAGTCAGGCAAGGTCACAGGAATCCCCACTGCATTCTGAAAAAAGGTAAGGCCAAAGGAGCTGTAGCACAGCGTTAGCACAGCAGGTTAAGCACACATGGCGCAAAGCACAAGGGCTGGCATAAGGATCCAGGTTTGAGCCCCTGGCTCCCCAACTTGCAGGGGAGTTACTTTCACAAACAGCTTACCTTTGTCCTTTTCAGCACCCTTTTGCCATTTCATAAGTGGGTCGTAATTTTCCACTGTGATTTCTCTTTGTCCCCTCCTCCGTAGTTTCTCTCCTACTGACCTGGATATCCTGCTCCCATTTAGAATTGCCAAGGATTTGAAGAGTTTTTTTGAGGAGAGTCAACCTAGCATGAAGATGGCTTCATGCAGCCATCTTGACCCTGTGTCCCCACCAATCAACTCTTTGATTTCTTAATATTTTATTTTCTTTCCTTGAACATTTATTTTATTCTAAGGAGAGAGAGAGAGAGAGAGACAGAAAAGAGAGAATTACAAAGACACACACACAGACCAGAGTACTGCTAGGCTTATGGTGGTGCTGGGGATTGAATCTGGTTCCTCAGAGCTTGAGGCATGAAAGTCTTTTGCATTACCATGATACTTTCTCGCCTAGCCATAAAACTTCTTTTCAAAGTTCTTGCTTTCACACCTCAATTAGAAAGCAACAATAAATTAACAAGGGAGTTGGGCTGTAACGCAGCGGGTTAAGCGCAGGTGGCGCAAAGCACAAGGACCGGCATAAGGATACCGGTTCGAACCCCGGCTCCCCACCTGCAGGGGAGTTGCTTCACAGGCGGTGAAGCAGGTCTGCAGGTGTCTATCTTTCTCTCCCCCTCTCTGTCTTCCCCTCCTCTCTCCATTTCTCTCTGTCCTATCCAACAACAACGACATCAATAATAACTACAACAATAAAACAACAAGGGCAACAAAAGGGAATAAATAAATAAAATAAATTAATTAATTAACAAAAGTCTGCCAGGTACATTCCAAAGTATATATATCAGTATTTATTTGTGAATTATATCTATGTATTATGACCATTAGCTAATTTATCAAGACAAGGAGAACTATAAACATTAATATAAACTATTCAACATTAAAGCAGAGGATGCAAATCCATATTTCAAAACAACTTGTCAGTGACTTTGTATTCTTTCTACAGGCTTCTTGTCAAGTCTGATTAAATTGTTGTTTTTAATCTCATAACATTGCTGACAAAGAGTGTGCATGAGACGGTGTTGGCACAGAAGGAAATTCTTGTTTTCTTGTACTTACATTAGTAGCATCACCTTCAATCTGTGACTTCTTTGCATCCAATCTCTTCAAGCCGCATTTCATATTGTGAAGGTCAGTTTAGACAAAGGAATATGCTCCACACATTCATGTCATAACCACTTGGAAGTTGTACATAAGGACATGAAAATTCTTTCTTTAAAAAAACGTTTAAATAATTTTTTATCATTTTATTTGAATGGACAGAGAGAAGCTGAGTGGGAAGAGAAGGAAAGAGAATAAGAAACACCTGCATCAGGGGTCAGGTGGTAGCACAGCAGGTTAACCGCAGGTGGCCTGAAGCGCAGGTGGCCTGAAGCGCAAGGATGGGCTTAAGGATCCTGGTTCCAGCACCCAGCTCCCCATCTGCAGGGGAGTAGCTTCACAGGTGGTAAAGCAGGTCTGAGGGTGTCTCTCTCTCTCCCCCTCTCTGTCTTCCTCTCCTGTCTCTATTTCTCTCTGTCTTATCCAACAATGACGACATCAATAAAACAATAGTAATAACTACAACAACAATAAAAACAAGGGCAACAAAAGGAGGAGGAAGCATATTTAAAAAATTTTAAAAAGAAGAAACACCTGCATCACTGCTTCAACGCCTGTGAATTTATCCCTTGAAGGTGGAGGCCAAGGGCTTGAATTCAGGTCCTAGCACATGACAGCATGTGTGCTCAACCAAGGGCATCACTGCCCAGCCCTTGGCCATCCTTCTTTCAGAATACATCATGTACTCTACACAGCATGGGGTTCTCTGCCATTGAGGGAGGTGGCTAGTTTCAGCCTGTTTTGTTAAGGAATGGTAAGGCTTAATTTTTTTGGTTAGATAAAAAATTCACTGTGAGAAGAGGAGTATTTTTTCTTCCTGCTCCCTGATGGATTATTTTATATAGGTTTTGATGAACAAGCACCCTAGTTTGGAAACCTGTTTGAGAACATCAGTCTTGGATTGAGGCAAGTTCACCCGGTAAGTATATGTGTTTTACCACGAGGTGGCCTAAGTGACACCCCTGGCCCCTCATGTGGGAAGCTCTGGGACTGTATCATCTCTTCCTCTCTACATCTCAGAAAAGTTAGGAGAATCCTGGCTGCCATAAGCCTCCAGGGTAACAAAGTGGATCAGATATTGCCCCTGTCCATTCCCCAGTCTATTAGAAGGGTAAGATACACTCATGAGGTAAAATATGTGAATGAAGAACAGGACAGAATGAGAATTCACAAAGGAAAGAGCAACAAGAGGGCACTTTGGGGTGGATGAGAGTAGGTGAAAGTCTGCTCAGAAATTGCTAGTGGCATGCAAGTCACAAGTCATCCGTATTTTGTGGCAATAGCTGCAGGAAAATGAGGGTGTCTTCATTGACATTAACCTCAAAAAAGCTAGTCCTTTAAAACCCAGATTCCATGGTGACTTTTAAAAATAGCCATTAGTGTGGAGCCCTTTTGAAAGTCTAAATAAATTACATTCATTGCTTTCCCCTTGTCCACACATTAATCTTCTCAAAGGCTGTGGTGCATTAATCAGGTTGACTTTCTCCTACTGGAATTGCCTTTCCCCAGGAAGGTGAGGGAAGGAGTATGTGGGGAGGAGCTGCTCCACTGTGGTACTCAGACACCCCTCCGGGAGTCTTCCCCAAGGTTGGGGTCTCCCTAAGACCTTCTGATCCCAAATATCAGACTTCTCTGTAGTGACAGGTGGCATCAAGACTTGGAGTTAAACAATTTCACTGTCCCCTCCTCCAGCCCCACTAAAAGTCTTGGGTGAGCCTCATTCCTTCCCAGGAATTTATTTGCATCAAGTTGAGTAACTAAGCAATTTAATGCTATTTGGTTAGCTACTTCCAGCTATCTACTTTAATAAATCTAAAAGCGACCTGGCTGAGCAACTGAATCTATTGCTTCCTCCCTCCGCCTAGACCTTGCCATTAAGGATATCTGCTGTGACCTTAACCTTAGGGCATTTGGGTGCATTCAGAGAGCCCCCTATTAGAGACTTTGGAGCTCCCAGCAGGGTGCCCTTTGAGTTATTTTTGTTCACATTGATTTCATTGTGCTCCCAATCTGTCACATTTCAAGACTTGCCAGAGTTTGTAAAATCCACTCAACTAAGCCTACGAAAGAATGATATCACCACCCACACCCTCAGCCTTCCCTAATGTGTTTGGAGCAAGTAGACATTTATATCCAAGGTGGATCCAGGTGAGCCACCGGTTATTGGCTCTTCACCTTTTCTCATTCTGATACAGAATGGAAGGGATCGAAGTTAAAATCTGATTTGTGAGCCACAACTGAAAAAAAAAGAAGTTTAATTTATTAGTAACATTCCTTTTATAGGATGGACTTTAAGAATGCAGTCACACCAGCCAGGATGCACCGGCCCTTGGCAAGAAATGCAGAGAGTGACTCAATCTCTGGGAGCATCTGCACACACAGCAAAGTCAGTAGAGTAGTTTTGCACTCACTCCAGCATCTGTCGCTGGAATCATCCTCTGAGATCCCTTATGTGTGTGACTTTTTCCCCAGAGAGCAGCGCAATGGAGAAAGTGCCCTGCTGGCCATACCTGAGAGAATGATCTGAAATTAACACAAATGTCACAGACCAGCCACTGACTGGATAAGAACAAGGTGTCTCGGATCAGGGTTAAACAATTCAGCAGCTAAAGCCATTCTCTCCAAAGGGTGCTCCTGAGACACCCCCCCCCCCCCATTTTGTGGAACACAGAGCATGTCAATTGACATGGTAAAACAAAAACAAGAAATGTCACCTTGGAATGTTAAAGGAACTCGGGCATCCTGCTCTGTCTGGATCCTACAGCTCCTGGCCCAAATTTCTTAAGCATTTTTATCCTAACCAATTGATCACAACTAATCTGGAGTGGAAGGGGTGGAGAGGGGCAGGGAGGGTGGGCAGTAGGATTTAGGACTCCAGTTAGCATCTATTGCTCTAGCCACTCATGACTTCCTTTTCTGACCTCATCGTTGTTCTCATGGAAAAGAAAACAAACAACAAGACCTCAGTCTGGGCATTCCTGTTTGAGTATTCTTCTCTGTCTAGCTTATTTGTTCAGCACATCAGTTCTCAAACTGCTCTTGGAATGTTGTTAAAAATATCTTCAGGAGGACTGGGGGTTAAATGCTCACATTACTCAGGTACAAGGACTCAGGTTCAAGCCCCTGGTCCCCACCTACAGAGGGAAATCTTCACATAGTGAATCAGGGCTGAAGGTGTCTCTCTGTCTCTCTCCTTCTCATTCTCCTCCTCCCCTTTCAATTTCTCTCTCTTTCTCTTTCCATCCAATAATAAACAAACAAATAGATAAATAATATATTTAATAAAAATATCTTCACTCCAGCTTCTTCTTGAACTGGACAAGTAATTCAGACATTAGACATGTTAACAAAGAAAAAAGTCCAAAATTTAGCAATAATATGTACACAGACTGAGTCCAGTGGAATGTAGGTCCCTATGTAAGTGAGTGAGAGGTATCACTGGAGCTTCACTCCTCACTATCAACTTTTTCACAGAAAGGAAGACAGACAGAGAGAGAAAGAGTTTGAGAGAGAACCGTGGGCTAAAGCTTTATCCAGTGTTTTATGAGCCAGGCTCAAACCTGGCATGTGCATATAGCAAGACAGGTTTACTTTATAAGTGAGCTCTTTAAGCAGTCCTATACACAGCCTCTTCCTCCTCCTCCTTCTTTCCCTTTTTTTTTTTTTTGCCATTAGGATTTTCTCTGGGGTTCCATATTATTATGCTTCTTCTGCTTTCTGAAGAATATATAAATATATTTAAATTTTTCATTAGTGATTTAGTGATTAGTGATTAACAAGATTGTAAGATAGCAGGGGTACAATTCCATACAATTCTACCACCCAAGTTCTATGTCCTATCCCCTCCATGGGAAGCTTCCCTATTCTTTATCCCTCTGGGAATATGAACCAAAATTAGTTATGGAGTGCAGAAGGTGGAAAGTCTGACTTCTGTAGTTGCTTCTTCACTGGACATGGGCATTGGTAGGTTGATCCATGCCCCCAACCGGTTTCTATAGAAGAATATATATATATTGAAAGATAGAGAGGTAAAGAGAAGCACAGAGAGAGGAGACATTGCAGCACCATGGCACCACTACACTATTTGTGAAGTTAAACCATGCAGGGGGTGGTCAGGATCTTGAGCCTGGTTCTTCATACATGGTAACATGTACACCTTCAAAGTATTCAAAGTATCGCTTAATGAATCTGTCTCAGAGTTTTGCAAACCACTAGACTTAGGTGATGTACTTCTTTTTCTTCTTCAACTTTATTTATTTTGACAGGACAGAGAGAAATTGAGAAAGAAGAGGGAAGAGAGGGAGGAAGAGATGGAGAGATCCCTACAACACAGTTTCGCTGCTTGTGAAGCTTTTACTCTTCTGGTAGGCACTGGTGGGGGGTGGTAGACTTGAACTCAGGTTCTTGAGCATGGTAGGTAGCATATGCACTTAACCAGGTGTGCCACCACCCAGATTCAGGTGATTGATTTTTTTATGACAGGACCCTTTCTACACAAACAATCGCATTAAAGGACCCTTCCAGGCTAGGAGAAAAAAAAAAAAAAAACATGATGAAATCCCCTCCAACCAGATAAACAGCCTCCTAACATGACCCAGTCAGTTGGCTCTGTGACTGAAATCCCTTCCTGCTACTGTCCCACTATCCTTTATAAGCCCTGAACCCTCAGATGAAATGAAAGATTTTTTTTTTGAGACGCATGGCTGCCAGGTTCCCCTAGTAACCTGAAATAAACTCATTTTCCTTGCATCGTCCCTTGCCTCTTGACTGATTGGCAACTTGAGCATCGAGCAAGAAATCCTGAATTCAAGAACACTAGGTTTACTAGGTGTAGAGGTTAAAGAAAAGCCCTGAATATTGAGAACAGCCCTTAACCCGAAACCAACTGTTCCTTGTTCTGTATAAATATTTCCACCTGTACCCACCATGTGATAACTATAAAAAGGTGGGATGAAAATTGATCGGGTCACAGACTCTCCCCTTGCGTGGAAGGGTATCGGAGGCCCAAGCTTAAGCTTGCTAATAAAGCTCTTGCTATTGCATGTGATTCTGGTGTTCTTTGCATGAGATTGGGACTCAAACCTCTGGGCATGACACTAGAAAGGAGGTGATTTCTGCAGGAATAGGGAAAGTGGCCTGGGAGTGACAGACAGAGGTTCCAGAAGCAGCATTCTTCGTGAAAAGAGTCTACAATCACTTCCTTTGGGTAAAAGAAAGAGGCTTCTAATCTGACTAAAGACAAAGTGAGAATGACTTATTCCTGAGGATCCAGGGTCCCTGATTCACAGTGTAGTCTGCACACTAGTGAAGTGTTTCTTGTAGATTAGTGCCCAGGTTCCTGGTTACACCATCTTCCCTGTGCTTTCAGGGAAGCTCAGGTACAGATTCATACCGTGCACACCCCCTTCAGTTTTAGCATCAAGTGGGTAAGGAGGTAGAGATCTTTGGGATAGCAGAGGGACAAATTACTTTTCTTGTCCCTTCTTCCTGGTGTAGCCACTTCTAAGTCATCAAACACAAGTGTGAGACTAAAGAGAAAGCAGGCTTGAAGATGACGCTGTACTGGGATAGCTGCAGACAGGAGACTACACCCTCATGGTCTCATCTGTGCCTGGCCCTGATGTAGATGACTCAGTTCTGAGTTGAAAGCTGCAATAGGATGAGACTCTGGAAAAATGAAAGAAAAAGTGAGTACATTTTGCATACATTTGGGTGTGAATTGACAGAGTGGGAGTGGGAAAGGTGGTGGGCAGGATCTAAGGAGGTCCCCAGCGATCCTTATGTCTGGCGTTTTCATTCTTGTGTTGGGTCTGCACACCTTGTACCAGATTTGGAATGTTTGACTAAGAGAATACATTGAAATTGAAATAGAGCTAAAAATAGTCATATTTTCCCCTCTATCAATAAAATTGATAACACTTTTTTTTGGTGCTAGGGAAGGATGGTTTATTAATATAAAATACAGAGTATGGAGAATGTCATCTTTCAAATCACTCTCTTCCTCTCTATGTCTCTTGCTTCTTTTAAAATCCTTAAGACTGCAGGCTAGAAATGGACCTACCTTATGACCCAGCAATTCCTCTACTGGGGAGATATCCTAAGGAATAAAATACACTCATTCAAAAAGAACTGTATGTACCTATGTTCAGAGCAGCACAATTTCTAACAGCCCAGACTTGGAAGCAACATAGGTATCCAACAATAGATGAGTGGCTAAGAAATATGTAATGTATATGTGCATGTGCATGTGTATGTGTATGTATGGAATGGAATACTATGCAGATAATAAGAATGATAAATTCACTTTCTTCACCTCATCTTGGATGGAGCTTGAAAGAGTCATGTTAAGTGAGATAAGCCAGAAAGAGAAGAACAAATATGGGACAATCTTACTCATGGGCAGAAACCGAGGAATAGGAACAGAAGGAAGAATCACAAAGTCAAACGTGGACTGGGTTTGGTGTCTGCACTAAAGTAAAGGACTCAGGGTGGGGGATGCTTTTAGGTTCTGGTGCATGATGGTGGAGGAGAACCTAGACTGGGGATGAGAGTGTTATGCAGGAAATCTGAAAACTGAGAAATTTTACATGTATATCAACAACTATATTTACTGTACATCATTAAACCCTGCGTTAAAAAAAAAAGTCGGGAGTCGGGTGGTAGCACAGCAGGTTAAGTGCAGGTGGCACAAAGCACAAGAACCCGCTAAGGATCCTGGTTCAAGCCCCCGGCTCCCCACCTACAGGGGAGTCGCTTCACAGGCGGTGAAGCAGGTCTGCAGGTGTCTATCTTCCTCTCCCCTTCTCTGTCTTCCCCTCCTCTCTCCATTTCTCTCTGTCTTATCCAACAACAACGACATCAATAACAACAATAATAACTACAACATTAAAACAACAAGAGCAACAAAAGGTAATAAATAAATAAATAAATAAATTTTTTTTTAAAAGTCCTGGCGCTGGGTGGTGGCCCCGGGGGCTGGGTGGTGGCGCACCTGATTGAGTGCACATGTTATAGTGCTCAGGGACTCGGGTTTGAGCCCCCAGTTCCCACCTGCAGGGAGAAAGCTTTGCAAGTGGTGAAGCATTGCTGCAGGTGTCTCTCTTTCTCTCTCCCTCTCTATCTCCCCTACCCTCTCAATTTCTGGTTGTCTTTATCCAATAAATATAATTAAAAAAAAAAGTCCTTCAGACTGCAAGTGAGTGTGGAAAGCAAGTCTATGTACTAACCTCTAGGTTTTCAGGTGTGTGTGTGTGTGGGGGGGGGGTCAGGTCTTCTTTAACCCTTTCTTGCTCTGTTGAAATCTGGCTCCTCTGCATTATATCGTGAACCACAGAAACTGTGAGCTCACATATATCTGTTTAATGCTTTCAAATTTGGAGGTGGTGTGGGATTCATTTGCAAATGCAGTAATAGACGATAAATAGAATTGCCATGTGATCTTCTCTTGGTCACCAACCTCTCAGCCCAGCTCCAGGCAAGAAGACAAAACCACACCCAGTGGTTAGAAGCCATTATTAGTAAAGCAGCTAACACTGACTTTATTCATAGAGCAAGAACTGTATGCACTGATCTGTCTGGCTCCAGAGGAGGTTGGAAATATGCTTTTTTTTTTTTTCTGCTGAGAAAATTACTTCTCGAAAGCAAAATCAGGGTTCAAGTAGTAAGGAAGAGAGGGAATGTATATTGAAAGTCAGTGACACTGCGCTCAAGTAGATTTGTTTTGGAGTATATTGCACATTACATTTGTGCTTCTCAAGCCTTTTCTCACTGTGAGACTGAGAAGATCATGCTTACCCAGCAAGTTTCAGGCAGACGGAGAATGCTCTTTCTGTTCAACGTAACTTGCCTGGGGACATGGACAAAGAGAGGACACACTGAACTTCTCGAAGGGTTGAGAGAAACAATAGCCCTGCAGGTTAGTGATCCATTCATAGTAGATCAACTCAGGAGATAACACAAATAGGGGTTTTCATAGATGGGCATACAGGAGCCATTAGATTGTGTTTTCAAGGGCAACTCCTGTGTGTGAGGGACACAGTGGGCAAAAGGAGAAGCTGAGTGACAATAATATTGCTCCTAGGGGGCATTTCTAGAGCAACTCCCTTCTGAGTTGCTCCACTTTGAGACAAGAGGGCTATGTGTCTATATCATTTCTCTCTACCACTGTTCAGTCCCTAATATGGGTGGAGAAGCAGTTTAGGACATAGAGTTCTCTTACATGGAGACCAAAACCCTCAGTTGCTGTGATTCTCAGCAACCGAGAGAATAGGTCTCTCATCCTTAGTGGGCTGGGAAGTCTGGGCAGATTGCCCACATTCACTTCTGGAAGCTTTGATCACAGGGAATAGCCTTGCTTTCCTGTAGAAAGGACCTCCCTCCATGGGAAGAGCTGAAGACTGGAATGCATGAAATCAAGGTCATACCCAGAATAGCATATGTGGTATTCTTATGCGAACTGGCATCTCAACCAGTGCATGAGTCCCAGAGGCCCCCAGGAGAATTCTGCCAGTCTTTAACAATGCCAGAAGGTTGACAAATGTATTTCACACTGCCGTTTATTTGAATTCAGTCCGACTCTGCTGAGGCATTTAATTGTCATGGACATCATGTAGCAAGAGACAGCTGAGAGACTGAAACAAGCTCACAATTTGTCTTTGGAAAATTCTCTCCATTATGAGACTAGAAAGATTAAAGGGATAATAATACCTTCCACCCATATCATGTTTTCCAACTAGCAAAGAGCGTCTATATGCACATTATCTTATTTGAGCCTGATGAGAGTCCTGTAGACTGCACAGAATAGAAATTATTTTTCATATTAGAAGTTAAAGTTATAAGTTTGGAGAGCCCATGGTAGCACACCGGGTTAAGCGCACGTGGCACAAAGCGCAAGGACCAGCGTAAGGATCCTGGTTGTAGCTCCGGCTCTCCACCTGCAGGGGAGTCGCTTTACAGGCAGCGAAGCAAGTCTGCAGGTGTCTGTCTTCGTCTACCCCTTTCTGTCTTCACCTCCTCTCTCTCGATTTCTCTCTGTCCTCCCCAACAACGAGAGTAATAACAACAACAACAATAACAACAACAATGATAAGGGCAACAAAAGGAAAAAAAATTTTTCTTTAAAAAAATTATAAGTTTGAAAACTCGTGCTTCCACCTCATATTCCAAGAATGAGTTGCCATTCTAAATGAAAAAAAAAAGCCTTTTTTTTTTTTTTGCCCAAGATCCCTTTCATTCTCACAAAATCCAGGAAGGCTCAAGCATGAAAGGAATCGAGAAAAAGAAATCCTTCTGCAATCCAGTCTCAGGCATACCTGGTTTGAGAATCATTCTCCAGTCTCTGAGGAAACAATATAAGGATTTGGGATTTTAAAACAATGAAATAACTGGACTTACAGACGTGGTTCAGTGGTTGAGTGTTGGCTGTGCATGTGTGAGAATTAGAGTTTTGTTCTTGCCCCTGCTTGCCAAGATGGGACACTGCTCTATTCTCTCTCTTTCTTGATATAAAAACTAGTGTGTGTGTGTGTGTGTATATATATATATATATATATATATATATATATATATTTAAAAAATTATAGTTAACTAACAAAATAATCTGAGAGACCTGACGTAGGTTCAAGTCCTTGTACCATATAGGAAGGGCACACCACAGGGGTTCACTCTGGTATCTCTCCTCCCCCCACACCCTGAGTAAAAAAGCCACCTGGTTGGAAGCAGCAAAATCATGTAAGTGCTAGGCCCCAGATCAGCAAAAAGGAAAAGTGTCTCTTCATTTATTTCCTCCACCACTTACTTATCTATCATTTCCCTGCTGACCACAGGGGTAGGAGGGTGGTAGAAAGAAATAAATCCTTCTCAGAGATTTCTTTCTTTCTTTCTTTCTTTCTTTCTTTCTTTCTTTCTTTCTTTCTTTCTTTCTTTCTTTCTGAAACTAACAATCCAATAAGGAACATAAAATGGGAAGGGGAGTAAGAAGCAGTGGGAGATTAAATCAGAGTCAGATTCAGCGGGGAATCCAGAGACGGCACAGACTCTGGGATGTTTAAGGAGAAGAGATAATGTGTGAGCTGATCCCTAAAGGATGTAGCATTTTCTTGACAAATGATCAAACAACACAGGCACCCTCCCAGACTAGCACGCATCCAGAGCTTGCGAGGTGCAGGTCTCAGGGCTTAATGTAAAAGCAATAGCAATGACCTTGAGGCTTGCTGATGCAGTCAGGTCTGCATTCGCCCACTGCATTCCACTCATTCTCCTCAGCCAGCCAACTATAGAGGCCATGCCTGCCAGCTCTTCCAACAGTCTGTTTTCTTTTTTTTTTTTTTTTTTTTTTTTAATTTTTTATTTAAGAAAGGATTAGTGAACAAAGGCATAAGGTAGGAGGGGTACAACTCCACACAATTCCCACCACCCAATCCCCATAACCCACCCTCTCCCATGGTAGCCTTCCCATTCTCTAGCCCTCTGGGAGCATGGACCCAGGGTCATTGTGGGTTGCAGAAGGTAGAGGGTCTGGCTTCTGTAATTGCTTCCCGGCTGAACATGGGCGTTGACTGGTCGGTCCATACTCCCAGTCTGCCTCTCTCTTTCCCTAGTAAGGTGTGTCTCTGGGGAAGCTGAGCTCCAGGACACATTGGTGGGGTCTTCAATCCAGGGAAGCCTAGCCAGCATCCTGGTGGCATCTGGAACCTGGTGATTGAAAAGAGAGTTAACATACGAAGCCAAACAATTTGTTGAGCAATCATGGATCCCAAGCTTGGAATAGTGGAGAGGAAGTGTTAGGGAGGTACTCACTGCAAACTCTAGTGTAATCCTGCTTTCAGGTATATATTTTGCAGTAGTTTATGGATACGTGTGAACATAAGCTCTCTCTCACAGAAACTGTTGTATGTCTCAACAGTCTGTTTTCTAAGCATGCATTGTCTTCCCTGCTCTTCCTGCAGCGTTTGCTAGAGCTCTCACCAGAATTTTAAAGAAATGCCTGGCTGCAGCTTTCCTGGGAGAATAGACTCCCAAGGCTAGGCTCTCACAGGATCTTGGAGGGGGAATTTAGAAGACACTGGAGGCAGCAGCTGTTCTGTCTGCACCAAGTCAGACATCCGGTTTTGCACAGGTGATGCCTAAGCTCGTACTCCAGGGAAATAGCAGGCCTTTGAGTGAGATGATTTTTTTGTTCTTCCTCCAGATTTCCTTACTTGTCTTGCTTCTCATCCTCCCCCACTTTTCTTCTCCCGGAGGGAGTATTTCTAATAGGATTGATAAATGAAAAAAAAAATGTAAATAATGCCATCTCTGAAATACAGATGCCACCCTCAGGAATTCAGAGTATTGCTGGCTTTGTAGAAGAGGAGTCACATGATGCCATCCGGACAGGATACAACACACTGAGGGCTTGGATTTTGGATGGTAGCCTGGTCTGCCATATGTGGCTCCCAGTAGTGTTGGCCCTTGGAGGAAGGGATTCCTGCAGCAGAAGTAACTTCCAAGCATAGGCTGGTGTCTCTTGGATCAGGACATTTGAAGATCTTTGTGCCTAAACTCTAAATCATCATCTGAAAGTCGTGTGTGTGTGTGTGTGTGTGTGTGTGTGTGTGTGTTGGGATTTTGAAAAGAGGATTGTGGGAATTAACAGGCATCTCTCCAAAGTTCCCTGCCCCATAGTGTCTCCTGGCCATTCACTGGTCATCTGCACATCTGGCTCTTGGATACTGTTACTCACTCTTACCTGGTTTGTGCAGTTCAACCAGATACTTTATTTATTTATTTAGCCACCAATGTAGTTTGGATTATTACTTCAGTGGGATCATTCTTACTTTCTCTTCAGAATGTCAGTGGTCCATTCCAAAGTTACCCAATGATGATGACTTAATTGATGGCTAACCACAAGATTCAGTTTTCTCTACAAGTCTCTGCTGGCCTCTTAGTGCCCAAAAGACAACAGCAGAGACTATTTGGTGTGACTATTACTTTTTTTTTCTTCTAGTGTCCTGTTTACAAGGAGAAATAATATTTCCTATGCAAGTATATAATCCTGGTTTTTTTTTAGCCACACCTAGAAGTTTTCAGCTGATCTTTTTTTAAAAATAAAAATCCTTTATATGTGTTTATATATAAATTATAGGTATAATACTTTTCTTTTATTAAGGGGGTTAATTCTTTACAGTGCAATCATTGACATATGCATACAATTTCATTAGGTAATAAGCTCCCCAAAGTTTTCTTCCTATCCTCCTTCCCTCTCCCTCCCTCCCTAGAGTTCTTTGTTCTGGCATAATACAACATGTCCAGGCCATGTTTCACTTTGTGCTCTACCTCCCTGTCCAGACTTTATTAAGTCCTGCTTATAAGTGAGATCATTTGGTATTCATCCTTCACTTTTTGGCTTATCTCACTCAGCATGATGTCCTTGAGTTTCATCCAAGAAAATGCAAAGGAGACAACCTCATCATTTTTAACAGCTGAGTAATATTCTGTCATATATATATATATATGTACACACATATATATATACATATATATATATATATTACAATTTTTTAACTACTCATCTGATGTTGGACATCTGAGTTGCTTCCAGGCTCTGGCAATTACAAACTGTGCTGCTATGAGCGTAGGTTTACACAAATCTCTTCTCAGAATGGAAACAGGTATTTCTGTCTCCTTTGGGTAAGTCTCCAGGAAAGGAATTGCTGGATCATAGGGTAGGTCCATTCCTAATATCTCAAATAAGTCTCCAAATTGCTTTCCACAATGGTTGCACCATTTTGCACTCCCACCAGCAGTGAAGAAGTGTCCTGTTTTCTCCACTCCTCTCCAACATTCATCTAATGTGATGAATGTCCTTTCTAATGTGTGAGATTCTCATAGGTGTGAACTGGTATCTCAATGTCTTTATTTGCAATTTTCTGATGATCAGTGACTTTGAGTACCTTCTCACATATCTATTGGCCATCTGGATCTCTTCCTCAGTGAAACTTCTATGTCCTGGCCCCATTTTCTAATGGCATTGTTTTTTTCTTTGTTTGTTTGTTTTTTTGTGCTTAGTTTACTGAGATCTTTTTGTATTTTGGTACTAGTCCTTCCTTATCACTACTACTATTCAACATTGCCTTGGAAGTCCTAGCCATAGCAATTAGACAAGAAAAAGAAGTCAAAGGGATATAGATTGGAAGAGAAAAAGTCAAACTATCCCTATTTGCAGATGACATGAATATATCCCTAAAGAGTCCAGAAGAAAACTCCTAGATATCACTGAACAATATAGTATAGTATAATGGCAGGTTACAAAATCAATGGCATTTCTCTATGCAAACACCAAATCAGAAGAAGAAAAGATATAGAAATTAATCCCTTTCACCATAGCAGTAAAAACTATCAAATATTTGGGAATAAAATTAACAAAGGAAGTGAGGATTTATACACTGAGCACTAAGATACACTCTTCAAGGAAGTAGAAAGAGACACAAAGAAATGGAGACATCCCACACTTATGGATTGGAAGGATTAACATCGTCAAAATGACCATCCTGCCCAGAGCCAAAGACAGATTTGATGCCATCCCCATCAGGGTTCCAACAAAACTTCTTTAAAGGAATAGAACAAAATCTTCAAAAATTTATTTGGAACCAAAAATCTTTAGGATTGCCAAAGCAATCTTAAGAGACAAGAACAAGATTGACCAGAGGCATTTTACTGCCTGACCTCAAGCTATATTACAGAGCTACTGTAATCAAAATGGCCTGCTAGTGGAACCAAAAGAGACATACACACCGGTGGAATAAAATTTAAGATCCAGAAATAAGCCCCCACATCTACAGCCAGCTAATTTTTGACAAGGGGGCCAAAACCATTAAATGGCGAAAGAAGAGTCTCTTCAACAAATGGTGCTGGGAAAAATTGAATTGAAAATGTAAGCAGATGAAAGTGAACCATAATTGCATCTGCCGATCACAACCTAACCAAAGCAACGATTGCTACCTCAACATGCTTCACCTCAGAATGTATCCAGAGACTTCACGTGTGGAATGACAACCCTTCAGCTTCATTACTCGGGTGAGACCTTTCCTTTAATAGTACACTCTAATTTCATCTCAGGTAGTTCACTTTCTAACAAAGTCCCATAACCTAGATATACACCAGTTTCTGTGAGAGAGAGCTTATGTGCACACGTATCCATAAACTACTGCAAAATATATACCTGAAAGCAGGACTACACTAGAGTTTGCAGTGAGTACCTCCCTAACACTTCCTCTCCACTATTCCAAGCTTGGGATCCATGATTGCTCAACAAATTGTTTGGCTTCATATGTTAACTCTGTTTTCAATCACCAGGTTCCAGATGCCACCAGGATGCTGGCTAGGCTTCCCTGGATTGAAGACCCTACCAATGTTTTCCTGGAGCTCAGCTTCCCCAGAGTCACACCCTACTAGGGAAAGAGAGAGGCAGACTGGGGGTATGGACCGACCAGTCAACGCCCATGTTCAGCGGGGAAGCAATTACAGAAGCCAGACCTTCTGCATCCCTCAACGACCCTGGGTCCATGCTCCCAGAGGGATAGAGAATGGGAAAGCTATCAGGGGAGGGGGTGGGTTATGGGGATTGGGTGTTGGGAATTGTGTGGAGTTGTACCCCTCCTACCTTATGCTTTTGTTCACTAATCCTTTCTTAAATAAAAAATTAAAAGAAAGTGAACCATAACTTATCACCATGCACCAAAGTCAACTCCAAGTGGATCAAGGACATGGACATTAGGCTAGAAGCTATCAAATACATAAAAGAAAACATTGTCAGGACACTTCATGATCTATGCTTCAAAAAAGCCTTCAAGGATTCAAATCCAATAGCAAAGAAAACAAAAGAGAAAATAAACCAATGGAAATACATCAAACTGAAAAGCTTCTTCACAGCAAATGGTACCACCAGCCAAACAGAGCAACATCTAGTGGCATGGGAGAAGGTCTTTACAGAACACACTTCATTTGATCTTTAATGAATTGGTGCCAAGCTGACACTTAGCCCAACTATTCAGAGACTTCGTTTCAAAGTGTTCTGTTTAGTTCACCTGTTATAGAACAGCTGTAATAAGATAGGCCAATCTCAGGAAAAAGACAGACATGGTCTCAGATGCAGCCCACAGTGGGGCAGATGGTCGTCAGGGGATCTAGGAGACTGATAGAAAGACAGAGAACAGAAGAAGCCCTGGGAACTTAATCCAGGAAACATAAACTGATTACCCAAACAAAACTAGATGGAGAATTATTTCTTTTCTTTCCTTTCCTTTCCTTTCTTTTCTTTTCTTTTCTTTTCTTTTCTTTTCTTTTCTTTTCTTTTCTTTTCTCGTTTTACCTACACCCATAGCAGACATAAGAGTAAAGTCAGAAGGATATCATCTATTGGGGATGTCCCTGCTGTGTCTTTTGGAGCCACAATGGAAGTCCACTGGTTCTAAGGGCATAAGTTACCCTTAGCAATAAGAGATGTGAGAGTCTGAGCAGTGGTGCACCTGGCTGAATGTCCATGTTACTATGTACAAGGACCTGGGTACAAGACTCTGGTCCCCACCTGCAGGGTGAAGCTTCACAAGCAGTGGAGCAGGGCTGAAGGTGTCTCTTCCTCTCCCTCTCTGCCTCAATTTCTCACTGCTTTATCAAGTAAAAAGGAAAGGAGTGGGAAGTAGTGGATTCATAGTAAAGCCACTGAGCCCCAGTGATAATATTGGTAGCAATAAGAAAGAAAGCAAGAAAGAAGAGAAAAAAGGAAGGAGAGAGGGAAGGAAGGAAGGAAGGAAGGAAGGAAGGAAGGAAGGAAGGAAGGAATATGAGCTTCTGTGCCCAAGAACCCTTTATAGCTGGCTCAAATGCATTTAGGCTATTTCACTGATTTTAAGTGCTGATGGCACTGTGTTTACCTTTCACCCTTGCCTGGTCACTGGGGGCCTCAGTGTATTTCCTTCCTCAGTGTAGACAGTGGCCCTATGACCCACTTTGGTTTGACCAGAATGACGGGCAGATGCACTTTTTCTACTAGTGTTTGATCAGCCAGTGATCAGAGATAAATTTGTGCAGGAGAGGTGGAGCTCGGAGGGAGCTCCCCAGCCTCTTTTGCCTCCGACCTACCATTTTCTTTCCTGTAAGAGGAACAAACCCCAGGGTAGCTGTGAGGATTGGATGAGTTGACCTTAGGTCTCTTTCCTGATACTGGATGTGTGATCACTGTGTCAGAAACTAGAAGGAAGACAGGACAATGAGCCCTGGTGACTGAGATGTAGGGCAGCCTTTAACACTTTGACTGTCTCCTATTCTGCTCTTCATGATGATCTAGAACTATTTTAATGAATTTATTAATTTATTAATCAGATAAAGACGGTCAGAAATTGAGAGGGCAGGGGGAGGCAGAGATTGAGAGAGGCAGAAAGACACCCGCAGTGCTGTTTTACCACTTGAAAAGCTTTCCCCCAGGCAGGTGGGGATATGGAGTTCAAACCTGGTTCCTTGTGCTAGGACCTTTTTTTTTTTAATTCAATATGCACCCCTGCCCTCACCTGGGGTGAGGGCCACAAACGCAATCTCCCTTCCTGGCACTTCTACGTGTTGCTGCTTTTCTAAACTGAAGATTGTAATAAAGCATGGAAACCAGATCAAAACAACTACCAATTCCCTCTAACCTAACAACAAAATCGATTTGGAACTTTTAGGAAAGCTTGGAAGTGGAAAATGGAGTAATGGCGCCACTCAGTGGTATCTCTGTGAATGACAATTTTGACTGTTTTCATGATTTCTCGCTGGTTTATTAGAGGCCTGGACTAGGGAAGAAGCCAGTTCCCAGGAACGAGCCAAGTTAAGGTGGAGGCCTCTTCAAACCAGTGTTCCAGCGAAGGTGGCAAGAAAGAGAGTAGCAGAAACGAGGCCTCTTTAGAGGTGAAACAATGAACTCAGGAGACAAATGCTGATGAAAAGAGTTTTCATAGACGGAAATTGAAAAATAGGAACCGAATGGAAAACACAAAGCAGAACTTGGACTGGATTCGGTGTATTTCATCAAAGTAAAGGGCTCTAGGGTGGGGTGAAGACTGGGAGGGTGAGAGGAGTGTTCAGATCCTGGAACAGATGAGGAAGAGGCCCTAGATGGGAGTTAGATTATGTGGAAAACTGAGAAATGTTACACATGTACCAACTACTGTATTTGACTATTGATTGTAAACCACTAATTCCCCCAATAAAGAAGAAAAACAAAAGAGTGGGAGTCGGGGCGGTAGCACAGAGGGTTTAAGTGCACTTGGCGCAAAGCACAAGGACTGGCTAAGGATCCCCACCTGCAGGGGCGTCCCTTCACAGGCGGTGAAGCAGGTCTGCAGGTGTCTTTCTCTCCCTCTCTCTGTCTTCTCCTCCTCTCTCCATTTCTCTCTGTCCTATCCTACAATGACGACATCAACAACAATAATAACTACAACAATAAAACAATAAGGGCAACAAAAGGGAATAAATAAATAAATAAAATAAAAATAAAAAAATAAATTAAAAAAAAGGAAAACAGAAGGGTTTCTAGGGGCTGGGTGGTGGCTCACCCAGTAGAGCACAGACATTACCAGACATTAGGGCCAGGATTCAAACCCCCAGCCCCCATCTGCAAGGGGAAGCTCAGAGGCAGTGTAGCAGTTCTGTAGGTGTCTCTCCCTTTCTTCCCTGCTTCCTTCTCAATTTCCGTTTCTATCGACAAAAAGGCCAGGATTCCCACCAGCCCAACAACCCAGCTATCCCATGAAGAGCAGGATTCCAGCCCCACAGACAAGACCTCTCCAGAAACTCTGTGAAGGTTTGGAGTATGCCTTTACGATCTCAGCTACTGAGGCTGCCTTGGTGGCCTGTGGGGGCAAGTTTCAGCCTCGGCTCCCTTCCTCATTCTTTCAGAAGAGATGGTGTCCAAGGGATGATTAGTTACAGGAAGTGGTACGCTATTACAGATCACTATATTGCACCTTTTTAAATAATGGGAGATGCTAGTTGAGTTACATCTTTATTTTACTTTTGAAAAATATTTCACAGCCTAGGAGTTTGTGAAGTGAGGAGGGTTTCTGGCTTGTGCACATGAGGTTCTAAGTTCGATCCCTGGTGTTTCAGGTGCCAGAGTGATGCTCTGTTGTTCTTCTCTCTCTCTCTCTGTCTCTCTCTCTCTCCTTCTCTCCCTTTCCTCTCCTCTCTCAGGTCAATTATCTATCTATCATCTATCTATTATCTATCTAGCTACCTATTTACCTATCTATCTGTCTGTCTATCTGTCTATCTTGAGAGTGAGGTAAGATCAGGGGACTGCTCAGTTTTGGCATAAATTGATACCAGGGATTGACTCTGCAGTCTCTGAGACCTGTGGCATGTAAGTTTTGCCTTTGTATCTTAATTTTAAAAAGCAACAGAAGTAAAGCCGAAGCAAAAAAAAAAAAGTAATAAAGAGGAGTAGGAAAAGGAAGAGGAAAAAGAAAAAAAGGAGAAGGAAGAGGAGATGAAGAGGAAGAAATCGCAGAGTGGATCGCAGGGGTAGAGAAGGGTAGAAACTTGCGCTGGGGAGTGAGTCCTGGATTCCCCCATCAGAGGGTTTTCCTTCGCAATAGGAATTCAAGCACAGCATTTACCTCAGTGCTTGACCTGTTACTAGGTAACTAGGGCTCAGGGGGAAACCAAATGCTGTGGCCTCAAAGAAGAGCAAATGGGATGTGAGGCTACCTCTCTGACTGTGGGAGAGACTGAGGGGCTAGAAGGCCAGCTTGTCCCTCAACCCCTACCCCCACTCCCTCCATGATGTCCTTCTATCCAGCCTGGCTTCTGACAAGGGTCACCTGGGGGTCCATATCAACCCAAAGCCCTTTGTGGAAAAATCCCTTTTCCCCTTTGTTTAGTGGAGACTGAGCTGGAATTTTCCAAAAGGAACTTTTCCTTACAAACGAGGGAATTAGTAAAGTACAAAGGTCTTAGGGGAGAAAAATCCCATTCAAAGATGTGTAGATTTCCAGGGAGGTCAAAGAACAAACAAAAGTTGGGGAAAAGTGTGGCACCCTTTATATACCAACAGGGTCCACTCACAAAGACCCTCTTTAGCAGCCATTGCTGTCTGTCCTTCCTGCTGTGCTCCTACGTGGAGAAGGGGTGCAGCCTGAAGTGATGTCCAAGCCTGCTCTGAAGTGATGTCCAAGTTGGGCAATGCACTGTCACTTTTTTTTTTGGGGGGGGGGGAGGGACTGGGCAGGGCCTTTGGGGGTTCTGTTTCAAATTATCGTGGACTGGGGTAACTCATCGTGTAGAGCATACACCTTGCCTGGGTTTGATTCTCAGCACCACATGGGAGCACCCTGCCTAGCACCTAGGCTTGGTGCATGGTGGAGTGATGTTTTGACTCTCTCTTTAAATTTTTTTTTAATTGCCACCAACATTTATCTCTGGGGTTTGGTGCATGCATGTCCACAGCTCCTGGCAGATTTTTTTTAATTATTATTATTATTCTTTTATCAGATAAGACAGAGACAAATTGAGAGGAGGGTAGAGAGGGAGAGAGAAAGAGACACCAGAAGACCTGCTTCATCACTTCTGAAGCTTCCCTCCTGCAGGAAGAGTGGAGATTCAGGTCTGGGTCCTTGAGCATGGTAATGTGTGCTCTCAACCAGGTGTGCCACTGCCTGACCCCCTTTCCCTCTCTGTCTGTCTGTCTCTCACTTTTTGTATCCTCTTCAAGAAGGATTTTTTTCCTTTTTTTAATGGATCTTAGACGCTGCTCAGCAGTGCCATGCATATGCAAAGTCCTCTGGGTGTCTCATTAAAAACAAACAAACAAAAAAACTAAACTAAGTGATAGATCCTCTAGAAAGCATATTATCCTCTGTTCAGCTCATCCTGCCAGTGGGTGAAGTATTTTCCCCATAGTGAGTTAGGTTGTTAGACTGGAGGGGGTCTTAGAGAGGCAACCTGGCATCCACGGTCTTTGGTGGATCCCCTAGGTGCTGTCTGTGGTCTTCCCGTGGGATTCAAGACCAGGATCTCCCACATGATAAGGCATGCACTCCACCCACTGAGCTGTCTCCATCAGGCATATTATCCAACAGTTATTTTTATTGTTGTTTGCCACCAGGATTATTGCTAGGGCTCACTGCCTACATAGAATTCACTGTTTCTAGCAGCCATTTCCCACCTTTTTTAAATTTATTTTTCCATATTGTTGTTGTTGCTGTTATTGTTGTTGTTGGGTAGGAGAGAGAGGAAGGCAAGATAAAGTGAGAGAGAAAGATAGATACCTGCAGATCTGCTTCACCACTTGTGAAGTGACCTCCTTACAAGTAGGGAGCCAGGGGGCTCAAACTAGGATCCCTGTCAGTCCTTGCGCTTTGTGCCATATGTGGCTTAAACTGGTAAGCTACCTCCTGGCTCCCCTTAAAAATTTATTTTGTGATAAGACAGAATGAAATTGAAAAGGTGTCGGGCTGTGCCATGGTGGGGAGAGAAGAGACCAGAGTGGAGAGGGAACACAAAATCTTTATTCATGGGGCACCTCCCGCTATGCGCAACAACCCTTCCCTGCGTCAGGTCACCTAGGTGAAAAGGGGGCAAGAAAAAGAGGCGGAAGTAGGAGGGCTTTATAGGGCAAAAACCGGAAGTGGCGAGTTGGGATGGGATTGGCCGGGGAGAGGGGGTGGCGAGGCAAAAGGCATGCTGGGAAGGTAGTCACTAGGACACTTCCACCTTCCCAGTGTCCTAGCAACTATTGCGATGGTTTTAACTAAGCTAGCAATACCCTGAGGGGATAACGTGGTGGATATCTGTAAACAAAATGGTTTGTGGACCCTGCCAATGTTCAACCACACCTGCACAATTTCCCAACAAAAAGGGTTGCGTGGGGTGAGGAAAGAAAAAGACAGAGACACTTGGAGTGCTGTTTTACCATTCATAAAGTTCCTTTTGCAAGTGGAGACCAGGGTTTGGAACCTGGGCCCTTGTGCATGGTAACATGCGCTCACCAGGGTGTGCCGACCCCAGCTATATTGTTCTTAATAGCACTTCATAGACAGTGAAACTGGGGGACCTAGAGGCTAAGAAACTTGTTTAAGGATCAACTAGCAAGTAGCGGAGCTGGTTCAACCCAGGGGTATGGATCTAGAGTCCACACTGCACCTAACCATTAAGCTGTACTTCCTCTTACTACAAGACCTGATCGACGGGTCTTGACCTGAGAAGCAGAGAGGGAAATGCATAGGACAAAATATAACACAGCTCTGGGGACCTTGGAATGAGTGTTTTCTTAATTTTTAATTATCTATTTATTGGTTAGAAACAGTTAGAAATTGAGAGGGAGTGGGGAAATAGAGAGGAAGAGAGACAAAGAGACACCTACAGCACTGATTCACCATCTCAAAGCTTTCCCTGGCAGGTGAGGACCGGGGGCCTGGACCTGGGTCCTTGTGTGCTGTAACATGTGCACTCAACCAGGTGCGTCACCACCCAGCTCTGAATGAGTGTTTTCTACATGGATGTTTTGTTCTGTTTTACTCAAGAGTTGTCCCTGGAGATGTATAAAAGTCAGTGGCGTTCCTCTATGCAAACAGTGAACTAAAAGAAAGGCTATCCAGAAATCAACCCCTTTTCCTATAGCAGCACAATCAAGCAAATATTTAAGAATACAGTTAACAAAGGGAGTGAAAGACTTATACACTGAAAATGATATGTCACTCTTCAAGAAAAATAGAGATACAAAGAAATGGTAAGATGCCCCATACTCTTAGATTGGAAGAATCAAACCTGGTCAAAATGCCTCCCCCCCCCCCCCAGGTGTACTGAACAAATCTTCCCCAGTGAACTCCTGAACCGAAGGGAAGCTATAGGATCTGGACCATCGGTAGTATGGGGCACAATATGATGAAATGAATTCTGGCTGTGCAGAAACAGGCCAGTGGGAGCCAGGTATGGGTGGGTGAGGCAACAGACATTCACCTTTTCAAGACAGCCCTGGCATTGAAGCTCACATCTGGGTCCATCTGAATGCAGAGTTGCAGGGCAGGTACTGAATAGTAGGAATTTAGTTATCTTGGGAAAATGGCAGGTTCTAGTATGACTAGAAAGAAGAAACTGGTCAGGAAAGGGGTGAGGGATCTGCCCTCCATTCCACTCTTGGGTTGGTCCATGGAAGGGCTTGGAACAGGTTTTCTCATGTGGTTCTCTACCCATAAACTCCAGCAAAATCAAAATCATCTTGTTGAAGATGCAGGCTCTCAAGCTCCACTCCAATTTCCTGGGAATAAGAGGATGGAACCTTGGAATTTGAAAACTATCTGGCATTAAGAGATTTATGGTCCTTCACTTTCTTGTTCTTCCCTATCACCTCTAGTGCTGCTATTGCTTCTTCCTCTCCTTCCCCCCATATATATATATATATATATATATATATATATATATATATATATATATATATATGGAGAGAGAGAGAGACCAGAGCACCAAAGCTTCCTGAGAGAGAGAGAGACCAGAGCACCAAAGCTTCCTTCAGTGTGGTGGGTGCTAGGTTCAAACCTAGGTATTTGCAGATGTCTAATAAGCAGATAAATATAAAGAAGTAGAATTCAGAAAAGCTACCAAGGTTGAGGTGAATATCCATTTTCAAGAATAAAACTGGAGGAATAATGCAAAATTGTATATGATTTTCTCTTTTGTCTTCAGGAGTCTATGACCTTTACATACAGTCTGCCTTAGGCAGCCCTTTGTCTGGGCAGAGATTAAAATTTGTTAAAGAAGGATTGCTGAGAAAAAGGCCACATTGACATTCAACTTTTGACATTCAAAATGGATTATGTAACAGGACAATAGACTGAGTCAGGATGTTATTTTGTAGGAAGATTCACCAAATTTCTTTTTTTTTTTTTTGCTTCTCTCAATTCATATCAAATAATATTGCATCCGCCAATCGCAACCTAATCAACGCAACGAGTGCCACCCCAGCATGCTTCACTTCAGACTGTGACCAAATTCCTTTCTTTTCTGTGCATCTGCTTATATGTTTGATCGTTTGTTTTCCATAAATAAGCAAAGTGATTTTTTAAAAATATATTCTTTATTTATAAAGTGAAAATATTGACAAGACTGAAGTGGTTTTTAGAGCCCACTGTCCTGTCCTCCTCTGGATAGGGAGATTCAAGGGAAAAGAAGAAGGTGGTAGACAGAATTGGGAGCTGAGACTTCTGAAAACCAATGGCAGTTCAGATGGGGCTTCCATTATCCAGACCTGCACCTACAGAGCAGCTGGTTTAGAGTCAGGGGCCATGAAAATACATAAGAGGCTGGCAATAGACACCTTTCCAGAGAGCAGCACAAGGAGGCCAAGGGGGTGTTTTCTGCCAAAGACGACATGCAGAGTTGTACTGGGAAAAAACTGGTGCAGCCTAGAAATTTCCTCGCCATGACCACAGAATACGAGATCAGACCTACAGGGATGCAGAGGTTACACAGGCTCCTGTGGTGAATATGGGCCCCAGACCAAATCGATGGAGTTTACAGTTAACAATATTTATATACTATTCCCATATTTGGGAGCTGTTCTCTTCCCTGATCCAGGTTTCTTGTCCTATTTTCTACTTGGACACCATCTTCCTAGACAATACCTTTGGTCCACCTGCATTGTTAGCTGTCAGGCTCAGGCAAAAACGAGTAAAGTCATAGGCCCCTTGGAATAGATCTACCACCTTTTTCCAACATGGAGACCCCAAATCTTATCTGCTATATTCTTGCCTTTGGGTTTCTGATTATTAAACAATTTTTTCTGCTTTATATCTTAATGCTTTTCAGCCACCAAGTTGCAAATGCTACCACGACGCCAACCTGACTTCCCCAGGCAGACAACCTCACCAGTGTGTCCTGGAACCCCACCTCCCCAGAGTCCTGCCCCACTAGGGAAAGATAGAAACAGGCTGAGGGTATGGATCAACCTCCCAATGCCCATGTTCAGTGGAGAAGCTTTTACAGAAGCCAGACCTCCTCGCACCTTCTGCACCCCAGAATGATCCTGGGCTCATCCTCCTAGAGGGTTAAAGAATAGGGAAGATTTCAAGGGAGGGTATGGGATATGGACTCTGGTGATGGGAATTGTGTGAAGTTGTACCCCTTTTATCCTATGGTCTTGTAGATATTTTTTACTTTATATATAAATTGATAACTATAAAAAAGTCATACACCCCATAATGTACATGCTCCTAGAGGGATAAAGAATAGGAAAGCTGGGGCCAGGCGGTGGCGCACCTGGTTGAGCTCACGTTACAATGCACAAGGACCTGGGTTCAAGACCCCGGTCCCCACTTACAGGGGGAAAGCTTCACAAGTGGTGAAGCAGGGCTGCAGGTGTCTCTCTGTCTCTCTCCCTCTCTACCTCCCCCTTCCATCTCGATTTCTGGTTGTCTCTATCCAATAAGTAAATAAAGGTAATTAATAATAAAAAAAAGAAAAGAAAAAGAATAGGAAATCTATCAGGAGAGGGGATGGGATACAGAGTTCTGGTGGTGGAAATTGTGTGGAGTTGTACCCCTTTTATCCTATGGTTTTTGTCAGTGTTCCCTTTTTATAAATAGAAATTATGAAAAAAAATTTTTTAAGTCATACCAAATAGTAAAAAAATAAAATAAAATAAGATATCAGACTAGGGAAGCAGTTCAGCAGAAGAGCACATCAGTAGAGCACCTGATTTATAAAGGAGACCAAAGGTTCTATCCCTAGAATGGGGTGAAAGTGACAAACAGGAAAGGAGTGGGAATCCTCCGGATGTTGGGTTAATGCTTCCACCTCCACCTCTACCGCCACAGCTATCAACATCTCTATCTGTCTCTGCCATTCTCTCATTTAAACAAAGAAATCAGACTAGGGAAGTAGTTCAGCAGAAGAACACATAGGTACGACCTGGAGTTCAGTCTCTGGCATCACATAAAATAAATTGACACTTACAAACTCAAAGTAATGATGGGAAAGGAAATGAGCAAATAAATCATGGTACTAAGGCATAAGTAAGTGGTGAAATGGAAAATAGAGTCTTTACTTTGAAGGGTTTGCTAACAGAAGTCATATGTAATAAATAAAACATTAGATACAGTTTGTGTGGGTCTGTGAATAGTAGCATGGATGGTGTCGGTGTGTCTGTAGGGAGAGTTTAAGGATACAGTCCATGAAAGAAGATGCTAGAAAGCCTTTCTCACTTATGAAGTGCCTCTTTCTTGTCCTTGCTCATTTTGTATTTTTTTTTTTTTTGTATTTGGTATTTTCTGCAGTTTTAGTAGCAACTCATTGTAGATGGTGTCCTTTCTTGGTGATTTGAGTTGTAAACATTGGGACGCTGGTTTTTCTGTTCTCTAAATTATTAGTTGTCATGTACTACATTTAATAAATACATTTTCAATAAAAAAAGATGCTAGAAAAATGAGGTCATAGGCATGCTGATGGTATCTGAATAGAGAATTGCTGGAGAAACCAGCCCTGCAAAGAATGAATCAGCTTTTTTCTGCAAGGAAGGATATTGATGTAAGGGTGTCATTAACCTCAGGCTCTTTTTTAAAAAAATAATAATTTTATTTTTTTAATTAATTTATTTATTTAACCTGAGCACTGGTCAGCTCTGGGTTATGGTGGTGTTGGGGGGTTGAATTTGGGACTTTGGGAGTCTCAGGCATGAAAGTCTCTTTGCATAACCATTAAGCTACCTATCCCCACCCCTAGCCTCAGGCTCTTCCACACAACACTGCTCCCACACAATAAAATTTAACAAGAGGTCATTGCTTAAGCATAAATTTAACAAGCGGACTTAAGCATAAATTTGAGCAAAAGGGAACAGGTTCATAGGCGAGTTATTAAAAGGTAGTGAGTACATGCAGGCAGCTTATGACCAGTGAGGGGCTTCCAGTCAGCACTGGGGCAGTTGGGGTAATAAATCTGGCTCTTTGGATCATGTCCAAGTGACAAGACAGGACCCTGCAATCAGCAATGATTAACTGCACAGACTGCTAGGTGAACAGGCACCCACACAGGCACTCAGTCTAGAGGGATTTTGTATGTGGTAGGCTCAGGGTGGAAGTATAGCTCCTTGCTATCCCAAGGAGTATAGTGGTCACCTACAGTGTGTATTCAAATGTGCGCCACTGAGAAGATGAAGTTTGAACTTCAAGGGAAATTGTAGGCCTGAGCCATTTTTGTCATTTTTATTGGCTGTAAGATATTTTGAATGGACGTTGTAGGGCTTACTTAAATATTGTGCTATTCTTCACTATTTAAGTTGCTTCTCATTTTCACTAGTTAAGTAATGACCTTAAAGATACTTTACATTTTTTAAATTATCTTTATTTATTGGATAGAGACAGACAGAAATTGAGAGGGGAGGGGGTGGTAGAGAGGGAGTGAGAAAGAGAGACACCTGCAGCCCTGTTTCACCCCCTTGCAAAGCTTTTTCTCTGCAAGTGGAGGTTGGGGGCTCGAACCTGGGTCCTTGTGCATTGTAACATGTGTGTTCAACCAGGTGCACAACTGCCCAGTCCACTGGTGCACCACTGCCCGGTTTTTTTTTTAAAAAAAGTTCATAGAGCATTTTCTTTTTTTCCTTGAATTGCTCTAGTGGGACAAATTCCCAGAAGAAGAACCACTTTGAGAAAGAAACATCTTTTTGAATCCCAAACATATTTTCAATCTTCTCAAGCGAAACGGTATCATTATATTCTGCCATTCATCATGTGGCTAAGTCAAATTTGTTTTGAATTGAAATGGGGTAAAAATAAATAACTACATTTCAGGCAAGTCTTTCCCATATCCCTGTCTTAACTTTGATAAACTTCCTTTTGTTATTTTTCATCATGTCTATGTTAAAATAATAGTTAACGGGGGTACAGAATTTGAGATTTTTCGCACCAGGAAGTGTGCCTGCATGGAGTTCAAATCTAGCCCCCACTGCACTGGGGGAAGCTTACATGCTGTGTGTGGTGTCTTTCCTCCTCTCTCTGTCTATTTTTCTCTCTAATTTAGTCTTCCAAAGTCAGCCCAGTTGTGAAAATACAGTGACAACAGCAACAATATATATTGGGGGTTGGAGAGATAGATTACAAGGTAGGACAAATACTTTGCCATGAAGAATATCCAGGTTTGAGCTCCAGCACCTCCAGGGTGGTTTTACAGCAAAGGTAAGCTCTGGTGCTGTGCTGTCTCTCCCGTGTCTGTCTCTCTTTCTCTGAATAAAAAAAACAGCCTGAAACAATGAAACCGCACATGTGTAAACTCCCCCAGCTATGAAAAAAAAAAAAAAGAAAGAAAGAAAGAAAGAAAGAGAAGAAAGATGTTTTTGTTTTCATGGTCAGGAAGGTGACTCAGCTGTTGTGTTTTCATGGTCAGGAAGGTGACTCAGCTGTTGGAGTGAACGCTTTATGAGTGAAGTTGGTCTCCTGTTTAATCCCTGGTGCCACTTGTGTGTAGTAGAGAAGTGCTATGGACATTATCTTTTATAAAATGAATGTTAAAATACCCAAATCTTTTCTTTTAAATCTTTTGTTTATTTATTGACTAGATAGGTGAGGTTAGAAAGGGAGAGATAAAGAGAGAAAACTGCAGAGCAGCTTAAGTGCTCATGAAACTTTCTTGCTGCATGTGGGGACATGGGGCCTGAATCCTGGTTGTTGCACATTGTAACATGTGCATTCTACCAGGTATGCCATGTTCCATATTTATTAAATCACAAAATATTTTATACCTACAAGTGTCTTCATCTATTCTCTTCCCCGATAATGTATTTGTAAAAGCTCTTGATATTGCTCCTTTTTAAACTGCCAAGTCACAGTTCATTAGTAGACTACACAAGTCTCATGATCAGTTTGAAACGGAAGAACTAAAACAAAACAAAGGTATTAGAAAATTACATTCTGGGGCCAGGCAATGGCTTACCTGGTTAAGTGCACATAGTACTAAGTTCAAGGACTTGCTCAAGTATCAGGTTTTGAGCCTCCAATCCCCATCTGAGAGGGGTAGGGGTTGCTTCACAAGCAGCAAAGCAGATCTTTAGGTGTTTATCTTTCTCTCTCCCTCTCTATCTCCCCCTCCCCTATTAACTTCTCTTTGTTCTATCTAATAAAATAGAAAAAATAGCCACCGGGGCATTGGTGCCAACACCAAGCCTCAGTGATAACTCAGGAGGCAAAATAAATAAATAAATAAATAAATAAATAAATAAAATCACATTGTGAGGCTAGGTGGTTGAGCACACACATTAATTACAGTAAGGACCCAGGGTAAGTCTTTATTCCCCACATGCAAGAGGAAAGCTTCACAGGCAATGAAGCAGTGTTGAAAGTATGTCTTTTGCATAACCATTATGCTGTCTCCCCAAACGAATTCTACAAAATTTTCAGGAAACAGTTAGTACCCTATTCTTCTTAAGCTTTACCATAAGATTGAAGAAACAGGAATACTCCCTTCCACCTTCTATGAAGCCAACATCACTCTGATACCAAAAGCAGATAGGGATACAACAAAAAAGGAAAACTACAGACCAATATATCTGATGAACATAGATGCCAAAATATTAAACAAGATCTTGGCCAACTGCAGCAGCACATCAAAAAAATTGTTCATCATGACCAAGTGGGATTCATCCCAGGAATGCAAGGTTGGATCAACATCAGTAGGTCAACCAATGTCACTCACCACATCAATAAAAGCAAAGCCAAAAACCACATGATTATCTCAATAGATGCAGAGAAAGCCTTTGACAAAATCCAACACCCATTCATGATCAAAACTCTACAAAAAATGGGAATAGGTGGGAAATTCCTCAAGATAGTGGAAACCATATATAGCAGACCTACAGCCAACATCATACTCAATGGACAGAAGCTGAAAGCATTCCCCCTTAGATCGGGGACTAGACAGTGCTGTCCACTGTCACTATTACTCTTCAACATAATATTGGAAGTTCTTGCCATAGCAATCAGGCAAGAGAAAGAAATCAAAGGAATACAGATTGGAAGGGAAGAAGTCAAGCTCTCACTGTTTGCAGATGATATGATAGTATACATAGAAAACCCTAAAAAATCCAGCAGAAAACTACTGGAAGTTATTAGGCAATATAGCAAGGTGTCAGGCTACAAAATCAATGTACAAAAATCGTGGCATTTCTTTATGCAAACACTAAATCTGAAGAAGACATCTAGAAATCACTCCCATTTACTGTTTCAACAAAATCAATAAAATACCTAGGAATACAGTTGACCAAAGAAGTGAAAGACTGGTATACTGAAAACTATGAGTCACTATGCAAGAAAATAGAAACTGATACCAAGAAATGGAAAGACAGCCCATGCTCATGGATTGGAAGAATAAATATCATAAAAATGAATACTCTCCCCAGAGCCATATACAAATTTAATGCGATACCCATCAAAGTTCCACCAAGCTTCTTTAAGAGAATAGAGCAAACACTACAATCATTTATCTGGAACCTGAAAACACCTAGAATTTCCAAAAACATCTTGAGGAAAAGAAACAGAAATGGAGGCATTACACTCCCAGATCTCAAACTATATTATAAAGCCGTCATCATCAAAACAGCATGGTACTGGAATAAAATAGGCACACAGACCAGTGGAACAGAATTGAAAGCCCAGAAATAAATCCCCACACCTATGGACATCTAATCTTTGATAAGGGGACCCAAAGCATTAAATGGAAGAAGGATGCTCTCTTCAATAAATGGTGCTGGGAAAACTGGGTTGTAACATACAGAAGAATGAAATTGAACCACTTTATCTTGAAACAAAAATCAACTCCAAATGGATCAAAGACCTGGATGTTAGGCCAGAAATCAAATACTTAGAGGAAAACATTGGTAAAACACTTTTCCACCTATACCTCAAGGACATCTTTGATGAAATAAACCCAATTGCAAGAAAGACTAAAGCAGAAACAAACCAATGGGACTACATCAAATTGAAAAGCTTCTGCACATCCAAAGAAACTATTAAACAAACGAAGAGACCCCTCACAGAATGGGAGAAGATCTTCACATGCCAGACATCAGACAAGAAACTAATCACCAAAATATATAAAGAGCTCAGCAAACTTAGCACCAAAAAAGCAAATGACCCCATCCAAAAATGGGCAGAGGATATGAACAAAACATTCACCTCAGAGGAGATCCAAAAGGTTAATAAACATATGAAAAACTACTCCAGGTCACTGATTGTCAGATAAATGCAAATTAAGACAACATTGAGATACCACCTCACTCCTGTAAGAATGGCATACATCAAAAAGGACAGCAGCAGCAAATGCGGGAGAGGCTGTGGGGACAGAGCAACCCTTTTGCATTGCTGGTGGGAATGTAAATTGGTCCAGTCTCTGTGGAGAGTAGTCTGGAAAACTCTCACAAGGCTAGACATGGACCTTCCATATGATCCAGTAATTCCTCTCCTGGGGATATACCCCAAGGACTCCAACCAAAAAGAGGTATGTACTCCTATGTTCATAGCAGCACAATTCATAATAGCTAAAACCTGGAAGCAACCCAGGTGCCCAACAACAGATGAGTGGCTGAGAAAGCTGTGGTATATATACACAATGGAATACTATACAGCTATCAAGAACAATGAATCCACCTTCTCTGACCCATATTGGACAGAGCTAGAAGGAATTATGTTAACTGAGCTAAGTCAGAAAGATAAAGATGAGTATTGGATTGTCCCATTCATCAATGGAAGTTGAGAAAGAAGATCTGAAAGGGAAACTAAAAGCAGGATCTGACTAAATTGAAAGTAGGGCACCAAAGTAAAAACCCTGTGGTAAGGGGCAGACATGCGGCTTCCTGAGCCAGTGGGGGTGGGTGGGTGGGATGGGTTACAGTCTTTTGGTGATGGGAATGGTGTTTATGTACACTCCTCATAGTGTAGTCATATAAATCACTAGTTAATTAATATGAGAGGGGGAAATTAATTGTATGTCTCAAAGTTTTTAAAACACAGACTGAGTCTTTCTAATATATAGACTGTGTATTTGATATGTGGACTCTCTCAGAAGCCCAGACCAAGTAGATCAGAAGCAACCAGTGGCACAGCTATATACAAGATACTGGGTACTATACAGCAAACTCTAACAAAAGGACTTTTCAAAGTTAACCCAATTACCAAATAATGTGATGATAACATTAACTATCCATTGTCTTTTTGAACCCTAAGACAGAAGGAACCTCACATCTCCACTATAGAGCCTATATTTCCCCCAGTCCTGGAACCTTAGGATAGGGCCCACTTTCTCGCATACCTCTCCCAATCCATATCAAATAATATTGCATCAGCCGACCGCACCCTAATCAACGCAACGATTGCCACCTCAACATGCTTCAGCTCAGACTGTGTCCAGAGACTTCAGGTGTGGAATGACAACCCTTCAGCTTCATTACTTGGGTGAGACCTTTCCTTTCATAGTATTCTCTAATTCTATTCCAGGTGGATCACTTTCTAACAAAGTCCCAAAACCTAGATATACAGCAGGTTCTGTGAGAGGGAGTATATGTTCACAGGCATCCATAAACTAGTGCAAAATATTTACCTGAAAGCAGAAGTACACTAGAGTTTGCAGTGAGTACCACCTCCCAATACTTCCTCTCCACTATTCCAACCTTTGAGTCCATGATTGCTCAACAATTTGTTTGGCTTTGTATGTTAACTCTCTTTTCAGCCACCAGGTTCCAGATGCCAGCAGGATGCCAGCCAGGCTTCCCTGGACTGAAGACCCCACCAATGTGTCCTGGAGCTCTGCTTCCCCAGAGATACACCCTACTAGGGAAAGAGAGAGGCAGGCTGGGAGTATGGATCGACCAGTCAACGCCCATATTCAGCAGAAAAGCAATTACAGAAGCCAGACCTCCTACCTTCTGCAACCCACAACGACCCTGGGTCCATACTCCCAGAGGGATAAAGAATGGGAAAGCTATCAGGGGAGGGGATGGGATATGGAGATTGGGTGGTGGGAATTGTGTGGAGTTGTACCCCTCCTGCCCTATGGTTTTGTTAATTTATCCTTTCTTAAATAAAAAATTAATTTAAAAAAAAAGTATGTCTTTTTCTCTCTCCTCTATTTCCCTCTTCCTCTCTTAATTTCCCTCTGTCTCTATCCAAAATACATAAACTAATAAATATTTTTAAAACTTCCAAAAAAACAAAGATTATATTCCAGCCATTCCTCACATAGATTTATGGGTGTGTGCAATGCTTTTGTTTCAATTTAAGTCATGCTGTAGATGTTCTTTCTCTTAGTAGAGGATACAACCAAAAAAAAATTTTTTTTTGATTATTCTGGAGGTAGGTGGGGATATAAATATAACTAACTTATCTGGCAGACCACTGGATTCACAAGCTTAAGACTTCCAGTTCCACAGTACTGAAATGGTTTCCTCTCTCTCTCCCCGCCCCCTTATTTGTAGAAGGCAATGGCTTCAAGCTGGGTGGTGGGACACTGATTGAGTTCACATTACCATGTACAAAGATCTGGGCTCAAGATCTCCCTTGGTCCCCAACTGCAGAGAGTGCCTGTCACAAGAGTTGAAGCAGTGCTGCAGGTGTCCTCTTTCTCGCTGTCCTTTCCATTTCAATTTCTTTCTGTCTCTATTCAATAAATGAATAATTTTTTACTATTGTTGTAGTTATTATTGCTATTGATGATGTTGCCATTATTAGATAGGATAGAGAGAAATGGAGAGAGGAGGGGAAGACAGAGAAGGGGAGAGTAAGACAGACACCTGCAGACCTGCTTCACCGCTTGTGAAGAGACTGCCCTGCAGGTGGGGAGCTGGGGCTGGAACTGGGATCCTTATGCTGGTCCCTGCACTTCCCTCCATGTGCACTTAACCCACTGAGCTACCACCCAACCCCCTAAATGACTAAATTTAAAAAACTGCTAGTTAACTTTTCTCTCTCAACTTTCTCTCACATAAAGGAACATAAATCTTTGGGGGAGGAATTCTATAATTTAAAGACATAAATATCCTTGTAAAAGGATGTCTATGAATACTTCTTTTCATATTGGCATATACCCCTTCCAAGCTGTCTCTTCCCTTCTTTTGTCCTGACTTATCTTTCTCTTCCATCACTTTAATTTTTTTCATGTGGTCACACCTGGTAATACCTTATTTCAGTTGAGAACAGAAATTTGTCATTTCTACAAAAATGATAAATGATTCATCTTCCCCCCACCCCTTTGTCAACTCAATTCTAACTGAAGTATTCTCTGCACACTCCAGAACTTACAAGAATTCACACCATCTCAGCAAAACGCAAACGAAGAGCAGACACGAATGCTGTTCTGCAATGGACAGATCCCGGGGATGTGATAATCATGAGAGCACATGCCCCTATTCTCTATTCCAGTTGTCAGGATTTATGTTGCATCAGCAAATTGAGTTCTGGTGCAAATGCTGCCTAAGCAAATGTTCTGACAGCCTCCCGAAGATAGCTATGGAATGATGGAAGAGGCAGTTGAAGAGGCAGTTGAAGAGGAAGTTGTCGGGCTGAGCTTCACTGACGGGAGACAGACGACCAGGGACTCATGGTTGAGCTGTACGCAGTATCTCTTTATTCATGCAGGACACAGCGCAATCTATACCAAGCTAGACTAAACTAACAACTAACAAAAACGAACAATGTTGTCTTTATATATACTTCCCAAGTAGGGTGTGAACAGGATGTGACGCAGAGAGGGTGGAGAGAAAAGTGACTGGTGAAAATCAGGGTGTGACAAGGAGAGGATCAGGGTGTGACAAGAAGAGGGGGTGGAGCAGGTGAGAATTCTACCACTAAACCACCAATGCCCTGGAGGGAAGGTGGTGCTTTATGTAAATGTAAAAGTGATTTATGTAAATAGACGGCAGTGGTTATGTAAATAGAATACAGTGGTTATATAAATAGAATGCAGTGTTAAGCAGGGGGGATTTAAACCAAATGAAACAGAAGGGGTTTTTAAAAGCAGAATTAGAAGATACCAACAGGCAGTGAAGTTAAAACTTCCTCAATAGTTAGACTGGGTTAAAGAGTTAAGCAGGGGCCGGGTGGTGGCACACCTGGTTGCATGTCTGCAACCTTAGGAGAACTGCTGTAGCTTCCAATATTTTATTTTTCCTTATTTATGGGATATATAGAGAGAGAAATTGAGAGGGAGGGAGCAGACAGAGATGGAAAGAGAGAGTCACCTGCAGCACTGCTTCACCACACATGTAACTTTCCTCCTGCAGGTGGAGACACTTGGGATTTGAACCAGATCCTTGTACGTGGCAATATATGTGCTCAACCAGGTGTGCCACCACTGGACCCAATGCAGTGCATTCATTTTTTCTTTTTTTAAAGTAAGAATTCTAGGAGTCAGGCAGTGGTACAGCTGGTTAAGCACATGTGGCGCAAAGCACAAGGACTGGTGTAAGGATCCCGGTTCGAGCCCTGGCTCCTCACCTGCAGGGGAGTTGCTTCACAAGTGGTGAAGCAGGTCTGCAGGTGTCTATCTTTCTCTCCCCCTCTGTCTCCTCCTCCTCTCTCCATTTCTCTCTGTCCTATCCAACAACAATGACATCAATAACCACAACAATGTTAAAACAACAAGGGCAACAAAAAATTAAATAAATAAATATAAAAATATAAAATAAAAAATAAGAATGCTTATATATTAACTGCTTTTTTTTTTGTTTTTTTTTAGCCACCAGGTTCCAGATGCTACCATGATACCAACCAGACTTTGCAGGGCAGATGATCCCACAAATGTGCCCTGGAGCCCCATTTCCCCAGAACCCCACCCCACTAGGGAAAGACAGAGACAGGCTGGGAGTATGGATTGACCTGTCAATGCTCATGTTCAGCGGGGAAGCAATTACAGAAGCCAGACCTTCCACCTTCTGCATCCCACAATGACCCTGGGTCCATACTCCCAGAAGGTTAAAGAATAGGAAAGCTATCAGGGGAGAGGACGGGATATGGAGTTCTAGTGGTGGGAATTGTGTGGGGTTGTACTCCTCTTATCCTATGGCCTTGCCAGTGTTTCCATTTTATAAATAAAAAAATTTTTAAAGTAAAAATGCAAGATAAAGAACACATTTGAACAGAGAAAGGAGAAATACACCTGGTGTGTATTCTTCAGTAGCAGCCAAAGTGTGGGCTTGTTATCCACAGAGAGGAGGAAACAATTCATTGTGCAGGGTTACCACAAGGTCTCTGTGATTCCCTCTGCTTCAATCACCGTAAACCTGTATACCTATAGCATCCATACTTGTATTTGTGCTTACACGGTAGCCCAGGGGATGGGTTCGGGGCCACACCTAACTGTTTATGAACCTCTCAGAAGGATCTAGACGCTCTTCGTTCAGCATGGGGTGTTTGGCTAGAAAGGTCTAGCTGAAGTGTGAGTCTTATTACCCTGATGCTCATCCTGGGCTGGCTGGGGTCTCACAAAAGTAGGTGTGAAGGCCAGGGCAGTCATCCCAGCTCACAGCCCCATGGAACATACAGCAACATGTGCTGTCACCCTCTCAGCCAGCATAGGTCAGAGCCACCCACACCTGGCAGAGAATCAAGGTCAGCCAGTCTTAAGCAGTTGTTACATCAGGACCCATCTGGCAGGGCTTAAAGAAATTTATGGGGAGTTGGGCGGTAGCTCAGCAGGTTAAGCACTGGTGGCACAAAGTGCAAGGACCGGCATAAGGATCCCAGTTTGAGCCCCTGGCTCAACACCTGCAGGGGAGTCACTTCACAGGTGGTGAAGCAGGTCTGCAGGTGTCTTTCTTTCTTTCTTTCCCCCTCTGTCTTCCCCTCCTCTCTCTATTTCTCTCTATCCTGTCCAACAACAACAATATCAATAACAACAACAATAATAATTACAGCAATAAAATAACAAGGGCAACAAAAGGGAATAAATATTTAAAAAAAATTATGACCACACCAACTTGTCCAGAACCTTCCCCATCTAATGCCCTAGGGAAAGATAGAAACAGGCTGGGGGTATGGATCATCCTGCCAACATCATGTCCAGAGGAGAAGCAATTACAGAAGCCAGAGCTCCCACCTTCTACTCCCCCAAAAGAATTTTCGTCTATACTCCCTGAGGGATAAAGAATAGGGAGCTTCCAATGGAGGGGATGGGACATGAAACTCTGGTGGTGGGAACTGTATGGAATTGTACCCCTGTTAACTTGAGATCTTATTAATCATTATTAAATTATTAATAAAAAATTTAAAAATACACAACTAATTTTTTATTTTTTAATATTTTTATTTATTTATTACTGGATAGAGACAGAGTGAAATTGAGAGGGGGGGAGGAGATAGAGAAGGAAAGAGACAGACACCTGCAGCCTGCTTCACCACTCATGAAGCTTTCCCCCTGCAGGTGGGGACTACGGGCTTCAACATGGGTCCTTGCTCACTGTAATGTGTGCACTTAGCCAGGTGCACCACCACCTGGCCCCCCAAACTAACATTAAAAAAAAATATTTATTTATTTCCTTTTTGTTGCCCTTGTTTTTATTATTGTTGTAGTTACTATTGTTGTTGTTATTGATGTCATCATTGTTGGACAGAACAGAGAGAAATGGAGAGAGGAGGGGAAGACAGAGAGGGGAGAGAAAGACAGACACCTGTAGACTGCTTCACCGCCTGTGAAGCGACTCCCCTGCAGGTGGGTGGGGGGGGGGGCTCGAACCGGTATCCTCATGCCGGTCTTTGAGCTTTGTGCCAAGTGCACTTAACCCACTGCGCTACCGCCCGACTCCCCAAAACTAACATTTGAAATGCATAAAATATTCAGGGTTATAAAGAAATTTCATAATTTTGAAATAATGACATCAGAATATTGAAACATTGATTCTAGATTAGAAAATGCCGATTTTTAATTCATGTGTTAAGTAGCAAGACTAGTGACAGGTTTAATAATCATAACCCTCCCTCCTCTTCCTTCTATTTCCCTCTGTCTCTATCAAAAAGGAAAGAAAAAAATGTCTGTCAAGAGCTGTAGATTAATTTTGCAGGCACTGCATCCCAGCAATAACCCTGGCAAGGGAGAAAGAAAGAGAGGAGATGGAGAGAGAGAGAGAGAGAGAGAGAGAGAGAATATACCATAGCACACACTTCTTATATGGGAGAGACTAGACAGGAACCTAGGTTGTGTTCAAGGCATTTTCACAGGTGAGTTACTTTGCCCCACCCACCAGCCTCCTGCCCCCAGGATTCTACCCCAGCATCTTGTGAATCCTACCAGAGTGAACATTAGCTGTTAGTTGGATGGAAGCAAATCGCACCAAGTTCCAGAAAATAAAAAGGGAAAAGACTGGGGCACTCATAGGCTTCCCAGCGGGCATGGAAGTGAATGGAGGAGAGGATGGTGTGGAGGTTGCTGGAAGTGGATGTTGGAATGAAAAGGTGGCCCCAGGGGAATAGTGCAGCAGGTTAAGCGCACTTGGCGCAAAGCCAAGGACAATGGTAAGGATCGCGGTTCCAGGCCCCGGCTCACCTGCAGAAGAGTTGCTTCACAGGCAGTGAAGCAGGTCTTCAGGTGGTTTTCTTTCTCTCTCTCTGTCTTCACCTTCTCTCACCATTTCTCTGTCCTATCCAACAATGATGACATCAATAACAACAACAATAATAACTACAGCGACAATAAAAAGGGCAACAAAAAGGAAATAAATAAATAAATAAATACTAAAAAAAGAAAAGAAAAGAAAAGAAAAAAGATGGCCCCTGACTGCCACTTGTTTCTGTTGACAGAGAGAATGTGGGACTCTGAAGTCCACGCTGGACAGAGCCAGTGTAGGATGGAATTTGCAGAGTGGCTCGGAATGTGGACTCTGACACCTGCCACAACAGACTTTGAATCCCAACCCTGCCATTAACCGTCGTGTACTCTACAATTGTCCTTCATGATTGCATTTCTCCTGTGCCATGCGAATGATAATACCCACCTAACAAATTTGCTTTGGACAGTGGGTGAAATGATGTTGACGGGATACTCGATTCAGTGCCTGGTGCTTCCACGTGCCCTCCACCAAGATTTCTGCAATACTCTTTGACCTAGTGTCATTATAAAGGTCCGCTTCCCTATTGCAAGCAAAACCTTCCAATCATCCAACACCGCTAAAACATTAGTGCTGTCTCACATATGGCCAGCAGGGGGCAGCAAACACCATATTATCCGCTCAGGCTTAGAGGCCTGTAAAGGGGGTGATGGAACGCATGTGTGTGAAGCCACTCTGGGCTCACACAGGAAGAACTAGGTGATTTAGCTCCTTTCCGCACCCTTTGCAAAGGCCACAATGCTCTAGTCCCTATTCTAGGCCGAAACCCTCCCAGACCACTGAGACACTGCCAAGAAATATTAAAATAAATATTAAAAATAAATAAACAAATAAAGTGTTTATTTTATGATGGAGAGGGACATAGAAGCAGACAAGGCAAAGGAGAAGCATTTTTTTATATTTATTTTATTATTCCGTTTTGTTGCCCTTGTTGTTTTATTGTTGTAGTTATTATTGTTGTTGTTGTTGTTGGATAGGACAGAGAGAAATGGAGAGAGAAGGGGAAGACAGAGAGGAGGAGAGAAAGACAGACACCTGCAGACCTGCTTCACTGCCTGTGAAGCGACTCCCCTGCAGGTGGGGAGCCGGGGTTCGAACCGGGATCCTTATGCCGGTCCTTGTGCTTTGCGCCACCTGCGCTTAACCCGCTGCACTACAGCCCGACTCCTGCATTTTTTTTTTTTTATTACAGTCACCAGGCTTTGCCCACTAGATTCCCTAGATTTCACTCATAAGAGAAAAAAGTTTCTCTCTCACTCTCACTCTCTCCTCTTCCTCCTTATTCTTATAAATACAACATTAGGGACTGAAACTAGGGTCTTCTACATGCACAGTAGTACTGAACAGCCTTCCAGGCCCATGTTTTCTTTTATTTGGGGGAGGGGGGGAGCAGCAAAATAGCTCATTTGGATAGTGTGACTTCTGCTGTACATGTGCTCCGGATCCGAGCCCAGCACTTAGCTCACTGAAGAAAACGTTGATGCCAAGGCCTCTCCCCCTCTCTTTCTTTTTCCTCCAGTCTCCGGAGCTTGGTGCCAGCACTATGAATCCATGGCTTCTCAAGGCATGTTTTCCCCCCCTTTTCATTCGACAGGACAGAGAGAAATTGAGAGGGGATGTGGAGACAGAACGAGTGAGAAAAAGATAGACAGCTGCAGACCTGTTTCACTGATCGTTAAACATTCTCCCTGCAGGGTACGCTACCGCCCGGCTTTCTCTCTCTCTTAAAATTTTATTTATTTATTTATTGGATAGAAACAGTTGGAAATTGAGAGGGAAGGGGTGATAGGGAGAGAGACAGAGAGACACCTGCAACACTGCCTTACCACTCACAAAGATTTCCTCCTGCAGGTGCGGACCAGGGGCTTGAACCTTGCACATTGTAACATGTGCACTCAACCAGGTGTGCCACCACCCAGCCCCTAAAGCAGTTTGATTTTTTTTTTTTTTACCAGGGCACTGCTCAGCTCTGGTTTATGGTGGTACAGGGGATTAAACTTGGGACTTCAGAGTCTCAGGCATGAGACTCTCTTTGCATACCATTATGCTATCTACCTTTCTCTCTCGCTTTCTTTCTCTCTTCCTTTATCTAAAAATACACAGAGATAGAGAGATAAACACAGTGAGAGAAGAGACACCACAACACCATTTCATCCTTTGTGAAACTCTCATGAGGTGCCTGGGCTTGAACCCACAGCCTTGAGTGAGATCAGGTATACATTCTATCAGGTGAGTTATCTAATGACTGCCCCCCATAAGTGAAAATTTGTACTAAGAAATTTTGAACAGCATCTCCCATCTACCTCAACCTATACCCCTTGGCAGTACCATTCCAATCTATGTCCACAAGTTTCATATATATATATATATATATATATATATATATATATATATTTATATATATTTATTTATATATATTTATTTATTGGGAGGATTAATGGGTTACAGTCAACAGTAAATACAGTTGTTGATAGATGTGTAAAATGTCTCCGTTTTCTGGATAATACCTTAATCCCCTGCCTGGGTCCTTCTCTACCATCATGTACCAGGACCTGAACCTTTCTCTCCTCCCCACCCCAAGAGTCCTTTACTTTGGTGCAAGATAGCAAACCCAGTCCAAGTTCTGCTTTGTGTTCCCCTTCTGTTCTTATTTTTCAATTTCTATCTATTATTGACATCATCCCATATTCATCCTTCTCTTTCTAGCTTATCTCATTTAATATGATTCCTTCAGGCTCCTTCCAAGATGAAGAAGGTGAATTCATCATTTTTATTAGCTGAGTAGTATTCCATTGTGTATATATACCACAACTTTCTCAGCCACTCATTTGTTGTACAACTTTGATATTTTTAGGTGCCACATGTAAGTTAGATCACACAGTATTCCTTTATTTGATTTCTACCACTTAGCAGAATGCTCTCACTGTTTCATGAGCATTCAGCAGTCTTACTGAAAGGCTGAAGTGATGAAGAACTGAGGCCTCCTGCCAGTCTCCAAACCACCCAAACTGAGTGTGCCATCTTGGAAGTGGATCTTCCATCCTCAGTCAAACCTCCCTGTAAGGCAGACCCAGTCCTCCTACTAGACTCATCTCAGAAGAGACTTCCTCAACCAGAACTAACCGGTTAACTCATTCCAGAATTCCTGAACTCCAGCAACTGTGAGAAAAAAATAGTTGTCAAATGTAGGGAAATTGTTCAGATGCAGTCACATCCACCATGTTGTCCCCTCAGGGTATTGTGAATTCCTTAGAGAGTTGAAATTCTATTCCCGGAGTGCCTTGTTCCACCATGTTGTCCCCTCAGGGTATTGTCAATTCCTGTGAGAGAAACCCTATTCTTGGAGTGCCTTGTTTTCTAGTCAATTCTGTCCCAACTCGTCACTTCCGGTTTTTGCCCTTTATAAAGCCCTCCTGCTTCCGCCTCTCTCTCTTTTTGCCGCTTTTCACCTTGGTGACCTGACACAGGGAAGAGTTGTTGCGTGTAGCAGGAGGTGGCCATTTTGCTAGCTCCACGTGGCCAGAACCTCTGCGCTCTCACCCAGCTCTGAGGTGCCCGCTTGAATAAAGATCTGTGTTCCGTCTCTGCTCTGGATCTCCTCTTTCTCCTCCACGTCACAGCCAGACAATCAAACATAAAGAGTTGGGTCCCAAAGCTATGAACTGTATTCTCAGACCCTAGTGGGTAGGCTGTAGCCTGGAGATACTAAATGACTTAGTTTCCAGACTGCCTCACTTACCTGCTTTGCATTTTTGAGTATCTGTATCTCTCTCTCCGTGTCTCTCTTTTTCAGATAAAGATAAAGGAAGAAGGGAAGCGACCACAGCACCAAAGTTCCCTTCAGTGAAGTGGAGGCTAGATTTAAACCTTGGTTGCACATGTGGTAAAGCAGCATACTACTCAAGTGAGCTATTTTGTCACCCCTGCACATAGGCTTTTATATTTTTTTCATTATTTTATTTGTGATTAATACTGGATTACAAAACTGTAAGATTCCAAGGTATAGTTCCACATCACATCCACCACCAAAAGATCTCTCCACAAAGGTTTTCCTTTGAAGAGAAGTCTACCACAAAAAGCTGAAAGCGAATAAAGAATCAAACCACTGGACTCTGAACACATCAGATTTGATGACCTCTAACATGTTAATTGGACCTATCAGTCTGAAAATAAAAACCTATATTTTACCAGAAAATTGCTGAACTTTTGGCTCCTGTTGGCAATTATAGGGGTTGAACCTGGGTCCTTGGAGGCTCGGGCATGAAAGATTTTTGCAGAACCAATTTGCTCCCTCCCCCACAAACACTTCTTATAAACACTGGAGTAGAATATTGTTCAGAGATTGTATTTTCTTATAAGGAAGCACAGTCCTTGAGAGTGGAGACAAAAATCCACAGTACTGCCCATGGATAATTTATCAGGAGCTGGGCAGGGTCCAGGCCATGGAGAAAGTGTTGCTTTTAAAAAGGAAAGAGCCCCTCTATGGGCAAAACTCCACTCTCAGACTACCATCTATATGTTCTAAGGGAAGAGATGGATTTGCTTCTGTTGCTGACAAATGGTCAGAAGGACAATGATACTTGGCTGTATCAGGCTAGTTTGCTCTGGGTACTCTGGGCCAGGCCTGGGGTAGGGTCTGCTTTCATAAGCTCATATACTCTCCAGGACTGTTAGGTGATAGGCATTGCAAAGGCCGGGGAGATGGAGGATGGTAGGTTCAATGATTTGCTGGAGTCCAGATGCAAGTTAAACTCTGGGGATCAGAAGACAGCTTCTCTGGAAGAGTATGTGTCTTGCCATAGGTGCAGCCCAAATTTGAGTCCCTGCACCACATGAGATGGTCACAGCACCAGGGGAAGTTCCACTGCTATGATCTCTCTCCTCTCCTCTCCTCTCCTCTCCTCTCCTCTCCTCTCCTCTCCTCTCCTCTCCTCTCCTCTCCTCCCCTCCCCTCCCCTCCCCTCTCCTCTCGATTTCTCTCTCTCGATTTCTCTCTCTCTCTCTCCTCTCTCAGCCTTGAAGCATGGAAATTGTAGATATTTACAAAATTAAGGTCCCAGTGCTTTCAAAACAAACAAAAAATAAGCAAGCAAAAGCAAAATTAAAAAAATAAATAACTCAGGCAACAGAGAACCTTTTTACCAGTTCATGTATTGCAGATTCCTACTCAGAGCAAATAAGCCCCTTTTGGCACCTGCAGCTTTACTCCTGAGCATTTTAAGAGTTGACCTTAAAAAAGCTGCTGGGGGGGGGGGGTTCGGGCGGTTGCGCAGTGGGTTAAGCGCACGTGGTGCAAAGCACAAGGACCAGTATAAGGATCCTGGTTCACCCCGGCTCCCCCACCTGCAGGGGAGTCTCTTCACAGGCAGTGAAGCAGGTCTGCAGGTGTCTATCTTTCTCTCCCCCTCTCTGTCTTCCCCTCTTCTCTCCATTTCTCTCTGACCTATCCAACAACGAACAACATCAACAATGGCAATAATAATAACCACAACGAGGCTACAACAAGGGCAACAAAAAAGGGGAAAAAATGGCCTCCAGGAGCGGTGGATTCATGGTGCAGGTACCGAGCCCAGAAATAACCCTGGAGGGGAAAAAAAAAAAGCTGCTATGGGCTGAAGAGCTAGCTTACCTGATAGGATACCTGCACCTGCTCTGCCTTATGTGCAACCAAGGTTCAAACCTCAGCAGCATGGAATATTCCATGGCACTGGAAGAAGCTGGACTGTTTATCCTTCTCTTTGTTTATCTCTCTATGACTTTCTCTCTATCTCTCTGTCAAAATAGTGGCCTAGAGTAGCAAAATCACATATGTGTGAGACCAGAAAAAAAAAAAAAGGAAAGAAGGAAGGATGAAAGGATGGAAGGATAGAAGGATGGAAGGAAGGAATGAAGGGAGGAGAAATGGAGTGAGGGACAGAGGGAGGGATAGAAAGGAAAGAGAAAATTGTCCAGGGGACCAGGGGTGGTGTACTCCATTAAGCACACATATCACCATGTGCAAGGATAAGGGTTCAAGTCCCTGCTCTCCACCTAAAGGGAGGACAGTTCATGAGCAGCGAAGCAGGTCTGCCGATGCCTATCTTTCTCTCTCCCTCTTTATCTCCACTCCCCTCTTAATTTCTCTCTGTTCTGTCGAATAAAAATAAAGTAGAAGGGGAAAATAAATGACTGTTAGGAGCTATGGATCTGTAGTGCAGGCACTGAGCCCCAACAGTAACCCTTGGTGGCAACAACAGCAACAACAACAAAATAATAATAAGATAATAAAAATAAATTTTTAAAAAGAAGAAAACCAATCACTCATGCAACAGAAATTAACTGACATTTACTTTGTGGCCAATTGCTGTTCCGGTATGCGGACATAGAAGGGCAAGAAAAACAGAAGTTGGAGCTCCCTCAGGCTAAGCTAGGAGCTGGGTTTGAGAAGGACATGAGAAGCCATGAACTATTTCCAAGGTTTCTAAATGAATTCCAGACAGCAAAGGAAAATTCCCTTCAGAATCCTGAAGACCCAGACCATCCTTAGAGCACAGCTAGAAAAATACCCCCAAGAGTCAGGCAGAGTAGGTGGGGCCTGGAGCTAGATCACACAGAGGCATGAACCCCCAAAGACAGCCCCTCCTAGAAGCCTTCCAGTGTTGAATTCAACACTGATCATGCTTCTTCCGACTGAGTACCTTCCCAGGACCTACCAGCAAGGACCACCCCTACCCCCTGACCACCCTGGGTTCCAGTAAGTGTAGAATGCCTGCTTCTGTTAGCATGCTCCAAGGACATGGTACTAAAATAGCTTGTTCCAGAGGTGGATTCATGAGAGTCACAATATTAAGACAACTCGTTCTGTAAGATCAGTCCTTGAGAAACTCTGCCATTTAAAGTCAAGTGTGTGCTCTTCTTATTTAGAGAGAGATTTTCAGGTGCAGAGACTTTTTTTTTCTTTTTTGCCATCAGGGTTATTGCTGGGGCTCTGTTCTTTCAAATATATATATATATATAGCGCAGATATTTACATATATATTTGCATAGGGAGAGAGAATGAGGGAGAGAGATGGGTAACAGAGAGGAGAGACACACAGCACAGCTCCACCACACATGAAGATTCTTCCCCTGTAGAGATTTTCCCAGCATGGTACAAATCTGGTCCTCACACATGGTAAAGTGGTAAAGTGTGCTCTCTAGATGAGAGGGGGAAAACGGATTGAATGCCTCAAACTGTTTGATGCATAGACCCCAGTTCTGAGTATATATTCCTTTAATCTAAGCACTTAAGGCTTCAAACGGCTAACCTGAATGAATTTTAATCGTGGGCTTACATTGCTAATACATTTCCAATAATGACTTTTTTTCTTTGAAATATTAAGTCATCTGTAATCTTAGATCAGAGAGACCAGAAGCAAGCGTGACTACATTAGACAGAGTTATATGTAAATAGCATTAAATGACATCAATCATGGTGAAGTTTTGTACGATACAGAAAATCCTAATAATGGGATTTTTCAAAGTCAACCAAATTTTCAAATAGCTTGGTTATGATCATAACTATCTATTGCCTTCTTAAACCCAAAGACAGCAGGAACCCTCCCCATTCTTCATAAAACCCATATTTCTCCCAGTCGTGGAACCTTTGGGGGTCTGGCTTGTTTTTCAACAGGGTTGTCTTGATCCATACCAGCTGACACCGCATCTACTGATCTCAACCTAATCTATGCAACCAGTTCCACCTTGGCGTGTTTCACTTCAGACTGTGTTCACAGACGACAGGCCTGTTGCAATGTCAGCCTTTCAGCGCCAGTACTCTGGTAAGATTGTTCCTTGCTCATAAGACTCCTTAGTTCCATTTCTGGTAGTGCACTTCCTAACAAAGCCCCAACACCTAGATAGGAACCAGGGCCCAAGAGACAGAGCACATGTACACATGTATCCATAAGTTAGGGGGAAACATATACATTAAAAACATTAAAGCAAAAGTGCACAATAGCTCTCAGTGATCCAATAAATGCAGCAAGCAAGTAGAAAGATATTTTAAAAAGACAATAAAAAATACTTAATCAAATAGTTTCTACTTAGACCTAGATGTTCTCCTCACCTTCTTCTTATTTGACTTCCCTCAATCACTTCAAGGCTAACCTTGTCAGACAAAGTAAAGACTACAAAAACTGGATAAGGATATGAGACTGGCATACTTTTTATTTTATTTATTTATTTATTTATTTATTTATTTTTATTTTTAAAAATTTATTAGGGGATTAGTGTTTTATTTTATTTTTTTTAATTATTTCTTTATTGGGGAATTAATGCTTTACATTCAACAGTAAATACAATAGTTTGTACATGCATAACATTCCCCAGATTCCCATTTAACAATACAACCCCCACTATGTCATTCATCATTTTTCATGGACCTGTATTCTCCCCACCCATCCACCCACCCCAGAGTCTTTTACTTTGGTGTAAGACTCCAATTCCATTTCAGGTTCGACTTGTGTTTTCTTTTCTAATCTTGTTTTTCAACTTCGGCCTGAGAGTGAGATCATCCCATATTCATCCTTCTGTTTCTGATTTATTTCACTCAACATGATTTTTTTAGCCAAAACCTGGAAGCAACCCAGGTGTCCAACAACAGATGAGTGGCTGAGCAAGTTGTGATATATATACACAATGGAATACTACTCAGCTGTAAAAAATGATGACTTCACCATTTTCAGCCGATCTTGGATGGACCTTGAGACTGGCATACTTTAATGATGGCGCTTTGGCTTACTACCAGGTCACCTCATCCCCTGGGGCCTTAGTCAGGGAATCTTGGGATTCCCACACATACAGGATGGGCTTAGACCTCTAATAGATACCTCTTTCCATTGTCACTGGTCATCTCTATCAGGAACAATATAATGGACCCCTACATGGACCCCTATAGGACCTTGCCCTCTATGTGGATCAATAGTGGTAGGGACTGCCTCATTCTCTGAAGGGAGGTTGGGCCAAAATCCTCTACCACTTGAGAAAGATCAGTCTAGCAATGGGTGCAACCTAGAACGTTCCTAGCTATGACCACAGAATGCGTACTCAGACCTACAGGAATGCAGAGGTTACACAGGCTCCTGCACTGAATGAATCTAGGCCCCAGATCAAATCGACGAGGTTTACAGTTAATGATATTTATATACTTTTCCCAGATTTGGGAGCTACTCTCTTCCCTGATCCAGCTTTCTAGTCCTATTTCCAACCTTGACACCATCTCCCCAGATAATACCTTTGGCTTACCTGCATAGCAGGCTCAGGCAGCAATTAGTAAAGTCATGGCCCTTTGGAATATACCTAAAATAGATCTACTAACTTTATCCAAAATGGAAACCTAAAATTTCATCTGCTATATTCTTGCCTTTAGTTTCCAGATTATTAAACAAATGTGTTCTGCTTTATAGCTTATTGCTTTTTCAGACACCAAATTGCACGATGCCAAGCTGACTCCACCAGGCAGACGATCTCACCAATGTGTCCTGGAACCCCACCTCTTATCCTATGATTTTGTTGATATTTTCTATTTTATGAATAAATTAAATAAATAAAACACTAGATATATATTTAATTAACATATATTTACATATATATCTGCATAGAGAGAGAATGAGAGAAAGAGGGAGATGGGAAACAGAGAGGAGAGACACACAGCACAGCTCCGCCACTCATGAGGCTTCTTCCCCCTCTGTATAGATTCTCCCAGCATGGTACGAATGTGGTTCTCACACATGGGGAAGTAGTAAAGTATGCTCTCTGTGGGTGATCTATCTCCTGCCCCCCTCCTGCTTTGTTGAAGTAAAGATGGTTTACAAGGCTGTATATGTTTGGGGGACTCTATTTCACCTCCCATCAGATCACACCATCCATCCACTACTGAGGTGCGAATACTCCTTTCCCACTGCCCAGTTTGACCCATTCTGCCAGTCCCTTGCACCTCAGCTCTATGCCAATGTCTCAGGGCTTGTTTTTTGTTTGACTTTGTTTCATTTCTTTCCTTTGTTTCTCTCCATCTCACTTTCATAAGTGAAGCTGTCCTGACATATCCTTCCTTTACCGGCTCAGTTTGCTTAGCAAGAAACCCTGCAGCAGTAAAAGGCAAAAAGGTCATCCTTTCTTCCAGCCAAGTAGTACTCCATGGAGTTTATAAGGATCACCTTCCTTATCTAGTTTCCTGTTGTTGGGTAATTGGTGTGTTCCCCTGTCTTGGCTCTTGTAAACAGTAATGCAATGAACATAGGCATACGTGTATCTTTCCAAATCAGTATTTTTGTGTGGTTTGGGTAAATGCCTTGGAGTGGGACCTGTGATTGGGTCTATTTTTAACAACATGAGAAATCTCCAAACTGTTTTCCTTACTGGTCAGACCAGTTTACAGTCCTACCAACAGAGTCCACGATAACTTTTACTCCACATTCTTGCCAACCCATGTCAGTTTGGTGCCTTTTTTATAGACCATTCTCTTTTTTTTGTTTGTTTGTTTTTTTGCCTCCCAGGTTATTGTTGGGGCTCGGTGCTGGCACTGCAAATTCACTTGTCCTGGTGGCCATTTTTTCCATTTTATTGGATAGGACAGAGAGAGTTTGAGAGAGGAGGGGGAGGTAGAGAAGGAGAAAGATAGACACCTGCAAGACCTGCTTCACCACTTGTGAAGTGTGGGTTGAAACCTGGATCCTTGTGTGGGTCCTTGGTGCTTAGTATTATGTGCCCTTACATGCATGTGCTACCACCAACCCCCAATATAGACCATTCTCATGAGTATGAGGTGATATCGCATTGTGATTTTGACTCTCATTTCCCTGATAATTAATGAGTGATGGTAAACATTTTCTTCTGTGTGGTTAGCACCTACAAGCCATCTGTGATGAAATGTCAGTTCTTCTCCCTCATTTTCAATGAGGTCATTTGCTCTTTTGTTGTTTACTTTTGATTTTTTTTTTATGTTGGCTCTTTGCTAGCTAAATGTTTTACAGTATTATGTAGGGTATCTTTTTGTCTTAATGGTTTCTTTTGTTGGCCAGAAGTTTTTCAGTTTGGTGCTACCACACTTGTTTGCTGGGCTTTCTGGCTTTCTTTGCCATTGGTGTCTAATCTCTAAAGACATCCCCACAGACACTACCATCCAGTGATTCCCTATATTTTCTCCAAAGCACCATATGGTTCGGGGTCTTGTTGGGCATTATGCCAGCTCCCCCCTGCTCCATGCTACATTGCTTGATGCTGTGGTCTATTTACATAATCATTGTTTTGCCTGAGACCCACCCTGCCTGCAGGGTATTGTTTAATGCCACTGGTTAGAACCTTCACAACAGCTGCTATGGAAGCTTTTTACCTTTGCACTCTTTTCTTTTCTCCACTCCCTCTCCTAGCCATTTCCTTTTCCGACCTGCTGCTTCCGTTTCAAAAGATATAAAGGCGTTGTCTCTGATCAATAAAGGCATTGCATTGCGTTCCCGTTCAACCATGAGTTCCTGGTCTCTTCCCTCTCTGGTAACGCTAGCCCAGCAGGGTCTAAACTCTAAGAACTATCACACATTCACTTTTAGGAATACTGATCTAGTTTCATTCCTTCATAGCTACCTGTTTTTTCTAGTAACAGTTATTAAAGAGACTGCCTTTGTCCCATTGCTTTGTATGCATTTGCATCTCTGTCATACATGACATCCACATCTTTGAGGATTTATTTCTGGGCTCTCAATTCTATTCCATTAATTTTTTGTCTGTCCTAATACCACACTGTTCTGATGACTATAGCTTTGTAGAACATTTTGAAACTGGGGAGTATCATGCCTCCATTCTTGTTTTTTTTCTCAGAATTATCAAGGAGAGATGTTTATATGGTTTTTAATGATTTAAAATTTTTTTTTATATTTATTGATTTTTCCTGTTGTTGCCCTTGTTTTTTTTATTGTTTTTGTTGTTATTGATGTCATTGTTGTTGGATAGGATAGAGAGAAATGGAGAGAGGAGGGGAAGACAGAGAGGGGGAGAGAAAGATAGACACCTGCAGACCTGCTTCACCGCTTGTGAAGAGACTCCCCTGCAGATGGGGAGCTGGGGGCTTGAACCAGGATCCTTATACCGGTCCTTGTGCTTTGTGCCACATGCACTTAACCTGCTGCACTATTGTCCGACTCCCAATGATTTTTTTTTTTTTTTTTAACCAAAGTACAACTTAGGTCTGGCTTTGGTGATGCTGAGGATGGGATCAGAGGTGTCTCATATTCAAATCCTTTTCATAATTCCTGTGCTGCCTCTCCATTCCTATCAAGCCCAGATACTAATCACAAAAGGTATTCAAAAAAAAAAGTTTAGTTCTGCCTTTTACTGGATTTCATTATTTTATTAGCAAGTCTGCGTCTCCTTTTGGGCTGGAACTTTATATTCACAATACTATACTTGTTTCATGAAGGTATTTTGTGGTTCTAATCAAGCTCCTTAAAGATGGGGTCTGGAGATGGTTTGCCTAGTAGAGCACACACCTTGCTACAAGTGGAATTCTGGGCTTAAGTCTTGATATCACATACAAGTATCACAGATGGTGCCAGGAGAACTCCATGGATGGTGGAGACAAGACATGAGGCCCTGGGCTCATTCCCTGTCACCACATATATAGAAATGAAATACTATATTGAAAAAAAGAGGGGTGGTGGTGATGGTGGTGGCTCATGTAGTTGAGTACTCATGCTACAATGGACAAGGACCTAGGTTCAAACTCACAGTCCTTACCTGCAGGGAGAAAGTTTTGCAAGTGGTGAAGCAGGGCTGCAGGTGTTTTCCTGTCTCTTCCTTTCTATCTCTCCTTCCCTCTCAATTTCTGACTGTCTCTGTCTAATAAATAAGTAAAGATAAAAATTAAAATTAAAAAAATATGGACCCAGACTGTTGTGCTGTAAGCCGCCTTGACTTGTCCCCTAAATGGGTCTCTTCATTCACAAGGAGTCCAAGTGAGTCCTTGAGGCCAGTTTGGGACCTGCCCAGGAATGTGTGAGAATTTTAGTTGCACAAAAGGAGCAAGGGGACAGTGATTCCCATCTATGTAGGGAAGCCTGTGTCCCTTATCTACTGCAGTTTAGATCACCTGTCAACAGTGCACTGAAGCTACCCCCTCCCAGGAAGCAGCCAAATCTTTGCTTTAAGTCACATTCCAGCATCAAGCTAAGACCTTCATCTGCACAGGTATCACCAACTGTCATAAAAACTATCATTTGGGGCTGGGTGGTGGCACACTCAGTTAAACTTACATAGTACTAAGTGCAAGGACCTGTGCAAGTATCCAGGGTCAAGTCCCTGCTTCCCACCTGCAGGGGGAAGGAAGTTTCACAAGTGGTGAAGCAGGTCTGCAGGCCTCTCCAATCCCCTCTCCTCCAGGGTTATTGCTGGGGCTCAGTGCCAGTACTACGAATCCATTGCTCCCGGAGGCCATTTCTTCATTTTTTTTTTTAATTTGATAGGACAGGGAGAAATTGGGAGGGGAGTTGGAGAGGGAGAGAGAAAGAGAGAGACCTGAAGACCTGCTTTGCCACTTGTGAAGCAACACTCCTGCAGGTGGATAGCAGGGTCTTGAACCTGGATCCTTGAGCAGGTACTTGCTTAACCGGAGCGCTGCCACCGCCTAGTCCCCAGAGGTCTTTCTTTTTCTTTCATTCTTTTTCTTTCTTTCATTCTCTTTCTCCCCTTCTTTCTTCCTCCCTTTCTCTTTCTTTCTTTCTTTCTTTCTCTCTCTCTCTCTCTCTCTTTCTTTCTTTCTTTTCCTTCCTTCCTTCCTTCCTCCCTCCCTCCCTCTCTCCCTCCCTTCCTTCCTTCTTTTCCTTTTTTTCCTCCCTATCTCTCCCTCCTCTCTCAATTTCTCTCTGTCCTATCCAATTAAAAAAAAAAAAAGGAAAAATGGCCACCAGGAGCAGCGGATTGGTAGTGACAGCACCACATCCCATCGATAACCCTGGAGGGGTTAAAAAGAAAATAAAAATATCATGTTATCCCAGTTTTATCTTGGAAAAGCAGGATCAGTATAGTCAGGCTTGCACTTTCCTCCCCTTTTCCCACCCCAGAGTCTCTGTCAAGGGATTGTCTCAGATAACCAGAGTCCCTGCTAGAAAGTGAAGAGGAGTGTCAGCTTGCAGCTCTTTTTCTAGGCTTTGTTTCTGTCTACTCATGTTGTTCTGTGCTGGCTGTTCAGGAGGTGGCTCCACTGGCTGAGCATGGTGTTTGTATGCTTGAGGTTGCAGGTTTGATCCCCAGCACCACTCATGCCTCAAGTGGTCTAGATTCTCTTTTTCTCTTACATGTGTGAAGTTCTCTCTCAGCTGAATTAAAGCCATAAAAAAGGAGTGATGTATGATAAGAATATTTTATTTATTTAAAAAAAATTTTTGAGACAGAAACAGAGAAAGAGAGTGAAAGACCACAGCATGAAAGCTTCCTTCAATATGGTGCGGACAGGGCTGTCACCTGGGTTTTGCAAATGGCAAAGCAGTACACTAACCAAGTGAGCTTTTTTTTTTTTTGTAGTTGTTGTTGGCCATGTATTTTACACACATCTTCCTTGTTTTGACAGTGATTTTTTTTTAAATTGCCACCAGGGTTATCAATATGGCTTGGTTGTTGGCACCACGAATCCACCACTCCCAGCTGCCATTAAAAAAAAAAAATTTTTTTATTATCTTTATTTTTAGTTATAGGATAGAGACAGCCAGAAATCGAAAGGGAATGGAGAGACAGAGAGGGAGAGACAGAGAGACACCTGCAATACTGCTTTGGCATTTGCAAAGCATTCCCCCTTTAGATGGGAATGGGGGCTCGAACCTGGGTCCTTGTGCAGTGTAATATGTTCACTCAACCAGGTGTGTCACCACCTGCCCCGCCCCCAGCTGCCATTTTGTATTTCCCTTTCTACTTTATTTGACAGGATAGAGAAACTGAGAGGGGAGATAGAAAGGGAGAAAGAGGCGGAGCCAAGATGACCACTTGCAAGCAGTGGCTGGCATGAGCTCCAACAAGCAGAAGCTTGTGACAGGGGATTCTCTGGATAGGCTAGGATACTGGGCCGTCAGCAGGAGGGAGAATAAGGGGTCCTAAGGGTGAGACCACTCTTGGGTTAGAAAATGGAGGCCAGGGGATAAAAGAAAGAAAATCTTTTGATTATTTCTGAAGCTCACCTCCCCCCCCCCCCCAATCCCAAAACAAGCCCCCGGGGGCTGTAGAGCAGCTCCTAGCAGGCTCCCTGCTGAGTTATTTTCTTTACCAAGATTCCTGGCTCACCAGGGGTGTCATTCCAAACCTTTTACCTTTTTGTTTTCCTTCTCTCTCTCTTTTTTAAGTGGCTGGAGCTCTATCTGAGTGACAAAATGTCTGACCAATCAGAGCCTCACCCCTGCCTGGGAAAGACTACCTGGAGGTTTTGTTTTTTGTTTTTTTTTTTCCCTGGATACTTCTTACAATTGGCTGCCTTTGCTCAGGCTGCCTGATCTGGAGCAGTCCAAGCTGCAGACTGACTATTAGGATTTTTAACTCTAACCTATTTTATTATTACTATTATTATATACGTGTGTCCCTTTTGCCTCTCCTCCTTTAGGTTGACCAAAATTAACTGTTGTTGTTTTCTCCACTGCTAGGTGACTGAGTGTCCTATCCAGTGTGAGAGGAACTTGTTTATCTCTGCCTCTTCCCTGCACTCTCCTTTCTCCCTCCTCCTAGATAATTAAAAAAAAAAAAAAAACTCTTTCCTTTCACTGCTCTCTTTTTTTTTTTTTTCTTGTTCTTCTTTTCTTCCTTCCACCTTCTTTTGATTTCTGAATTCACTGACACTCCTTTGTGAATTATTTTGGGGGAGAAATCTGACTCAGAGTAGACTCTCTCTGTGTTTGTCTCTCTTCTCTAGTTCCCTTTCTCCTCTTGCTATCCCTAGAATTTACAGTGGACAATATTCAGTAGATTTGCATAATTGACTATTTTTGCTTTCGCTTTTTTCCTTTCTCTTTCTTTTTCTTTTGATTTTGGTTGCTATTTTTTCTTGAACTAGAGGTGTTGTTTGGCTAACTGGTATTGGTTGAACTGCATCCATTCTTGCTTAAGTCATCGTTGTTATAATTTCTGAAGTTGGGTGACTACATTTGTCATAAAGGTATTTAATATAGCATGGCTTATACTCAAAACACAATTGAAGAATGACAGAACAGAAAATTTTTTAAAAATCAATAAAAAGAAAATGGTTAAATCAAGGGCAAATGAAACTGCTACCACAATGAATCAAGACAGGAGCCCAGAAGAAACTCCAAATCAGTCAGAAATAACCATGGATAAGAAAAGTATGCAAGAAATAATAAACCTAATAATCAAACAAATGAAGACAACAATGGAAGAAAGGACAACTATGGAATAAAGCTCTCACTATTTGCAGATGATATGATAGTATACATAGAAAACCCTAAAAAATCCAGCAGAAGTTATTAGGCAATAAAGCAAGGTGTTAGGCTACAAAATCAATGTACAAAAATCAGTCTTTATGCAAACACTAAATCTGAAGAAGAAGACATCCAGAAATCACTCCCATTCACTGTTGCAGCAAAATCAATAAAATACCTAGGAATAAAGCTGACCAAAGAAGTGAAAGACTTGTATACTGAAAACTATGAGTCACTATTCAAGGAAATAGAGAATGATACCAAGAAATAAAAAGACATCCCATGCTCATGGATTGGAAGAATAAATATCATCAAAATGAATACTCTCCCCAGAGCCATATACAAATTTAACACGGTACCCATCAAATTTCCACCAAGTTTCTTTAAGAGAATAGAAAAAAAACTACAATCATTTATCTGGAACCAGAAAACCCTAGAATTTCAAAAACCATCTTGAGGAAAAGAAACAGAAATGGAGGCAACACACTCCCAGATCTCAAACTATATTATAAGGCCATCATCATCAAGACAGCATGGTACTAGAACAAAAATAGGCACACAGACCTGTGGAACAGAATTGAAAGCCCAGAACTAAACCCTCACACGTATGGACATCTAATCTTTGATAAAGGGGCCCAAAGTATTAAATGGAGGAAGGAGGCTCTCTTCAATAAATGGTGCTGGGAAAACTGGGTTGAAACATGCAGAAGAATGAAACTGAAACACCATATCTCACCAGAAACAAAGATCAACTCCAAATGGATCAAAGACCTGGATGTTAGACCAGAAACTATCAAATACTTAGAGGAAAACATTGGTGGAACACTTTCCCACCTAAACCTCAAAGATATCCTTGATGAAACAAACCCAATTGCAAGGAAGACTAAAGCAGAAACAAACCAGTGGGAATACATCAAATTGAAAAGCTTCTGCACAGCCAAAGAAAGGATCTATCACACAAAGAGACCCCTCACAGAATGGGAGAAGATCTTCACAAGCCATACATCAGACAAGAGATTAATAACCAAAATATACAAAGAGCTCAACAAACTTAGTAGCAATAAAAGCAAATGACCCCATCCAAAAATGGGCAGAGGATATGAACAGAACATTCAGTAGAGAAGAGATCCAAAAGGCTAACAAACACATGAAAAATTGGTCCAGGTCACTGATTGTCAGAGAAATGCAAATAAAGACAACGCTGAGATAACATCTCACCCCTGTGAGAATGGCATACATCAAAAAGGACAGCAGCAACAGCTGGAGAGGCTGTGGGGACAGAGGAACCCTTCTGCACTGCTGGTGGAAATGTAAACTAGTCCAGGCTCTGTGGAGAACAGTCTGGAGAACTCTCACAAGGCAAGACATGAACCTTCCATATGACCCAGTAATCCCTTTCCTAGGGATATACCCCAAGCACTCATAATGCCCAACCACAAAGAAATGTGTACACCTATGTTCATAGCAGCACAATTCATAATAGCTAAAACCTGGAAGCAACCCAGGTGCCCAACAACAGATGAGTGGCTGAGAAAGCTGTGGTATATGTACACAATGGAATACTACATAGCTATTAAGAACAATGAACCCACCTTCTCTGACCCATCTTGGACAGAGCTAGAAGGAATAATGTTAAGTGAGCTAAGTCAGAAAGATAAAGATAAGTATGAGATGATCCCACTCATAAAGAGAAGTTGAGATAGAAGAACAGAAAGCAGGATTCAACTCAGTTTGGAGTAGGGCACCTAAATAAAAACCCTGGTTTGAGGGTGAGGATGATGTTCAGCTTCACAGAGTGGGGGTGGGTGGGTAGGAGGGGAGGGGGCGAGATGGGACTCAGTATTTTGGTGGTGGAATGGTGTTTATGTACACTCCTAACAATTTGTATATAAATCAAAGAGGAAATGTGACCAATGGGACCAAAAGTCCAGGACTGTCAGGCAGTGAAAGCTGTGAGCTTGTCCCCCAAGTCCCCTGGCACCATCCCAGCCTTTCACAAAACCGTAGAAGAATTCAACTAAGCCTTGCAGGTACGTGTAGAGAACAGGAAAAGTTGTTAACAGGACCCAACAATTAGGCTTACAGTCATCTGGTAGGCCTAGAGCAACACAGCAGCTTGTCTTTTTTTTTTTTTTTTTTCTTATTTTTCTACCAGAGGAAGAGAACTGAGCACCACTTGACTCTGGCATATGGAGGTGCCAGGTGTTGAACCTGGGTTCTCTGGGGTGTTTTAATGTTAAGCAATTTCCCCAGCCCCCAAATGCTTCTTCTTCTTCTTCTTTTCTATTGATTTAATAATAGCCGACAAGACCACAGGATAAGAGGGATACAATTCCACACAATTCCCACCACCAGAGTTCTGTATCCATCCCTTCCAGGAAGCTTTCCTGTTCTTTATCCCTCTGGGAAGCAGCTTGTCTTTATGGGACCTGAGGTCTACACTTGTCTGCCCCACCCGTCAATTCAATTTTGGACAGAGATGCACTCGTAATAAAAAATAAGCAGCAGTATCTGTGAATGTGAAAAAATAATTTTAGTTTTGAAACCCAGCTTACTTTATTTTTATTTCCTCTTTAATGTGTCTATTTAAGGAGAGACAGAGAGATGGAGTGGCCACTACTTTGCCGTATATAGTGCCGGGGATGAGGCATTCGCCTCTCTGTCATGTGAACACAGTGAAGAGGCAGCTTCTGCAAACCAGGAAAAGGGCTTTCAGCAGAACTAGACCCTGTTGGCAGTTGGATCTTGAACCTCCAGCCTCTAGGACTCAGAGAAACACATTTTTGCTATTTAAAACAACCAGCCAGCCTATAGCACTACATTACAGCGATCTGAGCTAATACACATGCCATTGTAAACAGACAGTTTTTGGTTTCCACAAGAAGGAGAAACAGCCAAGTCATTCGTGAAATTACAAGTTGGTGTTGAGTCCTGGATTAGTCCTAAAGGTGTGACACTTAATCGGGCTGTACATTAGAGTCACCTGCAAATTTTGTCCTGGCTACTGTGTGAATTAACACAGGGGCCCCCAGGGGACAAGTCCAGGTATCAGGCACCTTCAGAGCTCCCCAGGTTACTCCACTGGACAACCAGGATGGACCTGCCACCTGACAGCTCAAAGGTAAGGTAAAATATTGAGGTGAGCAGTCTCCAAGTGAAAGGGAAGACACCACTCCAACTGCACGATGAGTCGCAAGGATCCGTGGGGTGCAGGTGGGGTGAGAAAGGAGGCTGTGTGTCATCTCCACAACAGCCCCCCCCCAAAAAAAAAAACCAAAACAGCATCAGACTTGCAAAAGCACTTGTTTATTTGAGGCTTGAGAAAAATTACAATTCTAAGCAACAAAACTCCAAGGATTACTGGCATTATTTTGACATGGTAGACTCCACTTAGGAAAGGGTATCTAAGATTGTACTTTTCATACAGCTGGGTGAGGAGAAAAATGAAGAAAACTGGAGGAAGAAATCTAACTCTCTGATACAGGTCGCTGGTGCCAGTCCCGAGCTGCTGGCTGGTGTCTAGGTGTGTGTACCCCTTGTGGAGGGGTGCGGGCTGGAGTGGGCCACCCCTGGGAAGAACGAGGCAGGGAAGCCAGCAGGCTCCAGGGAGAGCAGGCACCCACAGCTTCAGAACTCAATGGTGAAGGGGTAGCTTTTGTGGGAGGCAGCACTGTCAGGAGAAAGAGAAACACATTAGCTACTTGAGCAAGAGATTCTGACTATACACTGAGAAGAGGCAGAAGTGAGCGTCTCATTATAGGTAGAGATGGAGGCCTGAGTCAATACTCAGTCACAGGTCTGCCCTTGGGGACGGTGATTTCCCAGGCACATATCTCAGACTGACACCCACCATCCACTGTGTGACAGACACCAGCTTCCCTGCACATCGAGCATGTGCCTGAGGGCTGCACCATGTCTAGTTACTGGGGAAGATGCATTGTTTTTTTTTTTTTTTTGGATAGAGACAGAAAATGAGAGGGGAAAGGAAAAGAGAGGTGGCGGGAACCAAGGGCAAAAGAGAGAAGGCTGTAGCACTCTTTTATCACTTGTGAAGCTTCCCCTCTGCAGGTGGGGACCAGGGGCTTGAGCCTGGGTCTGTGGGCACTATAATGAGTCTTCTGTGAGATGCACCACTGCCCAGCCCCTAGTGTTCATCTTAATGACATAATGTAAGAGTGACAGCCATGGTGGGAATGCTCAGAGTCTGTTCACAGCAATGTCAAGGGATAAATGAGAGACACAGCAAGTGCTCTGAGCACATGCAGCGAGGGGCCACTGTCGCCCTCCTGGTGTCTGTGGGGGCTGCTGTGATCCCCATGCAGTGGCTGAAGATTGGGAAACTCAAAGAGGGTAGGGCCAGGCTGGGCATGGACCTGGGGGTGCAGAGCTCATGTGCTGTGCTAGGCTTGTCATGGCATTCCTGCAGGAAAAACCTGCTGGCAGAGTACGTAAAGCTCTTATGTAGGGGGAAGGCAGTGGTACACCTGTTGCAATGTGCAAGGACCCAGATTCAAGCCCCAGGCACCCACCTGTAGGAGAAAAAAATTGCAAGCTGTGAAAGGATGCTGTATCTCTTTCTCCCTCTCTATTCTGTCTCCTCTTCCCACTTGATTTCTCTGTCTCTACCTAATAAATAATTTATTCCCTTTTGTTGCCCCTTTTGTTATTTACTGATGTAGTTATTGTTGTTGTTGGATAGGACAGAAAGAAATGGACAGAGGAGGGGAAGAGAGAGAGGGGGAGAGAAAGATAGACAACTGTAGACCTGCTTCAGTGCCTGTGGAGTGACTCCCCTGCAGATGGGAGTCCTTACGCTGGTCCTCGTGCTCTGTGTCACCTGTGCTTAACCCACTGCGCTACCACCCGACTCCCAAATACTTATTAAAAATGTGTCATGACTTTTCTGAACTACTAAAAATATTTCTCAGTATCTTTTTGACATATTTTGTAACCCACAAAAACAGAGATATATAACACTGCCATTAGCTAGAGGGGGTTAGCCTATTATTAACTGCCAAGAAGTGAAGCATATTTGTGTGTGTGTGTGTAGTTAGAAAACCTTTTCCAGGTTCCCCTATGAATGTAGAGCCAGTCTTTTCCTTTTTTCTTCCATCCCAACCCCATGAAACACTAGGTGTTAGAAGCTTTGGCAACTATTTCTAGAATAGCACTGAAGAAGGTGGCGTGTACATTTAAAGGGACCAGTGAGGAAAACACCAGGGTTGTTAGCCCTGAGTGTCCCAATTCACTCTGTCAGCTCTGAAGTAGGGAACCAGAAACTCTTATCAGCCCAGACTCACTCACCTCACCAGGGCACAGACGCGCCAGTTTCGGTTGTAGCTGAGCAAAGTAGTCATCTCCTCACTGCTCAGTTCAAAGTCAAAGACCTGGAAAGACAGGGTAACAGGCACTGCAGATACTGGCAGACCGCACTGGGTTGTGCTCTGCCTTATTGTGCTTGGAAGTCTGTGTCCTTTTACAAACTGAAAGTCTGTGGCAACCCTGCTCTGAGCAAGTCTACTGGGGTGACTGTGGTTTTTTTTTTTTTCGTAACAGCTTGCACTCACTTCATGCCTCTGAACCACATTCAAAACTCTATTTATTTTAACGAGAGACAGGTCTATCAGAGCGCTGCTCAATTCTGGCATTTGGTGGTGTAGGGGCTATATCTGGGAGCTCAGGTATGCAGACCTGGAGCACTACCACTGCACTGTCTCCTCTGCCCCCTATGTCTCACTTCTTTTTCTCTTTAGACATAGTGCTTTCACACTAATGAGCAGAGGATAGTATTGCATAAACACGGCTTTACAATCAAAGTGACTTTTTTGCGGAGCTACTTTTTAAATTTGTGATTAGTAGTGGTTCACAAGAGAGTCAGATTACAGGGTGTAGTTTAACACTGTACCTACTACCAAAGTTCTGTGCTCCCATTCTCTCAACAATAACCACCATAAATTCTCACAAATCTTTAGAGGCAGTTTGATTACTTCTGAGTTTTGTCTTGCTTTTTTTTTTTTTTTCATAAGCCCATGGGTTTCAGTCTGAGATTCCACATACGAGTGAAATCATCTGGTAGGTGTCTTTCACCTTTTTTTTTTTTTTGCTAAGCATAGTCTCCAATTCCATTCATTTTGTTCTAAAGGACACAATGTCTACTGAGAGATGACCAGATGAACAAGTTATGGGACAGCTACTCCATGGAGTGCTACTCTCCGATCTAAGCTTGGCTTCTTTTTTCCCTTTTAATCTTTATTTATTGGATAGAGACAGCCAGAAATCAAGAGGGAAGGGGGTGATAGAGACCGAGAGACACCTGCAGTACTGCTTCACCACTTGCAAAACTTTCCTCATGCAGGTGGGGATTGGGAGCTCGAACCCAGGTCCTTGCACATTGTAACACATGCACTCAACCAGGTCCGCCACCACCTGGACCCCTAAGCTTGGCTTCTATATGCTCTGGAGCACCACAGAATCCCTGTGACTCGCTTTACTGTGGCATTATCATGGCTGCTCGGAGGTGACTCCAGTATCACGGTATGTCTGAGATGTGCCCTGTAAAGATCTGACACAGAAGCGTCTCAAAACATTCAAGTAGTTCCGTGCAGGAAAGATGTGCAGTTTACATAGCTGGAGGAAGAAATAAAACTAATGATCTGAAATTAGTGATTTGAAAAGGCTTCTTTGCTAGCATGTTGAGAAGAACACATGAAACCAGGGCTCCTTCTCTGGCAACTGATGTATTTCCCATAGTACTCACTGTTTAAACCTATTTATTTATTTATTTATTTTCTGCCTCCAGGATTATGTCTGGGGCTCGGTGCCAGCACTATGAATCCCCTGCTCCTGGAGGTCATTTTTTCCATTTTATTGGCTAGGACATAGAGAAATTGAGGGGGGGGGGAAGGGGATAGAGAGGGTGAAAGATAAACATCTACAGACCTGCTTTACTCCTTGTGAAGCACACCCCCCGCAGGTGGGGAGCAGGGGTTTGAACTCAGATCCTTCCATGGGTCCTTGCACTTTGTACTATGTGTGCTTAACTGAGTATGCCACTGCCCATCCCCAACCCCTTTATTTCTAAGAGATAAAACATCCCCTAGGAGAAGCAGTTACCCAGGCCCGGCCTAATCAATCTCCCAGGTCAAGGGCAACATTGGTTGTTCACTTAAGAAGAAGCCATTGGACCCAAGGCTCAGGTGAAGGCAGGCAGGCACAGTTGTGATGTCAGCTGTGGCAACTGCTCCAAGGACCCCTATAGAGTACTTCACTGGAGCCCAGACACGAGCCCTGGGCCTGCGCCCACTGTCAGAGGAACTATTAGCAGAGGTGGGGGTGTGCTGATGGTTGGGAGGGTCCTGGACTTATGATCAGTGTGCCAGCATTTCCAGAGGGCTACCAAACATCTGGCAAAGATCCTTACTGCACTTTTAGTCTTCATGACACTGTTGGCATAAGGTGGGGAAACTGAGGCACAGTAAATCGTTGAGCCCTGATGCAAATCTGAGCAGAGCTGCTCGTGAGTGTTCCCAGGGTTCCAAGTCACAGGGGACCCTGGTCTTAGGTGCCTGCATGTACCGAGTGGGAGTTGGGAGTTGGGAGTTGGGGTGGGAGAGCACTGAGGCTAAGGCCCACCCAGCAAGGCAACTCCACAGATGCAGAGTCACTGTCCCACCCCCAGCCCTAGGTCCTCTCTCTGCAGTTTACTGAAGTCAGTTCCCTGACTGAGTGGCAGAGTGGTGGCACCACACACAATGGTCAGAGGCAAAATGAGACTTCCTTTGAAGAGCCTTGGTTGGCCCTGAACCAGCCGGGATCTTACCTGGAAGTTCTCAGCAATACGTTCAGGTGTCACCGACTTGGGGATCACGACCAAATTCCTCTGTATGGGGAACCGGATCAGAACCTGGAAGAGATGTGCCAAGGGGGTATGTAGAGCAAAACCCAAATCACCACCTTGAAGAAACAGACCCCTTGTCTGAAGGGGGCTGTTCTGGAACTTTACTTGTGAGAAAACTGAGGGTCAGAGGTCTAGGGGTCGCATCCAGCAAAAGAAGAATGACACTCTGGATCTGACGCCAGAGCCCCACTCTTAGCTACTGAACAGGTGCTTCTGAATTTCCCAGGTTTATGACCCATGAGAATGCCTCTCACTGCCTGCGACCCCACACTACCACTTGGGAAAAAACATTGCTCGTGCTGCTGACAGGTGTGCTCTGGTGGGACAGAGATGAGCCTTCACAGCCAGCAGCAAATGCCCCTTGGGGAAGCTGGTGAGGGTGACGGGGCAGCTGTTACTGTACTTACAACACTCAGGTAATCTTCCAGCTTCTTAGCTCATGCCCTTGTAAGTGTATTCTAGAAGCCCAAGCCATGCTTCCAGGGAAGGCTGGGCTGGGCTAACGAGACGTCTACAAACACAGAGCCCTGGGAAACTTATAAGTGCCTGGATGTGGTCGTACCTGGGCTGTGGTTTTATTGTGTTTGGCTGCAATTTCTTTGATTCTGGGATCCTCCAGTATGGAAGGGTCCTCAGGCTTGGCCCTGCAGATGGAGAGATGGCCGTGTTAGCTGTCATTATTGCCACCACTCTAGCCCAAAGTCCTGCCCTGTGAGGGTGGTCTGCCAGAAACTCCCAGCCCTCTGGAAAAAGGGCAGGCACTTTGCTACCTGAAATACCAGTCAGAAAACCCATTAAGAGGCTCCTGGGAAGGTCAGTCTTTCCTATGACGCTGGATTTGTCCCTTTTTAATGTCATTTCTAATTTTTGTCAGTTGAACCAAGAACAGGATCCCAGGGAAACTTACCAGGGCCTGTCAGGAGAGCCTAAGGGGCTGTAGGCCGTTATCGCAATGCCTTTGGACTGGCAGTACTGGATGAGCTTCTCCTGAGTGAGGTATGGGTGGCACTCGATCTGCAAGAGCAAACAGACAAGCTCATAGCAGGGGGTGCTGTGGCCACGGGCTGATATGGGTGCAGATTACGGGGCTGTACAGGACATTTCCTCTCATTCATCCCTTCTCTCCCCAGATAGATAGGCAATCATGTGTGACCGGTGGCCTGCCATCCAGTGAAGCTGTGCCAACTCTTCATTTCTCAGCGACTGTCCCTGGCATCGCAAATCATAATCTTGTTACCCAGGGACGTGGCCCTGGGGCTGTTTCCTGACTCTGCCCACTGATTAGCTGTGATAGGGCTGAAGCTTTTTCTGTCTGTGCTGCTCATCTGAGAGCCATGTCATCACAAGGCAGACTCAAAGTCTTTCTCTCTTGCTAAGTCTGCTCCCCGATGATGTGACCCTGGCATTATGAATCAGGATTCTGACCATACCCAGGGACTTGTCTCCTGCCTGCTTCCTGGGTGGCGTGGACAGGAAGCAACTACTGCTACAAGATCGGAGAGCCAGACCACTGTTTTCTACACAACAGCTGATCTGCTGAATGCTTACTTGGTTCACCGCAGGTATGTACTTTAAGCCGGGTTTCTTCAAGATCCTCTCGATTTGGAGATGGTTAAAGTTGGAGATGCCAATAGCCTTCACCAGCCCTTCATCCACCAGCTCTTCCATTGCCTAAAGAAAAGACAAAAGTAGAGCTGCGTGTTGCTGATTATAAGCCATCAGCAGACAGGACGAACAGCATCTCTGGCTACTCAGTTTACGAGGGCCAGCCCTTAACAAATAAGACCCCTGGGAACCAAGAGATACCAAGACAAAAGCCAGGTTGGCAGTAATGAGATAAGAAAGCTGCATGTCTACCCTTCACCACAGGGTTTTTACTTTGGTGCCCTACTCCATATTTAGTCAAATCCTTTTAGTTTCCATTTCAGATCTTCTTTCTCAACTTCTGTTGATGAGTGGGATCATCCCATATTCATCTTTATCTTTCTGACTTAGCTCACTTAACATAATTCCTTCTAGCTCTGTCCAAGATGGGTCAGAGAAGGTGGGTTCATTGTTCTTGATAGCGGTATAGTATTCCATTGTGTATATATACCACAGCTTTCTCAGCCACTCATCTGTTGTTGGGCACCTGGGTTGCTTCCAGGTTTTAGCTATTATGAGTAGTATACACCTCTTTTTGGTTGGGTGTTAGTACACTCCTAGTAAAGTGTAGTCATATAAATCACTAGTTAATTAAAATGAGAGGGGGAAAATTAAATGTATGTCTCGAAGTTTTTAAAAACACAGACTGAGTCTTTTTAATATATAGGCTGTGTATTTGATATGCAGACTCTCTCAAAAGCCTAGACCAAGTAGATCAGAAGCAACCAATGGCATAGCTACATACAAGACACTGGGTACTATACAGCAAACTCTAACAAAAGGACTTTTTTTTTCAAAGTTAACCCAATTACCAAATAATGAGATGATAACACTAACTATCCATTGTCTTTTTGAACCCTAAGACAGCAGGAACCTCACATCTCTACTATAGAGCCTATATTTCCCCCAGTCCTGGAACCTTAGGATAGGGCCCACTTTCCTGCATGCCTCTCCCAATCCATATCAAATAATATCGCATCTGCTGATCGCAGCCTAATCAACGCAATGATTGCCACCTCAACATGCTTCAGCTCAGACTGTGTCCAGAGACTTCAGGTGTGGAATGACAACCCTTCAGCTTCATTACTCAGGTGAGACCTTTCCTTTCATAGTATTCTCTAATTCCATCCCAGGTGGTTCACTTTCTAACAAAGTCCCAAAATATGTTCACAGGTATCCATAAACTAGTGCAAAATATATACCTGCAAAAGTACACTAGAGTTTGCAGTGAGTATCCCCCAAATACTTCCTCTCCACTATTCCAACCTTTGGGTCCATGATTGCTCAACAATTTGTTTGGCTTTGTATGTTAACTCTCTTTTCAGCCACCAGGTTCCAGATGCCAGCAGGATGCCGGCCAGGCTTACTTGGGCTGAAGACGCCACCAATGTGTCCTGGAGCTCTGCTTCCCCAGAGACCCACCCCACTAGGGAAAGAGAGAGGCAGACTGGGAGTATGGACTGACCAGTCAACATCCATGTTCAGCGGGGAAGCAATTACAGAAGCAATCAACCATCTGCCATGGACCCTGGGTCCATGCTCCCAGAGGGATAGAGAATGGGAAAGCTATCAGGGGAGGGGATGGGATATGGAGATTGGGTGGTAGGAATTGTGTGGAGTTGTACCCCTCCTACCCTATGGTTTTGTTAATTTATCCTTTGTTAAATAAAAAATAAGTTTAAAAAATGAGATAAGAAAGGCAAATACAGGGACAGAATGAAAAAATGAAGTTAAAGAAATAGTGTGGTAGGTCACTCACACCCTGTCCATTAACAGAGAGGACAGGGAACCAGCGATGGAAGAGGAAGTCACATCAAGAGGTCTTACCGTCCATGTGTCCACAAAATCGGTATCACTGGGAATCACCTTGCCTTCTCCATCCAATGGGGTAAGTTCCTTCCCAGCCTGTCAGTGCAATAACACACACACACACACACATACACACACACAGTCAATAAGCAGAGGATCAGGCTCCATGGGGCCTCCATCCTGGCTGGAAACTGGCCTACGAAACTGTCACCTTGCTGACCCTGGCTGACTTCTCATGAAAAACCAAAGGGAGGGAGGGGCAGTCAGGCCCTGACACACTACAGTGCAGTAACACAGAAACAGGATAAAACCCAGGGGCTTTCAGTGTGGCAGACACAGCAGACTAGTTAGTCTGTGACTAGAAAGCAGGCAAAGGACACAACAGAGTTCCTTTTGGGCAAAAATAAGCAAGACTACAGCCACCATTTACCAAGGCTCCCCAGATGAGGCATCTGTGCAGAATGTAGGAGTGTGTGTGTGTGCACACGCACATACACACACACACACATGCAAGGTCTGCATGTATCCCTGTGTGTACATGTCTGGGGGCCAAGGGGGAGGGCCACATCTGATGATGCCAGACGATGGAGGCAGAAATATGAGCTAAGCCATGCTTCAAATCCCAGTCCCTCAGAGAGGAAAAGCTGTGCTCCTCACAAACTGTATGTTTGTATGAAGTCACTGCAATTCAGATTCAGAGGGTCTGGGAGGGATTCCTGACAATTCCCCATGAAAAGCCACTGCTACTGATCCAAAGTTACCACTCTGAGTGATGAGAACAAATAAGAGCGTGTGTGTCTCCTCACTCAAAAACCTGTTAGGGAGGGAGGCTCTCCCATGCCACAGAGACCCTGGAGAGCATACCTTAAAGCCTGTTGGCCAGTGAATAAGGTAGAGGTCCAGGTAGTCCAGCTTCAGGTCACTCAGAGTCTTCTGGCAGGCACCCTTCACCAGGCTCTTCTCATGGTAGGTGCACCACAGCTGAAGCCCAACAGAGAACACATTCCACCGCTGCAGGAGGCTGTTTGCTGGCTGGGAGCCAGGAGGCTCCGAGACAGAGGGTTCTCTTCCCTCTCCCCACCATCCACCCAATGTCCCTGTGATGCAGGACTTGGTGGTGAGGGTGTTTCCCCTTCTTCTGTTTCACTCAGTAGATCCTAAATTCCAAAGGGAGGTTGGATAGGCAGGTCTGGGAAACCTCAGAAGACATAAAATCAGCCTCTCAAGGACATAAAATCCAAGCAAGCCGGTCCTTGCCCCTAGACATGGGTTCTCAGGCTGCCTGCTGATCAGACTGGTCTTCCTGGAGTAAGCCTCCCTCTCACAGCCCATGAGCTTTGGATACGAGAAGCATCTTGATAAAGTGTGGAGGCCACTGGGGAAACAACTCAGCTGGTAGAGCAAGGACTTGGATGGCAGAGACTCCTGATTCCACCTCTGGTACTTTGACTTCTCTCCCAAAACTGTCTCATACTATATAGTAATAAAATAAATTTATATTTTTATTTTTAAAAATTTATTGATTTGCCTCCAGGGTTATTACTGGGGCTTGATGCCTGCACTACAAATCCACTGCTCCTGGCAGCAACTGTTTCCATTTTATTTTACTGGATAGGACAGAGGTAAATTGAGAGGGAAGGGGAAGATGAGAGGAGAGAGGAAGATAGACACCTGCAGACCTGCTTCAACCTCCCACAAGTGGGGAGCTGGGGGCTCAAACCTGGATCCTTGAGCATTGTACTATATGCACTTACTCCACTGCCTGGGCCCCAATAACTGTATATATCTTAAAAGACAGTGGTTACAGGGCTGAGAAGTGGTGTACCCAATTGAGCTCAAACATTACCATGTTCAAGGACCCAGGTTTGAACATCTACTTCCCACCTGCAGGGGGTAAGCATTATGATCTGTGAAGCAGGTCTGTAGGTGTTTCTCTCTCTCCCTCTCTACTTTCCCCTTCCCTCTCAATTTCTCCCTGTTCTATTATGATAGGAAAAAGAAGGGAAAAAAAGAGAAATAAGAAAAAAGTGACCATCAGGAGTGGCAGATTTGTAGTACCAGCACTGAGCCTCAGTGATAACCCTGATGGCAATATAATAATAATAGTAATAATAATAATAATAATAAATAATAAAAAGAAAATAAAAAGACAGTGTTTGCTTTGCTATGTGTGAGCCCAATTTTGAGCCCAGCCCCCCACCACACTGAAGAAAGTGTTGGTGCTGTGATCTCTTTCATTCTCACTCTTTGCCTGGCTCTAAAAAAAAAAATAAAGCCAGCAGTGGAGATCTAGAGTCTGCTGATGGGAACAAAGTTCCTTCCTTATTAACTCGCTGGAAATGAAGTGACAGCCTTCTACCCCAACCTCATTAACTAGGCATACAAACCAAAGCAGCCACGTAGAATGACCGTCCCCCCCCCCCCAACAGACTACATGAATGGACGAGCTCTAGGACCCTGCTTGGCCTTGAGTCAGCATGATTTCCTGATTTCCCAGGAAGTTCTGTCCTGGCCTGTGATAACTGCAGCCATATTCAGAGGCTCTAAGGGAGTGGTCTTGGTTGGGGAGTTGGTACTGCCACTGGACAAACACCAAAGAGAGCTCTGTCCCCTACACCCCTGCAGAGCACACCTTGCTGACGATGAAAAGGTCCTCTCGCTTCACCACCTTCGCCTTGATCTTCTCCTGGATGGCCAGCCCCACCTCGTTCTCATTCTGGTACACGTGGGCACAGTCAATGTGGCGGTACCCGACATCGATGGCTGTCTTCACAGCCTCTGTTACTTTGCCTGGAGGGGACTGCAAGGAAAGGAACGGAAGGTAGGGAGTTAAAACCCAAAACAAAAAGTGTGTGCACAGCAGTGGGACCCTACTGCTCCCAGGGAAGTTCCTGTCCCTTCACGGGTCAGTGAAGTTTCTGAAGCAGCTTGTGAGCCTTTTAGGAAAATCTGGCAAGCAACTGTCGCATAGGCCACTCTGAAAAAGTCTTGGGCACACAAGTTAGCTCACTCTTTATACTGTACATACGAACACAACTATCCTATAGCTGTCTTTCAGAGAAATACATGTCATCTGGTATCAGATATAAACTATAACACTCTCAAGACACTAAGCACATAAGAAAAAAAACAGCAATATGAGAAAAACATCAATTTAATACATAATATTACAGAATTACTTTTTAACTGACCTAGGAAGAAACATGCAAAAAAATATTTTTTTGAAGTAGTGGGTGAAAGATTGAGGAGGAGGAGAGACATTAGAGCACTGCTCCGTGCACTCCACTCATGTCAAGTTATTAACATCAGGAATGTTACTGACACAGCTTCAGTCCTTAATGTGTATGAATGTGTGTAAAGAGCATCTGACTAAGCACGGGGCCCTGGGTTCAAGTCCAGGTGTGACCATGGATGGATCTGGGGGAGCTGCATAGATGAAACAGTGCTACAGTGTCTCTCAGTCTCTCTCTCTGTGTCTCTCAAATATAAACAATAGAAATTTGGGTAGGTGAGGCCGCTCAGTGGCATAATGCAGAGGAGACACTCAAGTTCATTCCCTTATGCCACATAAAAAATAAGGTGGCAGCTGGGGGAAGCCTGCAGAGGAACAAGCAGGCAGAAAAGAAGCCAATGGAGAGAACAGAGGCTCATGGGTAATCACCAAGCGGTCTGTGGTCAGAGCTGCAGGGAGATCCAGTGGCCGTCTGTGCCTGACCGTCTGAGTGAACAGGCCAGGTGCCTGGCTGTTGGGGTGGAAGTGACTGCATAGCCATTAAGCTTCGCTGGCCCCCAGAACAACAATCAAGATAGACACTAACCCTGTCTCCTGGCTGCTTCTGTTTAGACAAATGCAGGACCCTGTTGAATGGATACAACACATTCCTCCAGAGAGCTGGGGTAAAAAAGAATGTGAAAGAAAACTTCCCGGGGCCACTGGCAGCTGTAGGCGTCTGCTGCTTTGACATCAGCTGTTGTACACAGGTCAGCGAGGTGCTGAGGGCCGAAGGAATAGATGCCTTCCTTCAAACTCCATCCAAGAAGTAGTGAAGACGGTGAATCCATCAGTCTTAATAGCTGAACAGGAATTGCATTGTGTGTGTACAACACAGCTTTCTCAGCCACTCATCTGGGTTGCTTCTAGGTTTTGGCTGTTACAAATTATATTGCTATGAACATGACTGTATACAGATCTTTTTGGATGGGAGTGTTTGGTTCCTTAGGAAAGAGAAGGATGAATATGGGGAGATCTCACTCATGGGTGGAAACTGAGAAATAAGAGCATAAAGGGGAAATACAAAGTAGAGCTGGGACTGGGTTTGGGGAGGGGGGACTTTCAGGTCCTGGTGCAGGATGGTAGTAGAGGACGTGATCTTTCCACCTGTAGGGGAAGCTTCATGGGCAGTGAAGCAGTGATGCAGATGAGAGTGGTTTGCAGAAAACTGAGAAATCTTACAACTGCACTTACTGTAAACCACTCATCTCTCCTCCCCCCCAAAACCAAAGAAACAAAAACAGAATGTCTTTGGGTGGCTCAGGAACCCCGTTTTCCTGGATTGCCTAAGTGGTACCCGCCCCTGAGCTGTCCTGGGGAGCCACCATGAGCCTGAGAGGCAGGGGCACACTCCCTGGACCTCCCCCAGCCCTACCACCGCAACACCGGGGGTGTTGGAGCTGGGAGCAGCTGGATGAAAGTGGGGCTGAGAGACTGCTCCTGGATACATCACTCACCCCTGAACCAGGTACAACCAAGCTCGGCAACTGCCATTTAAAAATAAATAAATAAATAAAATAAAAGGTTAAAGGTCATGTGGTGGGTGGCATATCTGGTAAAGCACACATGCCACAATGTTCAAGAGCCCAAGTTCAAGCCCCTTGTCCCTATTTGTAGGGGGAAGCTTCATGAGCAGTGAAGCAGTGCTGCTCTCTCCTCTATCTCTTTCTCTCCCCTTCCCTCTCCATTTCTGTTTCTATCTAATAAGTAAATAAAAATATTCAAAACAGGTTGGTTTGTTTTTATGAGACAGAGGGTCCAAGACCAAAACAACACCCAACTCCAACATATGGTAGCACCAGGGGATTGAACCAGGGGTCTCAGGCGTGCTAGCCCTGTGCTCTAATACTGAGCTATCTCCCAAGCATAGTGGCTCCCGTTTTGTAGATCAATGACTCTCTAGTTCAAACATCCTTTTTGTTGTTGTCAGGCCTTCACTTTTCCAGACAGAGAGTAAGCCACAGAGCAGTTGAGACCCCACAGCATGAAGCCTCCTCCCCCAGTGCTGCAGTACTTGTGTGTGTACTCAGGACTCAGATACGGGCGGGACACACAGTGAAACAGGCATCTTCCAAGTGAGCCATCTTGTCGGTCCCAATTTCTGTTTTAATCAATTTCAAATAAATCAGAGCACCAAATCTTCATGCATGTCTGACAGATGTCATTGTCTTTACAGATAAGGAGACCAGCGCAGAGAAAGTTTACAAAAGTAGTCCGTGGCCATGCAGGTTATATAGCAAGAGGGCAAGAGAAGTCCTTTTCAGGTGGACCCCAAGAAGTAAGGAGACACTAGTCAAGTCTCCTGGGTATGGAGAGGTCATGATGGCAGAAGCAGGACTCGCCCATATGGCCTCTATAACCTCCACAAGAAGGGCCTCTCCACTTGCTGATTTTGTTAACACTCCCTAATTAGTTAATGCCAACTCAAAGAATCCTGACTAGGCACCTACCCACTTTCTTTTCTCTCTCTTCTCTCTCATATGCACTCCTTTTAAATATGGATCCTCTCTCCCCATTGCTTATAGCTCTTCCTTCTGCCAATCAAAAAAAAAAAAATCACAGCTTCAGCTAGAAATTAAAAAAAAAAAATTTGTAGCATCCCAGAGGCTGAATCCTTTGCTGTATTAAAGCTATGCTGATTTCAAGAAAGAACTATTTTTTTTTAATCTTTACTTATTGGATAAGAGTCAGCCAGAAATTGAGAAGGAAGGGGGAAACAGAGAGGGAGACAGAGACACACCTGCAGCACCGCTTTACTATTCCAGAAGCTGGATTCCCCCTGCAGGTGGGAACTGGGGGCTTAACCCAGGTCCTTGTGCCTGGGAACACATACACTCAAGCAGATGGGCCACCACCCAGCCTATGCATTTTCTGACTTGTTATGTTTTATTATTATTATTTTTTTTTGCCTTTAGGGTAATTGCTGGTGCTTGGTGCCTGTACTAGGAATCTACTGTTCCTGGAGGCTATTTTTGCCCTTTTGTTGCCCTTGTTGTTATTGTTATTGCTGTTGTTGTATAGGACAGAGAGAAATGGAGACAGGAGGGAAAGACAGGGGGAGAGAAAGAGACCCGCAGACCTGCTTTACTGCCTGTGAAGGACCCCCCCCCTTCCTTCAGGTGGGGGAGCCTGGGGCTTGAACCGGGATCCTTACTCCCACCCTTGTAATTGGTGCCATGTGCACTTAACCCACTGCACTACTGCCTGGCCCCCTTTCCTGACTTGTTTTTTCTTCAATTTTCCTGATTAGTAGTTACTGCTTTTATAGTAAAGTTGTGGGGGTGGGGAGCACGGGGAGGAAGGGGATGTAGGGAGCAAAGTAAATTTCACTTTGAGGAAAAAACTCATCCTGGGTAAGAAGTATGAGAACAGCATGGCAATGAAAACACTAAAGAAAATAGGACACCTTGACTTCTGGAGTGAATTTGACTTAGGAAAGAGAGAAAGATGTCATCAACCTCTAGTGCCTGAAAGAGTACCCTTTTACAAAAATGCTAACATAACTTTAACTTCTTCAGATTAAATTAGTTTTGTTGTGTGGAGTGCTGCCTGCATGTAAAAGAGATAATCTTATTGGTTTTGTTTCAGTATCAGAGGCATCCCAATAGTTTTATACTGTTTTTCTTCAGAAGTGCAAATTGCGTTATTTTAACCCTACTTATGTTAAACAGACATTTGGGGCCTAAATTCTCAAACTGCATCCCAACTTCCAATTAACTAGACTTTTCAGGGGCTAACTGGTGATTTACTTGGTAGACCACATACATTATCATATGGGCACAGTTTCAAGAGGGGAGGATTCACAAATGGTGGAATAGCTGCAGGTGTCTTTCCTCTCCCCCCCAACATTAACCCTAAAAAAAAGAAAAGAAAAAGGCTCTTCCAGAAAAGAACTTAGCAAAATTTCTCTACATGGCTGGCTTTGTGGGCAGAATGGTCTGCTCAACTCAGTGACTGTAGCACAAGGACAGTGGCTGGAAACATGTGAACGGATGATGTGTGTCCTATTAAAATTTTTTAAATTATGTTTATTTATTTATTGGATGGAGATAGCCAGAAATTGAAAGGGAAGGGGTAATAGATAGGGAGAGAGAAATAGAGAGAACCTGCAGCCTAGCTTAACCACCTGTGAAGCTTTCCTCCTGCAGGTAGGGACTGGGTATTCAAACCTGGGTCCTCATGCACTGTAATATGTGCATTAACCAGGGGTGCCACAACTCAGCCCCAAAGATAAAAGACTCCTGCAGACCTTCTTCATTGCTTGTGAAACATCCTCACTGCAGGCAGGGAGCCAGGGGCTTGAACCCGGATCCTTGAGAGTCCTTGTACTTAGTATTGTGTGCACTTAACCAGGTGTGCCACCACCTAGCCCCCCCCCCCCCTTAAAATTTTATTTACAAAAACCATTCCAGTCCCATCAAAGGTCAGAAGAGAATACACAGAAATGGGGGTTCAGCAACAAGATCAGTTGTGGTTTGTCCTCTTACTATCCTAGAGCATTCCCAGTTCCCATTTAGCATCTGGACAACGAAGACTGGGTATTCAGGACTTGCACACAGGCAGTTTGGTGACTGCAAAGATTTAACTCTGGTTTCTCATTTAACCAGTGAACCATGCTATCCCAATCATTTGTGGGGACATCTGACCAAGCTGAGTCTACTCTGTGACCGCAGAAGCTGACATCCATCTCCACAACTGGGAGACAATGGTCTATGTCTGCATATGCAAGGTTTATAGTGCATCAGCCTCCAAACACTCCCAACAGAATAAGCATGGGAGAGAATCCAGAGAATGACTGAAATGTGCTACTTCTCACATCGGACCCACAACCAACAGCGGTGTGCTTCTCACTGTGTGGTGTAGCTAAGCCAGTGTCCTTGGCTCATGTTCAAAGTGTCCAAACACATTTTCCAGTTTAAAGATAAAAACCACAATGATAAAAGGTCCAGCCTTTACAGAATGGCCTTTATCTGATGCTTTAAATAAGTTGGCTACTCTTCTAAGTCAAAGCTCACACTGGGTTTGGGCACAAAGAGGAACAAATCAAACTGAGATTAACTTCCTAACTTCCTCCCCACTGAACTCAAATCCATCTGTCCTGAATTTCAAGATGCTGATGCCTCCTCTGAGTTGAATGGGATGGACAAGGATTGCCTCACACAGGCAGGGCTTAGTGAATTATCTCCGGTCTAGAAGAGTTCAAGGCTGGGAGAACTATGGAAAATCTTGGGAGAACTATGATGGATCAGTGGGGGTGGAGGTGTGGGAGCAAGGAACTCTGGCGGTGGGAGTGGGGTGCAACTATAGCCATATTATTTTTATAACCTCGTGAATCATTATTAAATCACTAATTACATATTCTAGGAATGAAGAGCTTCTGTTTACTTCCAAAGCTAGCACCTCTACTGTTTTGGGTCATTATAAGTTTGAACTAATTTTCAGAAAAGACAGAGGTCTCACTGAGAACATTTTCATCCACTTCATTTTTTTTTTCTTTTACAGAGGGTGAGACAGAGGACTATGGAGAGGATACCCAGATACATGCAATACTGCGCCACTGTTGATAAAGCTTCCTCCCTGCAGATGGGAAGCCAGGGTTTGAACAGAGGTCCCTGTGCGTGGGGGAATATGCATTCTCCTAGATGAGCTATCTGTAAAGGGCCACAGCCCCTCAACCGTTATGATATTAAGATTTTATGTCACACAGTTTAGAAGGAAATGTCTCAAAGGCCTGTGGAGATAATGGAAAAGAGGCCACAGGACAGTTTAACCTCCTAGGTTTGGAACACATGGATGAGCCGCCAGTGGCCTTTGACAAGGACGTCAACATTTCAGTCAGGACAAAAGCACTGACAGGTTAACAGGACACTGGCCAACAACAGAAGTCATTTCTGCTTTAACCATGCCCCAGTAGGGAGGACAAGCTTGCCAGGACAAAATCCCTGCAAAACCACCTGGGGTTTGAGCAGAGAAGCTCTCTCACCTCACTGAAACCTTCGCCTTCCAAAGAAACACAAGCCTGAGGCCTTTCCATGGAAAAGAAGACTGGAGGCAAGCAGAGCCCCACAAAAGGTCTGAATGGTTCACTACAGCCGCCATGACATAAAGAGCCCATGAGAACTTGGAGCTGTGGCCATGACAGAACCCCTCTCCTGGGTCTGAGAGTGAAGCATTTAGATCACACCAGGTTTAATTCAGTGTCTGTGAAAGAAGATGAACACATATGAGAAAGGAAGGGAGAGGTATTAAGGCTCTATTCATGTAACTTGTTATTTCTTATTTTTGTTAAGAAAAGGAATCAACTCCAAGTCAACATTTAAACCATTTACCCTTACTGTTATCTCCCCTGCAGTGCTTCCATGTGACTCCTCACAAATCTCTTCACTTCCTCAAATCTAAAGTTATCTAACTCTTGCACAAGAACTCAACACCTATTTTTAGGGTACTGGGCACTGTTACTGGTGCTGAAAATAGCTGAGAAGAAGTGAAATACTACTCTATCCCTCAGTGAACTTAGTCTGCCCAAATGAATGATCCGAATGCAGGTCTCACAGTGCTATTAAAATAAACATACAGGTTGGGGAGATAACATCATCTGTAGGGCAACAGCCTGAGGCTCTATAGTCCCAGGTTTGATCCCCAGTACTAACACAAGCCAGAGCTTAACAGTACACTTGTAAAATAAATCAAATGAATAAAAAAGATACAGCTTTTCCAGGCTTTCAGTGTTCAGGTGAATGAGTTTTGTGTATTTTTTTATTTTGCCCTTGAGTAGTGCAAAGGTGGGCGCAGCAAAGGTGGGCGCGAGGAATAACATCATTGCAAGACTGGCCAGCTACTCATGGGGCGCGAGCGCTTCCACACTACGATCATCATCTCTGGCATTATGCTATTCCACTGCAGAATACTGTGCCCCAGTATGGTTCTGTAGCCCCCATGTCCACTTGGTCGATTCCAAATTATATTCCTCCATGAGGATAATTTCTGGAACCATCCGTTCCACCCCGGTTCCGTGGCTGCCAGTTCTTAGCAACATCGCCCCGCCAGATATTCGTCGGGATGCGGCATCATCTAAGTTCATTTCCCACGTCTACGCTCGACTGGACCTGCCAATATACGCGGATATCTTCGCCCACCCTGTCCAACGCTTGACGTCTCGTCACCCAATCTGGTCTCCTACGCCTACACTGAACTTCTCTGTTCCAGTCTCTTGGAAACAGAGCTGGCAGTCAGCTGAGGTAAAGAACAAACACCTCATCACAGACCCCTGCAAGCGTCAACCCGGCTTTGACCTAGCACCTTATGATTGGGCCCTCCTCAATCGCTATCGAACAGGCCATGGCCGGTGCACCACTATGTTCCATTGCTGGGGAGCCAGAGACGACCCGAACTGCCCCTGCGGCTCCAGACAGACTATGACCCACATAGTCAACGACTGCCACCTCTCCAGATTCAAAGGAGGTCTCGAAACTTTACATCAGGCTCAACCTGATGCTGTTGACTGGCTACGGAAGAAGGGCAAACGCTAGAAGAAGAAAGAAGTGATTTTTCAAAGGATAAACTGGTCCAAGGACAGGATCATAATTTGTGAAAGCATGAAACAGGATACAAATATTGAAGTATGTGCCATCTACTCAGATTAAGCACTGTTCTTTGGAACTTTTTTTTTTTAATTTATTGAACTTCTGTGTGCTGCATTATTACAGAAACTAGTTTTCTTATTTTTATAATTTTAAAATATTTTTAATTTATTTTTATTGTTGTTGTTGTTATTGATGCCATTGTTGTTGGATAAGACAGAGAGAGGAGGGGAAGACAGAGAGGGGGAGAGAAAGATAGACACCTGCAGACCTGCTTCACCGCCCATGAAATGACTCCCCTGCAGGTAGGGAGCCGGGGGCTCAAACCGGGATCCTTACGCAGGTCCTTGCGCTTTGCACCATGTGTACTTAACGCACTGTGCTTCCGCCCAACTCCCTAGAAACTTAATTTTCTAAGATCAAGTAAGCATATTTTCAAATCCATTGTTAAGAGGAAAAAAAAAAAAGAATGGAATTTAATTCCACTGCACAGTCTGAATTCACATACACCCTCAGGGCCACGACTGCATTTTTCAAAGGAAACAATCATTACTTTGGCCGAGAAACACCTTAAGTATGAGGCACCTTCCTGACCATTTTCTTTCTATATATATATATATATATATATATATATATATATATATTCCCTTTTGTTACCCTTGCTGTGTTTATTGTTGTAGTTATTATTGGTGTTGTTATTGATGTCATCGTTGTTAGTTAGGAAGAGAGAAATGGAGAGAGGAGGGGAAGACAGATGGGGGAGAGAAAGATAGACACCTGCAGACCTGCTTCACTGCTTGTGAAGCGACTCCCCTGCAGGTGGGGAGTCTGGGACTCCAACCGGGATCTTTATGGTGGTCCTCATGCTTTGTGCCATGTGCGCTTAACCCGCTGCGCTACCACGGGACTCCCCTGACCATTTTCTTATTCACATAATATCAACAAATTTTCTACTGCATGTTTATTGTAAACACTATTTCCTGTTGAAATTCAAGCCATTTGAAGGTAACCTCAATTTCACCTCTTTTCTTTCTTTGTGGCAATACCCAAAACCCAGGCTCATATACAAAGTTTTTTGGAAAACCTTAGGTCAAAGCTGTGGAATGCTATTTATATATTATATCCAGAAGTCCATTTATAATCGGCTTAAAAATATTAAATTTAGGGCTGGGGAGATAACATAGTGATTATACAGAAAGACTTTCATATCCAAGGCTCCAAAGGTTCCAGTTTAAATCCTCAGCATCTGTATATGTCAGAGATAAGCAGTGCTCTGCTATAAAAAGGAGAGAAAAAAAGGAAGAAAGACAGAAATAAAGGAAAGAAAGAAGCAAAAATAATAATAGTAAAAGAAATTGCATTCCTTCTCCTCAAAACCCAACTTTTGGATTATGACACCATCATCTTTTTTTTTTTTTTTTTATCCCCAACCCTTCTTTCCCCAAGGTCTCAGTGAAGAGATTTCAGCGGTGTGGTCTCCAGAGACCAGTGTCATACAGCTAACAGTCTGTCATGGTCGGTCGGTAACCACCTGAGGGGACCCAGATTCTCAGAAGAGGCTCCCAGCCACATTCAAGAAACCACCTAATCTAATTATCTGCAGCCTCTGGTTTGTATCTTGAGATGCTTATTCCTGAGAGGGGATGGATGGATAGATGATAGATAGACAGATATGCAGATCAGATACAGGTTAGATAGACTAGATAGGTAGATATGCAGATCAGGTAGATAGATCAGACAGATTAGATTGGATAGATAGATGGATAATAGATAAATGGGAAATTTTCAGGATGAACTATTCCGCCTAATCTAATTATCTGCAGCCTCTGGTTTGTATCTTGAAGTGTATTCCTGAGAATGAATAGATAGATAGATAGATAGATAGATAGAAAAGGAAGGAAGGAAGGAAGGAAGGAAGGATAGATAGACAGATGGGTAAATGTAAAAAGATTCAGGACAAACTATCTGCAGTCTCTGGTTTGTATCTTGAAAAGTTTATTCCTGAGAGAGAATAGAGAGACAGATAGACAGACAGACGATAGGTAAATGTAAAGATTCAGGACAAACTATTCTGCAGACAAGGGCGCCAGAAGCAACAGGTATCCTTAGGAGGGGGAGGTCTCCTTGGGGTTCAATGTCCCGCATTTCTTTCTGCTCCATCTCCGGGGTGCCCACCCCCGCCCCGCCCTCATTGCCCCCCAAAAGCACCCTCTTCCCTCCAGCCCCCCTTGGGTGCTCAGGAGGGGGTGGGGGGCAAGAATCCGATTCAAAGTGCGGCCTGGGGGCTGCAGCACTTGCCAGGTCTCCACCACAGCGGCCTCTCGGGACCCCAGGCCCGGGCTGGGAGGCCTGCAGGGCGGCGGGGTCCTCGGGGTCCGCCCGCCCCCCACCGGCATCCACAGATCGGGGTCACCTGTATGTGTGCGGACACCCCTGGTCCCGCCCCACCTCAGGCCTGCAGGGTCGCGCCCCCTTAGCACCTACCTTCCAGGTCCCCAGGCCCAGGATGGGCATCTTGGCGCCGGTGTTGAGCTTGACGTAGGTGGCCATAACACTCGGGTTGGGCAGACACGGTCCAAAAACCATGTCTTCGGGGCGCCGGCGTGAGCCTTAAATAGCCGGCGTCCCCAGCAGGAGAGGCCGGTACGCGGAGCGCGCGGCCAGCAAAGGCGGCTTCTGATTGGCCGGTCCGCGGTGAAGCTGCCTCCGCCGCCGCCCGCCCTCTGGCTCCGTTGGGATGCTTCCCCCGCTGGGTCCTAGCGCAGCCGGATTCTTGAGGGTGGACTCGCTCCTCTTTCCTGCCCACGCGGCAGAAGAGACCATTCTAACGGACCAACCGCCCGCCCTAAGGGATGGAAAGTGAATGCTTTCCACAAAAAGGTGCAGACGTCTTAGGAATAAGTACACTGAGAAGGTATCTGGAGGACCTTCTGTTATTATTTTTTCTTTTTAAATTTAAATTTTATTTATTTAGGGCAGAGACCGAGGGAAATTGAGGGGGGAGGGGAGAGGGAGAAAGAGACACACCTGCTGCATTGCTTCACGACCTGTGAAGTTTTCCCAGTGCAGGTGGGAATCAGAGGCTTGAACCTGGATCCTTGCACAAGGTAATGTGTGCACTCAGCCAGGTTTGCTACCACCCAGTCTCTAAATGAATATTTTTCTATTATTTTCTTTTTAAAAAAATTGTAAAAAGGAAACACTGACAAAACCATAGGATAAGAGGGGTACAACTACACACAATTCCCACCACCAGAATTCTGTATCTCCTCCCCTCCCCTGACAGCTTTCCTATTCTTTATCCCTTTGGGAGTATGGACCCAGGGTCATTATGGGGTGCAGAAGGTGGAAGGTCTGACTTCTGTAATTGCTTCCCCACTGAACCTGGGCGTTGACAGGTAGATCCATACTCCCAGCCTCTCTCTTTCCCTACGGGGGGGGGGGGGGGGGGAAGGCTCTGGGAAAGTGGGGCTCCAGGACACACCGTCTGCCCAGGGAGGTCAGGTTGGCATCATGTTAGCATCTGGAAGCTGATGGCTGAAAAAAAGAGTTAAAATATAAAGTCAAACAAATTGTTGACTAATTATGAACCTAAAGGCTGTAATACTGCAGATGAAGATTGGGGGGTCTCCATTTTGGAGATAGCTAGTAGGTCTATTTTAGTTATATTCCTAAGGGCCCATGACTATACTAGTTTTTTTCCTGAGCCTGAAATCTACTATGCAGGTGGACCCAAGTTACCTGGGGAAATGATGGCATGGCTGGAAAAGGGGCTCGATAGCTAGATCAGGGAAGAAAGTAGCTCCCAAATTTGGGAAAGGTATATAAATATGGGCCCCATCGATTTGATCTGGGGCCCATATTCAGCTTAGGAGTCTACATAACCTCTGCATCCCTGTAGGTCTCAGCTTGCATTCTGTGGTCATGAGCAGGAACGTCCCAAGCTGCCCTAATTTTTAAGAGCGCAATAGGATTTATTTGGTGCTCAAATCCCATGTCAGTACTTGCCCCTCTTTCTTGTTTTTGTAATTTAACAAATTTCCTGACCTTAAAATGTACAAACCATACTGAATGGAGCCAACTTTGCTACTCTAAAATGGGATATCAGAGAAGCGGGTTGAAGTCTTTTTTCAGAATGCTTTTTGCCAGATTTGAGTTTGTTCAGTCTATTTGGGGACTCCAAGAACTGTCTTTGCACCCCCACTCTGGGTGAGAGCTGTGTCTGAGTAAGCTGGTCATTCAGCACATCATCCCCTCAAAGTCAGCATATCTTGAGGTTAGAAAGCCCTAGTATTTCAAGTTAGGAAATGCTAAATTAAAAGGAAAGAGGAGGAAGAGGAGGGAAAGAAAAAGGAGGAAGAGAAGAAGGAGGAGACGGGGAAGGAGAAGAAGAAGCTATCCTAACTGGAAATTAGGAAAACACATTCTTTCCCCAAGATAACCAAAGGAAAGTCACTGGCAGGGCTGTGAAGACAATCTTGGCTTCTTTCCAACAACTAACTCCATGATGCTCCACTCCAAAACCTGCTCTGCTCTTTCTGCTCCAGCACCCTCCAATATTTCCCCTAATCATGCAAGATTGGAAACCCCGTTTGCCAGGTAATGACTCAGGAACCAGCTCTCTCTGAACTCCATTCTGGTGATTTTCCATTTAGTGACTTCTAAAAAGTGGCCCCTAGGAAAAATTTAGACCAACAGACGAGCCTAAAGATTTTTCCATTTGGCATTTAAAAAAAAAAAAACCTGTTAAGAGGTAAAATCTGTTATTTTCTGTTCACAAATTATGGATTTTTAGTTTGAGTCTAATTCTGAGAAGCTGGTTTTTGATAAAACAGCAGCAGTGTCCTGATGTAGCTTCTTGACATCTTTGCTACCATAGAGGTTACTATCCAAAAGTTTAATCACTGGGAAAAATAATACATGTTGAGGGGCTAGGTTGATATTACAGAGGGATCATCTGTTAGGGACATGGACTCAATAAAAAGGATTTTGTTGTTATTTCTATGGTAATTAAGTGTAGAAGCTGCATGGCAGTATAACTGCCTATATATTGATTCTCTTGACTGGGTTATGAAATGTAACAAGTCAGACCAGTGGAACTTCTATAGCAACGATAGTACTAAGTTGGGATATATGATGCTGAGTCTCTTAATTGCCCTTTCCCTCTGTAATCTTTGTAAAGTACCATTTTGAACACTCACACACACACACACACACACACACATACACACACACATACACACACACTTAGATCCTTAATTCTTTTGAGAAACATTCTGTGAACTCCATATCAAGAATAAAAGAATACCCATTATGAGAACTAATTATCTCATCCTAAAGAAATAATTACAGAGGAAAGCAAATACATGTTGAATGAAAAATAGTTCTGTACACATAGAACAAACTGTAAATTTGCAAAAACAGAAGGAGAAGGTGTGTTACCATTAAAATGACAACAGTACAGATACAGAGAAAAGTACACATGGGCAGGGTGTTGACACACCCGGTTGAGTGCACATGTTACAATATGCAAAGACCTGGGTTCTAGCCCCTGGTCCCCAGCTGCAAAGGGATAGCTTTGCAAGTGGTGAAGCAGTGGTACATGTGTGTCTCTTTCTCTTTTCCTCTATATCTTCCCCTACGCTCTCTACGTCTGGCTGTCTATATTCAATAAATAAAGATAATAAAATAAAGTATACATATGAAGTGATTCTAAGGCAAAGTTGGAAAATAAAATTGTAAATGTAACATGATTGAGTGCATGAATAACAACATATATCATATGCATAAATGTAGGTAGTATTCAAAGCTCATGGAGAATACTAGTCAACAGATTATTCTGTCAGTAACCATACTTCATAATTTCCCATTTGCTCTCCAATTTCCATAGGCTAAAATAAATTCTTTAGCTTGACACTAAAGTTGTAAAATATGAAACATGAAAAGTTATCTGTGAATATATGAAAAGATATCGTACTGCATAACTTAAGAGGGCAAATGTTATTGCACATGAAGTGTAGCTCAATAAAGCTGTCAAAAGGGAGTCGGGCTGTAGTGCAGTGGGTTAAGTGCAGGTGGCGCAAAGCACAAGGACCGGCATAAGGATCCCGGTTCAAACCCCGGCTCCCCACCTGCAGGGGAGTCACTTCACAGGTGGTGAAGTAGGTTGGCAGGTGTCTATCTTTCTCTCCTCCTCTCTGTCTTCCCCTCCTCTCTCCATTTCTCTCTGTCCTATCCAACAATGACAACAAAAATAATAATAACTACAACAATAAAACAAGGACAACAAAAGGGAATAAATAAATAAAATAAAATATTTAAAAAAGCTGTCAAAAAACAAACACAAATGTCAAGTGCTATTGTGCTGCAGGTCAGGAGAAGGATCTGCTTTACTTAGTCATGCAGAGATTCAGCTGGAGATTCCCACTAATCTGTTTCACTGCTGTTCCAGTTCAGGTCTTCAGAATTTGACTTAGGAAAGCAAAAGCACTCTGGAAAAATCTCAAATAAGTGATTAATTGCTCAGGTCTGTAAGTGGCCCCATCACTTCCATCTACAATCAACTGAGCAGACTTAGACACAGGGTCTTGTCTCAATTCACTAGGCTGGCCTGTGTCTCATGTGCCCTAAAGCAGAAGAAAATGGGCACCAGAAGATTTTCACAAGAACAAACAGTTGAGAAATTTATTATGTATCAGGTGCTGTATTGAGTACTTAAATACATTACATACATAAATGTATGGTTGCCAGTAGTTTAATAACAAATTAGCATTAAATCATTTAGTATTCATAACCACCCTTTGCAGTGGGTACTATCATTAATCAATTTTTACAAATGAGGAGACCTAAGCACAGATAGGAGAATTGCCAAGACTTCATAGCAACTAAGTGATTTGGTCAAGATCTAAAGCCAAGGAGTTTGACTATAGGATACAATTTCCTAACCATCTATGCTTGTTACTTTTAGAGTATTTTCCCATGAGTAGTAAAACTTACATATAACACTTTAACACACACACACACACACCACACTTTTTTATGCCAGCAAAAGTATCTTTACCCTACTCCCACTTGTGCCTACTCTTATTCTGAAACCTTGACCAAGAAAATAACTTTGGATTGAGAATCCTTGAGATCAGTCCTTTGAAAGTAGGAAGCATCCAGGTAAAAGAAAGTGTGAAAATCAGTATAGGAGGATACTGGCTTCAGAACCTGTTACAGAGTAGGATGGAAGGTCCCATGTTGGGAAAATGACTTCAGTCTGTCAGTATTTATTTGTGTGTGTTTGTGAGATGAGGTTTAGTTAGCAAACATCATTGAGAGAACTGTCAATATTAACTTTTCTCACAGACACTGGTGAATAAACCAAAAGCAAGAAACAGAAAAAACAGGCATTCTCTCCATTGGAGCAAAGATATTCAGTAAACAATCCTGAATGTCATCCACTAATTTGTGGGTGGCTAATATATTTTAGATACCTCAAATACATAATCTGACTTTATCTTTACAATCTTCTGGCAAAAACAGTGGGCTCTATTCCTTTCTTGTTTTTCATGTTGAAGAAACTGAAGTTTGGTAATATTGTGTCAGAATGAGGAGGTTAGCAAATAGCGCTTCTTTAAGATTTTCAATTTATTTATGTCTTATTATTATTGCCACCAGAGTTGTCTTTGGGACCTGTGCCTGCATGAGGAATTCACTGTTGGGTGGAGGGCATGTTTATGCAAAGGGAGTCTCATGACTAAGTCTCCAAAATTTTATGTTCAATTTCCACCACCATCATAAGCCAGAGCTGAGCAGTACTCTGGTAAAAAAAAAAAAAAAACAATGACAAACTGACCTGAGTAGACAGGAACACATGAAGGGAGGCAGGGGGACCAGCTGACCAAGTGCAGTCTAGGAGCAAGAAGATGGTGTCTTGACCTTCTTCTTCTTCTAGCGTTTGCCCTTCTTCCATAGCCAGTCAACATCGTCAGGTTGAGCCTGATGTAAAGTTTCGAGACCTCCTTTGAATCTGGAGAGGTGGCAGTTGTTGACTATGTGGGTCATAGTCTGTCTGTAGCCGCAGGGGCAGTTCGGGTCGTCTCTGGCTCCCCAGCGATGGAACATAGTGGCGCACCGGCCATGGCCTGTTCGATAGCGATTGAGGAGGGCCCAATCATAACGTGCTGGGTCAAAGCCGGTTGACGCTTGCAGGGGTCTGTGATGAGGTGTTTGTTCTTTACCTCAGCTGACTGCCAACTCTGTTTCCAAGAGTCTGGAACAGAGAAGTTCATTGTAGGCGTAGGAGACCAGATTGGGTGACGAGACCTTGGGTGTTGTCATAGGTTGGGCTTCCTAGAAAGGAGACCCTGAGATGGGATCAAACATGCAAGATATTTTTTCAGGACATACTCTGGGCTTAAGATATTCAAAATAGAAAGGGCTGGAACAAAAGTGGGCAGAAGGGAAAGTCAAGCTGGAGGGCAAGTCCAACATCAGTCTTGGCCAACCCTACAGAAGACTGTGGTTTGAGAGTTGCTTATCAGGGAGAATCCTGGTAACAGTGAGATGCTTAGGTGGTCAGACCATGTCACGAAACTAACTAGATGTTAAATTGGGTCATCCCCTGCATGGGTGTGACCTTGGGCAAAATGGCTCTCTGCAAGGCGTTATCTAAGGGCTCTGAGAGCTGAAAGGTTTCAGCACACTCAGAAGCTGGGATATTTCACTAAGGTGTTCCTGAAGTGAATAGGAATGAACTGTTACCAGAGTGCTCAGAGTCACCACTGAAACTTACTGTTTTCTTCCGTTACTGTGCATTCTGAATTTCTGTGACTTCCAACTATGACCTCAGCAAGTCCTGGGGACCTACCCAGTGGTGTCACCAGAGATCAGGTGATAAAGTGCAGGAATAGGAGTTCGTTCCCAGTGGAATTATCTAGTATGGCAATCAGCCTGAGCACTTTTGCTTCCACTTCCTCTTCATTCAGGGATATCTATATGGTTCTGTTTGGTGATATGAGAGCCACGAAGCACCCTACCTCCTTTTGCTGGCCAAGAGCTAATCAAGGTGAATTATACCTGATAGGGTAGTGATTTCTTGTTTTGCTTACTGATTGTCATTGTAGAAGATGCTTCAAATATACAGCTAGTGGAAATATTTTGTTTTCAATTCTAATATCAATTTATTGAGTAAATGTTGAGTCATAAGATTTTTGTTTTCACAGATTTTTTCCACTCCCCTACCCCTAACTTTGATAACCTTAGTTATGCAGAATTCACTACCACTAAGTCAGTCCTACAAGAAATACTGCAGGGACATATGTAAAAGGAAAATAGTGAATTCTCTTTCTTTCTTACACACACACACACACACACACACACACACACACACACACACACACCAAAGAAATAGACAAAATAAGGAAACAAGGAAAATCAAACAATAAAAAGATATTCAGTTCAATAATTTAATGTGTCTACTTCATCTTTTTGTTTTGTTTTGAGGAGAACACTCCAGATCTGGCATATGGTAGTAGTGGGATTTGTTTTTCTTTTTTTTCAAATATTTTATTTATTAATGAGAAACATAGGAGGAGAGAAAAAGAACCAAGCATCACCCTGGTTACATGTGCTGCTGGGGATTGAACTCAGGACCTCATGCTCGAGAGTCTGATGCCCTATCAATTGCGCCACCTCCCGGACCACAGTAGTGGGATTTGAACCTAGGACACCAGAGCCTCAGGCATGAACTTCTGCTGCATAAACCACTTAGTTATTTCCCTACCCTGTATATCTTGATGCTCCATCTTTGTAAATGCTGGTTCTAGCATGCTGTGGCTTTCACAGGTTACTCCAGTGTTCTTTACCCAGTTGCTGGGTATTGTGGTACACTCTGAGCATTGTGGTGCACTCTGGGTATTGTGGTGCAGAGCATAACCAGTGACTTCATGGTCATGTGCTCACCATCACAGCACCTTTCTTGTAAAGTCTGATGCATGTTATGTGTAATACAGTAGTGAACAGAACACTCAGAATAGCCTCTTGTATTGATGTTGACAGACCCCATAGTGAAGAAATGAAAAATCAGGGCTCCAAATTTGTGTCTATTTCTGTCTGAATAGATCTGTAGCTTTTCTGGTGTATGAGGTACAGAATTTGGTTTGTGCTTGGGACATGCTGGAGCACAGTATCATATGAGGATTTGATACTGATCTACCTTGCAGGTAGATAGATATATGATGATGGATGAAATATTAGCATAACACATACCTTTTTCTTACCTCATATTTTGAAAATATGCTTCATACGACTGCCGAAAGCAAAAATAATCAATTTGCCAGCTACACACAAATGCATGGAATAGCTATAGGACTAGAGCATGGGATGTAGACTGGATGGAAGGAAGGAACTGAGAAAGAGAAGACTTTGATTACCTTGTGTGATGATGAACTGCAAGTGAGGTAAAGATCAGTGGATTAGAGATCTAAATGATGCCAAAGGATTGACGAAATCAAATGTCAGGATACATAGATTTGAGATTAGTGACAGTAAATTTATTGGTAGTAACAATCAAGAGAGAAGAACTCGTGCCAGTTAACCAAGTTATCAGAAGAACCATGAGCTGTGTGGATATGAAAAGTCACCTGGAATGATTACAGGTGTGGTAAACTCTGTAACAACCAAGGATGAATTGTTGTAGGGGGTTTAGGCCAAGGAGTCTTCTGCATCATATCTGGTCCACCACGTTTTTTGTTTGTTTGTTTTGTTTTTGTTTTTTTCTTTATTGGGAGATTAATGGTTTAACACCACGGTTTTGTTCCACAAGGGTTTGGGGAGGTCATAGTCAAACTCCATAAACTTTATTTAGGAATGAAGAATGAAGACACATGTAGAGACATGTGTGGGGTGGGTCTTTCAGACAAAATGGCAAATAGTTAACCAAGCTGGAGTCTTTTATAGACTAAGACACCTACTTTCTTCTTCCTTTGGAAGCCACACCTACATCTATTACTGCTTCCTTCTGTGGAGAGAGAAGGTACCACCCAGAAACAGGAGTGGTTACAGTTGTGGCTTAGAAAGGTGTAGGTGGGGTTTTGGATTTAAAAGGTTTACCCTTTGAGCTTTTGGGTTCTCTCTTTACAGATCACCATGTGACCACAGTGTAAGTCTCTGTTCTCTTTCTCTCCCTTTCTTCCTCTCATGCCCTAACATGTGAATGTTCTCTAATAAAAAGTTTAATGTTCCCAGAAATCATGCTCTCCAATTATTTGCTGAGAGAAATGCATGATGAACCTTTAGAATGGGGGGAAGCAAGCATCGACCTTCCCTTCCCCCTACTTCCCCACAAACACTTTCTTATAGGATATATTCTTCCTTTTTCTTCCCTCTGAGTAAGGGGGGCGGGGGGAAAGGGCTTGATTTCCTCCTCTGGCATTCTCCAAATTCTCTTATCAGTGACTGAGCCAAAAACGAAGGGTCCTGCTAAATAAGGTTCAGGGTCTTCTGACCCTAATAATCTTCAACAGAAAGACCCTGAGGTCAGTAGATGGGTCAGTGGGGGGTTATGTTTTGATGACATGTACTTGAAAGTACTTGTGATATTAAGAGAGAGAATGTACTGAAAGCTGAAATATCTAAGAGGACAGTTGCCACACTTTTAGACTCACTTAGCATAAGAATAGACTTAACCAGTTGCCTCTCAAAAGAACTGTGTGGGGGGAAATAAACTGTCCTCCAAAAGTTGTGTATTTTTACTTTATAGCAAGTTCTTAAAATGATCATTCAAGGCAAAGTTGGAATATAAGGGCAATGAGGATTGTTGTCAGCAGTCTGTTGCTAAAATTTCAAGAGCCAGTTTTGGGGTGAGAGGAAGAGGAGTTCTGATTTACATTTCTGTGGAGTAAATTTTCCCCTTTCTCCCTGTCTCCCCCGCTCCCATGTCCCTACAATTTGCTTATGGCTGCCTGGCCTCCAGGGCCAAGAGATTAGAATTTGTCAAAGGTGGTGCCCACCTCAGGTTCAAAAATGCAGCCTCCAGAGGTCTATATTCATGAAAAGCAAAATTGTATTTGGATATGAAAAGAGACATATATATATATATATATATATACATATATATATTTGCCTCCAGGGTTATACATTGCTCCTAGTGGCCATTTTTAATTTAATTTAATTTTTTTCCCATTTTATTTGTTAGGACAGAGAGAAATTTAGAGGGAGACATAAATTCTTTAAACAAAAGAATACAATGACCTCACAGAATCAGAGCAACATTAAAAGAGTTAAAAACAGGCTAAGTGGAGGACTGAGTATGCCTGGGGGCGGGGAGGGCCTCCTGTCAACTCTGAGGAGGCTCCACATTTCATTATGAATTTCAAGCACTCTGCGAAAATCCTGAAAGAAGTCTTGTCTACTGCTGCAGGCATCATCATTTTCATCAGAATCAGGGCTTTGACTAGCCTTTGAGTCACAAGATTTTGTCAAGAAATGGGAGCAGACTCCCTAAGAAATACTCACTGACTTTGCTGAGGTCTTCCTGAAAGCATGCAATGAATCTCCAGGCTCATTTCTTCTTTTGTTAAAAGCAAAGGCCACTGTCAAAACAATTTGCCAGCCTTGATCATTTATGAGAATGAATGAAGTGCAAGTTACTCTACCTAGTTTTATCTGTGAAGAAACTATAGTTGTCAATTCAATAAGAATTAATTGTATGCACACTTCAAAGTTTATTATTCTTTTTAATGTGCATTTTCCCAAGGAGATGTGCGACTTTCTTTCAGATATTCAGTGATGAGACTGACCTGTCCAGGGTGGATGGGCTCCCTATGGAGCTAAGTTGCCCTAGAGCCTGAATACCCTCCTTTACCCCCTCCCCCCCCCCACAGACTGTTGACTGCAAGATTCCAGAGTCAGGTGGCTTCAGGGTTTTTTTTTTTGTTTTTTGTTTTTTAACATTATTGACTTCATCTGGACTACCCACATCCTACCACCACTGAGATAGCAGCTGTTTCAAACAACCCAGAATGCGTATTGCTCCAGTCAAGGTTCCTGTTATCGTCAAATAGGTATTTGGCAATACACCATCTTTTCTCTTTGATGACCCATATGTCCCCTTTCCCTCTTAACCACCCTTATAAATCCACTAGACCCTAATTCCTCAAGGGACCAAGGCTCTATCTTTCCCATAGATGTTATGACAGCTAGGATGAATACTCAGAGTCGGGGCTGGTTTTGGTTTTACTAGAAGCCCTGGGTCCCAAACACCAATTTCTCTTGACTCATACTTGTACACACAGACATGTCTGATTCAGATGTGGAGTGTTGAAATCCTTAGTGATTTGGACAGTTTATAGAGATTTTCTGAAAAACATCCTCTCCCACCTTCACCTTGGTTTCCTCCGTTGCATCCAGGGACGCTCCAGATAAATGAATGTTTCCTCTCCCCACGGTGTTAGATGTCTCTCTTTATTGCCAGTTCACCTTACTATAGGAAGCCAGCCAAGCAAATTGCTATGTGGAGTCACAAAAGACTCCCTTTTGTGTTGTCTTATCAATCTTTATTTTTTTCCTTACAGATATTTATTATTGATTTTTTTATTGAGGGGTTCGTGGTTTACAGTTCAGTCTTTTTTATTTCTTTTTTCTCACTACTCCCATCACCAAAGGTCTATGTTCCCCTCTCCATCCCCTTAGATAATCACTGCAGATCTCCACAGTCTTAGATATAGGTTGACATTTCTTTTTCACATTTGTATGTTCAATTCTCTGTGTCATGCATATGAGTGAAACCAATTTATCTCTATCCTTTACCTTCTAATTTGCTTCATTAGGCATAATTACCTTAAATTCCATTCACTTTATCCCAAAGGACACAGTGAATCTTTTTATTGCTAAGTAATACTCCGTTGAGTATATGTCCACTAACATTTTTATCCAGTCATCTGTCAAGGGGCATTTTGTTTGTTTTGAACTTGTTGCTATTGTGAATAAAGCCACTGTGAATATGAGGGTGCACATATCTCTTCAAATCAGCCTTATATCTTTTGGGTAAATGTCTAAGTGTTGGGACTATGTGTAAGCCTGATAGAGCTTAGGGAGAACCACCCCCGTCCTTGGATGGAGGTCTGAGAAGATAACCTCTTGGTAAGTCTCTCTCAACCAAAGTGAGCAAAAGGGGGGAAACTCAGACTTAGTTCTTTCCTTCTCAACTCTCAGGCCCACAGAAACCCCAGTACTTCCCTCCATTAACTGCATTCATTTATTCAAAGTCACCTTCTGATCACAGAAGAACACACCTTATCACACGCTTCATCACACACCTCAGACCCCAGACAAGAGAAATTCCAAACTATATGGCCTTTTGATATCCATCTTCTCTCTGTCTCACCCTACGGGTTTAACTCCTATGCTTCTCTCAGATAGCTTTGGATAATTAAATTGCTTGTGTCATGGAGAATAACTGTCTTGTATCTCATCAATTCCTGTCATACCAGCCCCCTACCTTAGGGGCATGCTGACTGTTAAGAAACCTGTAATTTCTGACATATTTCAGTAATAATTCCCTTCATTTGTTTTTCTATTTAACTCATGTCCACCTTGCTAATAAAGAAGTTCTGAGTTCTGAACACACTGGAGAGCTCCCTGGTGTCTTTTGCTTCGTGTCATCCCTGTCGTGAGCGAGAAAGAACCAGTCCATTACCTTTCCCCTGGAGATCACCCTGCCAGAGAGACACGACACCTAAGAGTGGAATTGCTGAATCATAAAGTATTTCCATTTGTATTTGTTTGAGGATTTTCCATCCTGTCCTCCATAATGGCTGCACCAATTTGCATCCCACCAGCAGAATAGTAGAGATCCTCTTTCTCTCCACATCCTATCCAACACTTATCTTCTCTTGTCTTATTGATGGAGCCCATTGTCACAGGTGTGCAGTGGGATCTCAATGTGATTTTAATTTGCATTTCTCTGGTGATGAGTGAATTGGAGCATTTCCACCTATGTCTGTGGGCCATGTGTATCTCTTTTTCAGAAAACTGTTCATATTTTTTGCTCATTTTTGTTCTTTTTATTTATTTTTTGAGCTGTATGAGTTCTTTATAGATATTTTATATCAAGTACTTGTCTGAAGTGTAGTGTGAAAATATATTTTCCCATTTTCTGGGTTTCCTGTTTATTCTCATGGAATTTTCTTTTGATGTGTAGACTTTTAAATTTGATATAGTCCCATGACTTTTCAAGGATTTTTTATTCTAGGTCAAAATATTTGGCCCAGCTAATTGATTTTCTGTTCTAGCATGGCCTGAGCTCAGTACTCTCTGGAAGGTGGTAAGTGCTGGCCTGAAGATGACTTTCTTAACTATAATATTATTGTCCAACTTTTGAAATTCTGTAAATGTGAACAGAACTTTCTTAAAGTTACTTATGTCCAGGCATTTTTTTAAAATTCCAAGTCTTTATGGATCTTTGTAAAATTAGTATTCTTGTCTCTCTCTTTTCTAACAATTATATTATCTTTTTATGTCATACATAAGACAAAATGTTAGTAACCAAAACATACAAAGAGCTCAACAAACTCAGCCACACAACCAAACAAATAACCCCATCCAAAAGTGGGAAGATTATATAAATAGAATATTCATCAAAGAAGAGATCCCAAAGGATAAGCAGATGTACTAAAAAATGATCAACATCACTATCAGAGAAGTTCAAATAAAGACAACAATGAGATGTCATTTCATCCCTGTGAGAAATGATAGTAATAACAAATGCTGGAGAGATTTCAGGGAAAAGGAACCCTCCTGCATAGCTAGTGGGAATGGAAATTGGTTTAATCCCTATGAAGAACAGTCTGGAGAATTCTCAGATGTCTAGAAATGTACCTACCCTATGACCCTGTTATTCTTCTAGTGATATATCCTTAGGAAATAAACATAGCAATCCAAACAAATCTGTGTATACCTATGTTCATAGAAGTACAGTTTGAAATAGCACAAACTTAGAAGCAACCTAGATGTCCAACAACAGATGAGTGGCTAAGAAAGTTGTGGTATGTATACACAATGGATGTATACACAATGGTATGTATACACAATACTCAGTTATTAAGAATGATAAAGTCATCATCTTCACCTCATCTTGGATGGAGCTTGAAGGATGTGGCATGTTAAGTGAGATATGCTGGAAGAGAAAGATGAATATTAGATAATCTCACATATGGGCAGAATTTAAGAAACAGAAACATAAAGGGGAAACACAGAGTAAAATTTGGATTGGGTTCAGTGTATTGCACCAAAGCAAATAACTCTGGGGAAGAAGGAAAGAAAAAGTGTTGGGGAGAGGGGAAGGACTTTCAGGTGTCTCATCTCACCAAGACAGATGTCTGCAAAAACACTTGCACTCCAAAATTAGGTCCATCATTATGTACCAGGACCTGAAAATATTTCTTTTACAGACTTTTCTCAAACTGATATAAAACTGGGATCTTTCTCTTCTGAGCTAATCATTATCCCAAGAAATTCCACTATCTTATTGTCATATGCTCTCAGAAAGATATATCATTCTTCTACCATTACTCCAGTCATCTGGTGAATCTAGTGAATGTTGAGGCGGGAGTATGTTATGTCCCTAAGTCTTGGGATATATGGGTACAGAAAGTGACTGCCACTTGTAGGCTTGCATAGGTTCCTGACCCAAGGTGTAGGCAAACCAATTGTTTTCTCTGCTGTTTCCTCCTTCCCATCCTCCTAGATGAAATGTCTCTTGAGATTCTAACTAATTCATCTATTTATGTTAAAACTGAAACTCTATTGGAGAGATTCTCTGAACTTACTGTCAGTATTAAACTTTAAGACATCTTAGTGTTTGCATTTACTTGATTGCTTGAAATGTACTGTGTTAAAAAAAGTTTTTTAGATTGGATTGTGGAGGAGGAAAGAATGTGACTGGTATGAATAAAGTGAAAAGGGTAGAGGGAAAATATAATGTGGTTTATGGATAAATCAGAAGGGACTCATACATGGGAAGTAAATTGAATGTGTGGAATCTTAGCTGTAGTCTCTAATATTAATTTGAAAAAAGTCATGGCCATAAATGTGAAGCTTATCCAGTGCATGGTCACACCCTAGGCTTGTTTGGCTCTTTGTTGAGTTTAATATGTTCACGCAATAATGGGAATGCAGTGGGAGACATTTCTAGTAGCTGAGCACTAGAAATGTTCTGGGCATCTGCTTATCTGATGAAGAGGATGGAACCATTTACAAGGTCAGACTGTCTTTGGTTCTGTCCAACTCTACTAAGAAGTTTCCAATGGAGGGAATGGGGCCACAGAACTCTGGTGGTAGGAATGCTGTGGAATTATACCCTTGTTAGCTCATAATTTTGTAAATAAAAATAACTATTAAATAAATAATGAAAAGTAAAATTATATCAATAAATAAAGTAATAAAAGATAGGGATGGACATTACATAATGCTCAGAGCATAAGTCACCTAAGAGGACATAACAGTTATTAACTGTACCCAATGAGGGGCCATCTAAATATGTCAACATCTGCTGGGAGAGCTACAAAAAAATACATCGATAATAATACAGTAACTTTAGGAGACATTAATATGCCACTTTCTCAAATAGACAGAACATGAGGCAGAGAATTAATAAAAAAATACATATATAACTTAAATGAAGAGATGAATAAACTAGCCTTATAGGACATCTTCAGAATCTTTGTTCCCAAGAAACTGGAATACAGATTCTTTTTTAAACCCACATGGAGCATTCTCAAGGATGACCACAAAGATATAGTCAGTAAATTCATGAGTATTGAAATTATCCCAAGCATCTTCTCAGACCATACTAAAATTAAACTTACAATAAACAATAAGCAGAAAATTAAAAAATCCAAAATATGAAACTCAGTTGTATACTATTTAACAACTATTAAATCAAAGAGGAGATTAAGAAAGAAATTAAAATGTTCCTATAAATAAATGAAAATAAAGATATGTGCTATCAGAATACTTGGGAACAGCTAAGATAGTGCTAAGAGGGAAAAATCATAGCCACACAGACACACATTATGAAACAATAAAAAGTTCCAATATAAACCCTGACTGCACATCTCAAGAAATTATAAAAATAAAGGAAATTTATGCAAGTAGAATGAAATAATATTAGAGTAGAAATAAATAATATCAAAAGTAAAAATGTTATACAAAAGATCAATGAAACTAAGTTCTGGATCTTTGAGAGGGACAATCTTTGGCCTAAACTCACTAGAAAAATGGAAGAAACTGTAGATAAATAGGATTGTAAATAGAAAATGCCACAATAGACACTGCAGAAACCAAAAGCATCATATGAGGTATCTATGATCAATTATATGCTAGCAAGCTAGAGAACTAGGAAGAGAGAGAAAATTTCCTAGAAGCATATAACCTTCCAAAACTTAACCAGGAGGAACTAGACAACATTAATAGACCTATCACAACTAAATAGACTGAAACAGTCATTAAGAACCTTCCAACAATAGAAGTCTATATTCAGATGGTTTCACAAATGAATTTTACAAAGCCTTTATGGAAGAGCTAATACTTACATTCTAAAGCTCTTCCAAACTGTAGAGGACACAAGAATACTCCCTACAACTGTTTACAAAGCTAACATCACTCTGATACTAAAGCACATAGAAACAACAAAAAAGAAAACTACAGACCAATATTTCTAATGAAGTTAGATGCTAACATATTGAACAAAATTCTAGCCAAGTCAGACACAGAAGCACATTTAAAAAGATGTACATCATGACCAAGTGGAATTTATCCTAGTGATGCAAGGTTTGTTCAATATACATAAATCAATAAATGTGATCCACTATATCAACAATAACAAAAAACCCCACTAATTATTTAAATTCATAAATAAAGCCTTTGACAAGATCTAACACCTTTTTATGATAAAAACACTACAAAAAAAGGAAATAGATAGGAAAGTCCTAAATATAGTTGAGTCTATATACAGCAAACCTACAGTCAATATAATACTTAATTGTGAGAAACTGAAAGCATTGCCATTTAGACCAGGTACTCAAACAATGCTGTCCATTATCATCATTATTCAACATAATGTTGAAGGTCCTAGCCATTACAATTAGGCAAGTGAAAATAGTTACAGGAATGCAGGATGGAAGAGAAAAAGTCAAATTATTACTATTAGTGAACCATATGATAGCCTACATAGAAAATCCTAGAGAATCCATCAGGAAGCTCCTGGAATTTATTAACCAATATAGTAATATGGCAGACTAGAAAATAAATATATAAAAAAACTAGTGTTATTCCTCTACGTCAGAAGACACTAAGAAGAAGAAAATATTAAAACTTAATCCCATTTGCTACAGCAGAAAAATAAATATCTAGATATACATCTAACAAAAAAGTGAAATTTTATATATGAATCACTATTCAAGAAAATAGAGAAAGATACAAAGCAATGAAAAAATATTCTGTGATAATGCACTGGAAGACTTAACACCATCAAAATTATTCTATTCAGAGCCATATACAGATTTAATGCAATACTGCATCCCCAAGGGCCCACCAAATTTCTTTAAATAAGAGAATAGAACAAAAGCTATAAAAGTTTATCTATAATTAGTAAATACCTATTGATAGAATCACCAAAACAATCCTGAGAAAAAAGAAGACAACTATTGTGGATTCACTCCAGGTCCCTTGACTCCATGGCCTTTGGTTGGTGGAGGTCAGAGCAGCCCCTGGGAGTCCAGGGGTGACTCCATATGATGAGGACAAAGTACACAGAGAGATAGTGGACAGTCAGTTCCAGGAGAGCCTCTGAGGGTCATCTCATTTATTGGGGGAAAAAAAGGCAAGCAGATATATCCATAGTTCACGGAGAAGGTTGAGGCAATCATTAACCAAAACACAAAGCAACACAATGTATAGTCACATTTGACATACAAACTATTTGATCACAAGTGGAAAGTTACCATACAAGGCCTGATCATGAGCTTCACTATGCATATTTCTCTGGCTTGATCATGAGCTTCACAATGCAAATTTCTCTGTAAATTACAGGTACTTCAGGGCAGGGGGGAAGGGAACAGTTGAGTAACAGGACATTTGCGGTGGTTTTCAAGTTTGGCCATACACAATGTACAGTAATTCATGGCCTTTGCTTTAAGGGGGGGAGAAGTGTCATGTGTAGACAAGTTCCCCCCATCCAGGGGTCTATCCATCATTAGTTCACGAGGTTAGGGGGACCTACCACTGCCTTGACCTGGAATGGGGAGTGCTTGGGGTCTACTCGCTCAGACTCTCATGGAAACAATGGCCTGGACTGTGGGACTATGTGAAAGCTTGGTAGAGCTTAGGGGAGCTCTCCCATCCTTGGATGGAGGTCTGGAAAGACACCCCACTTGTTAGCCTCTCTCCTTATAGAGATAAGCCAAGAGGAAAAGTCTCCCAGACTCAGTTTCTCCTTGTTAGTCTCTCAAGCTCACAGAACACCTACTGCCTCTCATACTTAGTTCATTCTCCTGCTAGCAGACTAAGTGGCTTCTTGCTTCAAAGTTCATTCAAAGTTCACACATTCATTATAACTTCACCTTTTGATCATATAGGAGAACATACTCTATCATACACTCCTGCCAGTACCCCGGCAGTGAGACCCCATATTCTATTTCCTTGTGACTTTTGATATCTGTGATTTACATCAAGTTTTATTTTTCTCCTTCTCTACCTCACCTTATTGGTTTAACCGCTATGCTTTTCTCAAATATCTTTGGATAATTAACTTGCCTGCATCATGGAAACTAATTGTCTTGACCTTTATGTATCTCATCAATTCTTGTCATACCCACCCCCTACCATGGGGGAAGCTGACCTTTAAGAAATCTGTAATTTCTGACATATGTGAAAAATGTTCTTTGTTTAACTCAGTATAAAAGCCTGTACTCATCTCCAAATAAATGGATGTTCGTACCAGAATATCTCCTGATGCCTCTTTCAATTTCATGCAGTCACTAGAACTGGTGAGGGAGGGTCAGAGGCTTACTCCATTCCCTCCCCCCCCCCCGTTGGAGCCACCTCACGTGAGCACAACACTGAACTTGCTGGACATCGGGCCCACTACCCAACAAACTATAGGCATAATGTTTCCATATCTTAAGATATTAAGGGTAAGACTAGTGTAATCAAAACTTTCTGGTATTGGAACAAAAAAAAAAACCACACTGACTAGTAGAATAGAATTGAGGGCCCATAAAGAAGCCCCCACACCTATGGATACTTAATTTTTGGCAAGGGGGACCAAAATATTAAATGGAGAAAAGAGAGTTTCTTAAATAACTGGTGTTGGGAAAATTGGGTTGAAACATGAAGAAGAATGAAACTGAACCACTTCATCTCATCACACACAAAAGTAAACTCCAAATGGATTAAAGATTTTGATGATAAGCCAGAAAAAAAATACTTAGAAGAGAATATTGCCAAAATTCTTTTCAAACTAAGTTGCAAAGGCTTCTTCAATAACTAAAATCCATTTACAATGGAAATAAAAATAAAACAATGGGATAACATTACATTGAAAGAGATGTTACAAGGCAAAAGAAATCACCACGCACATAGAGATACACCTTATGGAATATGAGATCTTTTTATGTCATACATCACTAATAAACAAAATAAGCTTAACAAACTCAGCAAAAGCAACAACAAAACAAAAACAAACATATGACCCCATCCAAAATTAGGAAGATGACTTGAACTGATGATTCATCAAAGATAGAATCTAAAGTGTCAACAGACATATGAAAATGGCTCAAAGTAAGCGATTATCAGAAAAATGCAAGTAAGGACAATGGGATACTACCTTATTCTTTTAGGAATTGTCATACATCAGAAAGGACCATAACAACAAATGCTGGAGAGGTTATAGGTAGGAATGCAAATTGGTCTAACTCCTGTGGAGAGCAGTTTGGAGAGCTCTCAGAAAATTAGAAATGTACCTGCCCTATGATTTGGCAATTTCTCTCTTATAGATATAATTTACTAAGGAATCAAACACATCTATCCAAAGATATATATATATATATATATATACATATATACATATATGTAGCCATTTTCATAAAATCACAGTTGTATTAGCCCAAACTTGGAAACAACTTATGTTTCCAGATAAGTGGTTAAGAAAGTTACGGTATATGTACACAATGAATACTCCTCAGCTATTAAAAATGGTGAATTCACCTTCTTAACCTCATCTTGGATGGAACTTGAAAGAATCATGTTAAGTGAGATAAGTCAGAAGAAGGATGAATATGGGATGTTCTTATTCATAGACAGAAGTTGGAAAACAAGAAGAAAAGGGAAAAGACAAAGGTGAACTTGGACTGGAGTTGGTATATTGCACCAAAGTAAAAGACTCTGGTGTGGAGTGCAGGGATCAGGTCCTGAAACATGATGGCAGAGGAGAACCTAGGGGTTGAATTGTTGGAAATACAAGAAATGTTATGCATGTATAGACTATTGTATTTTGCTGTTGAGTGTAAACCATTAATTCCCCCCCAACAAAGAAATAAAAAAAAGTGACAGAGACAGACACTACTTATTAGTCAATACAACAGGAAGGCATAGCCATCACCAATATATGTGCTACCAAGTAAATAAAACAAGTACTTACCGACCTTAAGGGAGACATCAAAAGCAACATAGTATTAGTTGGAGACCTCTACGTACCACTCACAGCAAGAGACAGATCATCAGGACAAAAAGTCAACAAGGACATAGACTTTAAATACAGTTGTAGGGGATAAACTTAACAGATATATTCAGAACTTTTTATTCTTCAAAAAAAGAATATACACTCTTTTAAAATGCATATGGAGCATTCCCAAGGATCAACCATGTGTTGGGACCCAAAGAAAACCATAATGATTATGAGAATACTGAAATAATAAAAAGTATCTTTTCTAATCATGAAGCGGTTAGGTTAGAAATCATCCACAATGGAGTCTGGCGGTAGTACAGTGGGTTAAGCGCACGTGGTGCAAACTGCAAGGACTAGTATAAGGATCCTGGTTCCAGCCCCCGGCTCCCTACCTGCAGGGGAGTCTCTTCACAGGCAGTGAAGCAGGTCTGCAGGTGTCTATTTTTCTGTCCCCTTCTCTGTCTTCCCCTCCTCTCTCCATTTCTCCCTGTCATATCTAACAGCAATGACATCAATAACAACAACAATCTTCTTCTAGTGTTTGCCCTTCTTCTGTAGCCAGTCAGCAGCATCAGGTTGAAAGCTGTCAGGAGCTGCTTGTTGCTGGCTTTGAAAGTGACTGGGATCAGACAATAATAACTACAACAACAGTAAAAAACAGGGGCAACAAAGGGGAAAATAAAAAAAATCTACAAAAAGAAAGAAATACATTCAAACTATGAAGACTGAACAATACACTTCTGAATAGTACCTGGGTCACTGAAGAAATAAAAAGAGAAATTAAAAATTACTTGAATAACAATGACAATGAAGAACTATCCTAAGAAGGAAGTTTATAGCAATACAGGCCCATATTAATAAGCAGCAAAGATCTCAAGTAAGCTACCTAAAATTACAACTGAGCCAACTAGAAAAAGGAGCAACCAAGAGACCTAAAAGTCAACAGGAGGAAAGAAATAGTCAAAAGCTGAGCAGAAATTAATGAAATAGAATTCAGAAAGATGATCCAAAAGATTAATGAAACCAAGTGCTGATTCATTGAAAAGATAAGTAGATAAACCACTGGCTAAGCTCACAAAAAGCAAAAGAGAGAAAGCTATGATAAAAACAATAAGGAACAAAGAGATGAAATTACAACTGAAGATGGGGATATAAAAAGAATCTTACATAAATATTATGAACATCTCTATGGAAATAACTTGGACAACCTAGAAGAGATGGATGCATTTCTAGAATCATACCACCTAACCTAAGAGGAAGTAAACTAGCCAACCACTAGTTTAGAAATTGAATCAGTAGTCAACAAACTACTCAAGAATAAAATCCCAGACCCAGACAGTTTTACTAACAAATTATATAAGATTTTCAAAGAAAAACTGACTCCTATTCTCCTCAAGCTATTCTAGAAAATTGAAGAAAGGGAAAACACTACTAAACACATTCTATGAGGCAAACATCACTTTGATCCCCAAATCAGGAATGGACTCTACCAGAAAAGAAAACTGTAGACCTATATCCCTGATAAATATTGGTGCAAAGTTCCTGAACAAGATTTTGGCAAACCAAATCGAACAATATATCAAGAGAATGATTCACCAAGACCAAATGGGATTCATCCCTGGGAAATAGGGATGGTTCAATATCTGCAAATCACACAATGTAAGTAATCATATTAACAAAAAGAAATATAAAAAAGTCAAATGGTTATATCAGTTGATGCCAAAAAGGCATTTGACAAGATCCAACTCCACTTTATGATAAAGACCCTCCAGAAACTGGTAACAGAAGGATCATTCCTCAACATAATAAAGACCATTTACTACAAACCCACAGCTAACATCATTCTCAATGGGGAAAAACTGAAAGCTTTCCCCCTAAAACCAGGAACCAGAGAAAATAGGAACTGGACACTATTATTCAACATAGTTCTTGAGGTTCTTGCCACTGCAATCAGACAAAAAAGAGATATCAAGGGCACACATAATAAAAAGGGAGAAATCAAACTACCACTGTTTTCTGATGAGGACCCCAAATACTACACCAAAAACTACTGGAAATAACTAATAAATTCATTAGAGTAGCAGGATACAAAGTCAATACACTTAAATCTGTGGCATTTCTGTATACAAACACAGAGTCTGAGCAAAGGGAAATAAGAGACTCAATCTCACTTATAATTGAACTTAAAAAGATAAAATACCTTGGGGTGAATGTCACAAAGGAAATGTAGGGCTTCTACAACGAAAACTATCAGACTTTGCTAAGAGAAATAGAGAAGTACACACAGAAGTGGAAACAAATTCCTTGTTCTTGGATTGGAAAAATAAATATTATTAAAATGTCCATTCTACCAAAAGTAATCTACAATTTCAATGCAATCCCTATAGAAATTCCAATGGCATTTTTCAATCAAATTGAACAACTTAGCCAAAAATTTGTGTGGAACCTCATAAGGCAATGAATTTCCAAAGCACTTCTGAGAAAAAAGGAGAACATATGGAGGCACTACACTTTCCAACTTGAGCTTATACTACAAGGCAAAAGTAATCAAAACAGCATGGGATCTTTAAAATGAGCAAAATGTGTTCATTTCATTTTATATCTCTGGGAAAGACAGGTCTGAAGGAAAGACAAACAGAAGTCCAAAGTGAAAAATTGGGATGAGGTGTTCCAAGTCAATAATGTGGAGTAAAGGACAAGAACAGCTATTTCCTAGTAGATAAAATAGACTTTCAAGCAAAGAAGGTAATAAGAGACAAAGTTAGACTTAATATGTTAACTGGAGGATCAATCCAAAAAGAAAATATAACCATCATTAATATGTAAGTTCCCAACACGGGTGCTCCAAATACACAAAACCAGTAACCTCAAGGGAAGCATCAATACCAATACAATAATAGAAGATTTTAACACTACTCAGAGCAAGGGAAAGGAAACAGGAGAGAAAACCAACAAGGAAATAGTGGCCTTAAATGAATTCATAGATGCGATGAACTTAAAAGATATAAACAGAACATTCTATCCAAAAATAAGAGATTACATATTCTTCTCAAGTACACATGGAACATTCTTGGGCATTGACCATATGCTGAGACACAAAGATAGCCTTATTAAGTATGTGAACATTGAAATCATTTAAAAAAAAAAACAAAACAAAGTATCTTCCCTCTTTCTAGGCCATTCTCAACTCTTGACACCATCTTCCTTCTCAGACAACTTTTTGTCCACCTGTATGTTGGCTGTCAGGCTCAGGCAAAAATTATTAAAGTCATGGGCCCCTTGGAACATACCTAAAATAGACTTCCTAGCTTCTTCCTACACAAAGACTTCTAGTTTATTCTGCTTTATTCCTACCTCTGGGTTCCTGTTTATTAAATGATTAGTCCTTCTTTATATCTTACCACCTTTTAGCCACCAAATTGCAGATACGACTGTGATTTCATCCTGACTTCCCTGGGCAGATGACCTCACCAATGTGTCCTGGAATCTCACTTCTCCAGATCCCTACCCCACTAGGGAAAGATAGAAACAGGCTGGGGGTATTGACCAACCTGCTAATGCCCATTTCCCATGAAGAAGAAATTACAGAATCCAAACTTTCCACATTCTGCACCCCATAAAGAACTTTGGTCCATATTCCCAGAGGGATAAAGAATAAGGAAACTTTCAATGGAGGGGATGGGACACAGAACTCTGTTGGTGGGAACTGTATGGAATTATGCCCTTGTTATAATCTTGTTACTTATCACTAAATCACTAATAAATATTTTAAAAATAATAATAGTAAATTTTAAAAAGTATCATTTCTGATAATGTGAGTGTGAAGAAAAATAAAAACCCCATGATCATATCAATTGTTACCAAAAGGGCATTTGACAATATTTAACATCTATTTATGATAAAGACCCTTAAGAAATTGAGAATAGAAAGAAAATTCCTTTATGTACTAAAGGTATATATGACAAATACACAGCTAGCATAATACTCAGTGGGCAAAACCAGAAAGCTTTCCCCCTAAAAATCAGGAACTAGACAAGGATGCTTCCTCTCATCATATTCAGCATAGTCCTGAAGGCCCTTGACAGCATTCAGGAGAGATGCCTGCAGTACTCCTCCACTGTTCATGGTGACAGGGGCTTGAACCCAGCTACACATTGTAACTGATATATGTGCTCTACTTGGAGCACTAACCCCAGCCCCCTTGCTATCTTTTTTTTTAATGAGGTGCTGAGTAGTGAGCCCAGCTAACACTATACAGCAGTTTCTTGTTAGTCCTTGGCCACAGGTGTCTGTATGGTTTCACTGTTGACCTTAAAATACTGTGTTCCTAATTCCTTATTTTATTTTACTTTATTTATTCCCTTTTGTTGCCCTTGTTATTTTATTGTTGTAGTTATTATTGTTGTCGTTGTTGGATAGGACAGAGAGAAATGGAGAGAGGAGGGGAAGACAGAAAGGAGGAGAGAAAGATAGACACCTGCAGACCTGCTTCACTGCCTGTGAAGCGACTCCCCTGCAGGTGGGGAGTCGGGGTTCGAACCGGGATCCTTATGCCGGCCCTTGTGCTTTGTGCCACCTGCGCTTAACCCACTGCAGTACAGCCGACTCCCATGTTCCTAATTCCTATCCTGGCCTAAATATAATGTGGTAAAAAAAAAAATCTGTCTCCCTAATCTATTTTCTGGTCCCTTGTGCCTCAGTTGTTTGTCTTGATGTAAGAGTACATTTTACAATTCATTGTAGAACTTATCTACATATTGTGGCTCCGTAAGCGGATTATTATTAGCATATATATGCAGTGATCAATTTTGAATTAGTGTTTTTATGTCCTTTGGATACATGCCTAATTGTGGTATTGCTGAGTCATAAGATAATTTTATTTACTCTTTATTTTTAATTTTTATTAGTGATTTAATAATGATTAACAATATTGTAAGATAACAGGGGTACAATTCCACACAATTTCTAATACCAGAGTTCTGTGTCCCATCCCCTCCATTGGAAGGTTCCCTATTCTTTATTCCTCTGGGAGTATGGACCAAAATTCTTTATGGGGTGCAGAAGGAGGAACATATGGCTTCTGTATGTAAATACTTCTCTGCTGTAGGTGCACTACCACCTGGCCTCCAGTAAAAGGCTATATTTAGAGTAATGGCACTGAAACTTGGTCATGGATGTGGAGAGTAGTATACATGAACGCACAGATATGTTTCATTATTTTTTATGTGAGGCAGGATAATGAAACAATCATATTTTTAAAATCTAGAAGTTCACACTAATTCTGTTACTTGTTTCTCTCTTTCTCTCTCTCTCTCATCCTTTACTCTCCTCTTTACACATCTCTGTGATTAAGCAGTTTCATGACACCAATTGGCATCATTTGTTAACTAAAAATAACTTTCATTGACAACTAGCTAGCCCGTTATTGCAGTGCAAGGGCCTGGGACCTCGAGGACCCAAGTTTGATTACAGATGTGGGAGGAGATAGTAGCCTGTCCATTTCTCTGGCAACCCCCATAAGGAAGGCCCCAAAGGTAGGTCAAGGCAGTGGTAGACTTTCCCTAGACTCCTGTAAGTTGTGAATCGCAAAGGGGCAAGGATTTCTTGCATCCTGGGATTCTTGCCTTCTTAAAATAAAGAATTACGATGCAAAATTTAAAGTAAGGATATTAAGGTCAGAGAGGCCACTAGACAGGGTGCCTATCTTGCCATGAGTATGGTTCATATTTGAACTCCAGAGCCTAAGGAAGTGATGTGCCTTCTCCTATTTCTCTAAGTAAAAGATGACCTGTGAGGATTCTAAACCACACATGTATGAGCTCTCAGATCTGCAAAAGGTTCTTGCTTTTTCAAGCAAAGATATGAGAAAAAATTTGATGTTAAATTAATGTAAAAGCTAAATGATAATAATGAGCTACCTATTCAGCGCTTGTGAAAAGTGGTGTAGGAAGAAGCCTTTTTCTTTCAGGATCAACCATTATATTTATATTATCATTTTTACCATTTTTTTACAATTTTTATTTTTGTTTATTTATTTTGCATAGAGAGAGAAAATTAATAGGGCAGGGGGAGATAGAGGAAGGAGAGAGAGAAAGAGAGAGAGAGGGAGAAAGACCGGCAGCATTGTTTTACCTCCCGTGGTTTCTTTCCCCCTACTACACCCCTGAAGGTCAAGACTGGGGCCTTGAACCATGGTCCTTATGCATGGTGATGTGTATGCTCATCTGGTCCCCATTGTGTTATCTTTTGGGCAATTTTTCTGAAATAGCACCCATTAAAGAACTCTCTTATTTCTATTTCAAAATAAAATGTTAAGCAAATTGCTTTATTCCAGCCTCCTCCCCGATCTAATTTTAAGCATGCATTATACTGTGTATTTATAGTTAACTTGGCCCATAGACAAATTCACCTCACATAATTTATCAATCCTTGGGCTTTTTGTGGGGTCTGTGGAAGTTATTTGGCACAATTACCTGCCAGAAGCAACACTTCAGACTGTCTCATGTGGGAGAACAGAGAGTATAGTCATATATGTTCTATTCCTTTTTTTTTAACTCTAGGTTTTTATGCTGAAAATCAAAATCAGTATATACACAGTAACATTCCTCACCAGTGTGTAATTCTTAACATTTGGACAAACTGCTTCATAAAACAATTGTATTAAAAAAATAAAACAATCGTATTGATATTTTGAGTGACCATTTAGGCTTTTTAAAAGCAGTATTTAAATTATGATAGGCTAGAGAAAGATTTTTTTAAATTTTAATTGCCACCAGCATTATCGCTGGGACTGGGTGTTGGTACTACAAATCCATCTTTCCTAGTGGCCACTTCTTCTTTCTCTCCCTCTCTCCCTTCCTTCCTTCCTTCCTTCCTTCCTTCCTTCCTTCCTTCCTTCCTTCTTCTTCCCCCTTCCTTTCTCTCTCTTTTTCCTTCTTCTTTTTCTTCTCTCTCCCATTTCCCTCTCTTTCATTGTCATCCTCCTCCTCTCTCCCTCCTCTTCCTTCTTCATTTCTTCTTCTTCCTCTTCTTCTTCTTTTTGTTTGACAGGACAGAGATAAATTGAGAGGGGAGAGAGAGAAAGGGAAAGAGAATGGTAGACACCTGCAACCTTGCTTCACTGCTAGTGAATTGTTCCCCATGTAGGTGGGGAGCAGAGGCTCAAAGCACATAGTAATAAGTATGCTTAACCAGGTGTACCAATGCCTGGCCCCCTTATGATTATATATATATACGGAGAAAGAGAGAGAGAGAGAGAGAGATAGAGAGAGAGAGAGAGAGAGAGAGAAAGAGAGAGAGAGGGGGAAGAGGATGAGAAAAAGTGAGGGAGAGAGAAAAGAGATCACAGCATCAGAACTTCCTTTAATGTGGGGGCTGGGCTCAAAGTTGGATTATGCACAGAGCAAAGCTGCACACTAACCAAGTGAGCTATTCCTCTGCCCTCTAAAAATATGTACTTCAATTTTTGTCTATGTGTGTGAAGCTGGGTATGTATACCGGAATGACTTTCCTCCTTCTGAGTTGATCTTTTATTGAGAGAGAGAGAGAGAGAGAGAAGAAAGAGAGAGAGTTTATTAAACAGAGATGGCAAGAAACCACAGCACCAGAGCTTTATCCAGTGCCATGAAACCTCTTGTGTGGTCCCAAGCCTTGAACATGTGTGAATCATGTGGCAGAGCATCACCTACCTGCCTACCAGGTGAACTATCCCTATTATCAAAACAAAGACTGATAGTTTATAATCTCATGAAAAATAATTTAAAAGACATGACAGAGAGAGCACAAAGAATACATGGGACAGATAGAAAATAAATAGTAGCTGTGGAGACAGCATAATGGTTCTGCAAAGGGCTTTCATACCTGAGGCTCTGAGGTCCCAAGTTCAGTTCTCAGCACCATGATAAGCCAGAGCTGAGCAGTGCTCTGGTATCTCTCTCTCTCTGTATGTGTGTGTGTGTGTATGTGTGTATATATATCTTTCTGTGTAACTAAAATTATATATGTGTGTATTTAATAAAACTAAAATAAATAGTAATAAACCATTAACTTTCCAAGAAAATGATAATAATTAAACAATTAAAAATAGATTTATATGTTAAGTGAAATAAGTCAGAAACAGAAGGATGAATATGGGATGATCTTATTCACAGGCAGAAGTTGAAAAACAAGACCAGAAGAAAAAAAACACTAAGCAGAATCTGGACTGGAGTTGGTGTATTGCACCTAAGTAAAAGACTCTGGGGTGGGTCGGGGGAAGAGTACAGGTCCTGGAAGAGGATGACAGAGGACCTAGTGGGGGTTGTATTATTATGTGGAAAACAGAGAAATGTTATGCATATACAAACTATTGTATTTACTGTCAAATGTAAAACATTAATTCCCCAATAAAGGTAAAGATACATAAAAATAAATTTAAATCTAGCTATCCTATTAATCAGTCTAGATGAAAATTATCTAAATAAACACTTGCTGAAAGGCAAAGATCAACAGGTAGGGCAAAAAAGCGTAACACAACTAAATGCTGCCTATAAAAATATTTTCAATATGTGTAAAAAATTTAGGTAAAAAATAAAATCAACCTGAATAATCCCAAATTAGTTAACTAATTTTAATCTACTACTATGTCCCCCAAACTCTTCTGTTTCACTAGTGAATTTCAGAAATTATTTAGGAAAGTTACAATGTCCATAAACATACATGTTCATACAGATTATTTGAGAGGAGAGAGAACTTTCCAGTTCAGTTATGAAGTCAAAATTATGTTGACACCACAACCAGGCCAAAAAAAAAAATAAAATAAACCGAAACAAATGACAAATGAGTATCCCTCAATAACTTGAATTATTATTATTATTATAATATAATCTTTCTAAACTAAATTGCAGCAAGTAAAATAAAATGACATATGAAGAGATTTAAACCCATGACCAACTCGAAATTATACTAGAAGTGCAAACCTGCTTTAATACCTGAACATTAGTTAACTGATAATGAGCGAATATAAAATTATAATCATATCAGTAGACCTAGAAAAAGCATTTGATGAGATGCTAAAACTTTTAATTCACTCCTAGTTAAAAACTCTCAGTGAACTAAAAACAATATGAAAGACCAAAGGATCAAATCTATTAAAGATATGTAAGTTCAGCATTCCTGAGAGAAATTTAAGAAGTTCTAAACAAATAAATAAGAACTATGTTATTCAGATAGAAAGTTCAATATTGTTAAGATGTCAGCTTTTTCTAAATTGATATATCGGTTCAATGTTGTACCAATCAAGGTCTCATCAGCTTTATTCATAGACTCTAATGTTCATACGGAAAGATATCAAATGACCATATAATTTTCAAAAAGAAAAATCAAGTTAGTATTAACAGATTCTAAGCCTTATAAAGGCTTATAAAGGTATAGTAATTAAGGTGGCATGGTATAGTGTTTATAAAGTGAGAAAAGAAAATATCTTCCTTTTCAGGTAATGGAAAGGTGCTTAGAGAAGATGCAAAAAGCACTAATGGAAAGGGTGGATACATTTCATCCCACGAAGAAAAAAAAAAGCCTTAGCTATGATCTGTTGCAACAGAGTCAAGGGCTCTAAAAGGAAGGAGTCAAGAGAGTATTGAGAGGGAGTTGGAGAATCAGTGCACTGCTGTGGAGGAAGATGTCAGTTGTTGGTGGGCGTAATGTGCAGATACTCATCATGGGACATGAGATGTAATGACAATTGTCTCGTGAATTACTATTGTCTTGAATTACAATTACAGTTGTCTTGTGAATCCCCCCCCCTCACACACACCCAAAGTGACTTAAAAATTAAATAAGCCTTTTTAAAATTTAATTTCTTTGTTGGGGGATTAATGGTTTATGGTTGTCAGTAAAATACAATAGTTTGTACAAGCATAACATTTCTCAGTTCAACCCCCATTAGGTTCTCCTCTGCCATAATGTTCCAGGACATGAGCCCTCCCCTCCCCAACCCCAGAGTCTTTTACTTTGGTGCAGTACAACAACTCCAGTCCAAGTTCTGCTTAGTGTTTTCCCTTCTGATCTTATTTTTCAACTTCTGTCTATGAGTGAGATCACCCCATATTCATCCTTTTGAAGAAAGCCTTTTAATGCTACCATATTATTAAAATGTACAGATTAAAGGGCTGGGCAGTTGCACACCTGGTAAAGCATTCACGTTACTATGTGCAGGGACCCAGGTTCAAGCCTGCAAGAGGAAGCTTCATGAGCAGTGAAACTGTGCTTTAGGTGTCTCTCTTCTTTCTTCCTTTCTACCTCCTCTCTCTTCCCCCCCGCCCATGCTTACTGTCTCTATCAAAAAAAGAAAGAAAAAAGAAAGGAAAGAAAACAAATAAGGGGGGGGGTGATTGTCAGTAGTGGTATTCATCAAGCAGGAAATAAGCTCCAGAAAATTCATTGGTGACAAAAGAAGGAGGAAGAGGAGAAGGAAAAGAAGGAGAAGGAGGAGAAGACAAAGAAGAAGAGGAAAAAGCAGAAGAATAAGTAGGAGAAGAAGGAGAAGAAGAAGGAGAAGGCGAAGAAGGAGGAGGCAGAGAATAATAATAATAGTGAAGAAGAAGAAGAGGAAGAAGTAGAGGAAAAAGAGAGAAGAGAAAGCATACAATTCAAGGTTCTCAGAGAGTTATAGGATATTTGTAACACATATATCACTAATAAATATGTCCTAGTATGTATAAAGGATTCCTACAAAACATTAGGAAAGCATGCCAAAGTGATAGCCCCTAGAGATTATAGAAATAGCAAGCAATTTGGAATTATTTATTCCACAAGAATTTGCGTATTTTATATGCTTGGCACCATCTCAGATTCTCTGGAGATTCCGAGATACTTCAGGCATGGTGCCTGTGCAAGATAAGCCAGGATGTCTTATCAAAGGTTACAATTTCAGTGCAAAGCTGCAAGTCCATCATCCAAATCTACAGGTTTATCATGTCCATGTGGGACCTCCTGTGTTGTATAGAATGCAATACTGAGTCCCACAAGTACCCAAAGAGATTTCTAAACTTTAAAAATTGCACTATTTCCCCCCTGAGAAAGTAAGATTAACTTGTTTATAAGAATCCAGAGGGGTAAAGAATAGAAAAGTTATCAGGGGAGGGAATGAGATATGGAATTCTGATGGTGGTGGGAATTGTGTGAAGTTGTACCCCTCTTATCCTATGGTTTTTTCAGTGTTTCCTTTTTATAAATAAAAAAATAAAATAAAAAAGAATTGCTCTTATACTGACAAAAACTTGTTAGACTCAGACACATAATGCCTAGAGTTGCCACACTGATGGCAACACATACCAGTGACATGCAATAACCCATCTCTGATGTCATATCAATAATTCAACACCTACAACACCACTTGCTTCCCAAGTGTGTATTTTCCTATCACCCCTTGATGATAGTACTGTTGACACTATACATTCCATCTAAATTTTCTTTTTTTCCATCTAAATTTTTCATTTGAAATATTGGTTGAATACCTATAGAGAGCCATCATCACTATTTTTAAAATCTATTTTTTATTAGGGAGATATTACTAATGGTTAATAGTAAATACAGTTCTAGTATATGTTTAAAATTTCTCATTTTTTTCAAAACATTTTTGCCCCTAGCCTAGGTCTTCCTCCACCATCATGTCATCACCTTTATTGGTGGAGAAATTCAAAGGTAAAAAATAAGAAGCAAATACCCATGAAATGAGTGATGTACTGTGTACCCCTCTCTGCGTCTCTTGACCTTGAAATCAAGCCTTCTCTGAAGACAGGATAAGGGGACCTTCTCACCTCTCAGACTTTTTCTGCTAGCTTGCTCTCATGATCTCAGTTTAGCTTCAGGTTTTAAAATACAAATGTCTTGATAATAGAAAGAGCTCCTTTATCTGTGGGTCATTTATGAATCAGCATGGATATGTTACAACAAGGAAGCAGAAGGTTTGTGGTGACTGGTCTGAGTCTTAAAGACCTCAGTCAGTTAGAAGGAGATAGGACTGGGGGAAAGCTACAGATGAAGGATGCCCTATTGATAAAATTAATCCATATTACAATTTTTTTTTGGCAGAGAGACAAAAAAAGGGGGGGAGGGAAAGAAGGAAGGAAGGGAAGAATTCTTAACTGATGAAGATAAATTTAGATTTTAAGTGATTTTATTAAAGAATTGCAGGATTCAAGGGCAGGAAGAACTCAGTATTTAAAAACAGATTTCATCTTGCATTGGGACAACTGGTCCAAAGACTGAGCCTGAGTGTAGAGATTGTATATATTTGAGGGAAAGTGGTATTGCAAACAATGTCTAAGAAATTCTAATACACAGTAACAGTTTGATAGCATTTGAAATAACACAGTATTTCCATATTGAGCCAGACAAGAAAAATATGTATTTATTTATGGGGGGAGGTGGCTAATGGTTTATAGTGCAGCAATAGATACATGAGTACAATTTACAAATCCTTCAATAAGACCTCAAGATTCCCTCCACTCTCTCCCTCTCTCCATTTCCTTTCCCAGAGTCCTTTGCTTTGGTGTAATACACCACCAATTTAAGTTTTACTTTGCGATCTCCATTTCTGTCCTTTTTCTTAAGTTCCAACTACAAGTGAGGTCATTCAGTATTTGTCCAATGCTTTTTGAGTTATTTCATTTAACATGATGAGGCAAAGGAGATGGCTTCATTAAATAATGAATAATTAAATAACATTAAATAATTAAATAACAACGAGTAGCATTCCACTGTGTATACACATGCAGAAATTGTCTTAGCCATTCATCTGACATTGGACATTAGGATGCTCCCAAATTTTGGCTATTATAAGTAAACGCTGCTATGAACATGGTATGCACAAATCTCTTCTAATATGTGTTTTTATTGATTTTCTTTGGGTAAATCCCAAGGAGAGAAATTGCTGGGTCATAGAGTAGGTCCATTTCTAGTTCTCTAGAGAAATCTCCAGACTGGACCAATTCACATTCCCATCAGCGATGCAAAATTGTCCATTTCCTCCCTCTTCTTCTCCAACATTTGTTGTTTCTGTTCTTTCTGATGTATGACTTTATTATTCTCTTTATTTGAATTTCTCAGAAAAGTAGAAAAATCTTGTTTTTAAAATTTACTTTAGCTTATTCTTCTGGAATCTGTGGGTCAAGCAGTATGACCTTGGAGTTATGTGTTATGGCTGGGGGGGGGGAGTTAGGCGTCATGAATCTACTGTTCTCTGTGTGCACTTAAGTCATTTCTTAATGGTTGATGAAGATAATGCCTCAGATCACAGCATCCTGTTCTTTCACAGAATCATAAATTCTGAAGGATGACCTTCTTCAAGAATCATACCAACTAGATTCTGACTTTTGGAATATATATATATTCTCCAAGAAAGATGATAGTTCCAGGCTGACTTCTTATATAACTTCATAGGCTCTTTTTTTTTTTTTCCCTAAGTATATGTTGAGGCTTCTTCATCTTCTTTTTCTTCTCTTTCTCACACTTTCTCCTTTTCCTCCTCCTTTTTGTATTATCTTTATTTATTGGATAGAGACACCTAGAAATCAAGAAGGAAGATGGTAATATAGAGGGAGGGAGAGAGAGAAAGAAGAGAGGGAGAGAGAGAGAGAGGAAGAGAGAGAGAGAGAGAGCTGCAAAACTACTTCACCCCTTGCAAAACTTTGCCCCTGCAGGTGTGGACAGGGGGCTCAAACCTGGATCTTTGTGCTTTGTAAGGTGCGCCACCACCGGGCCCCTAACTCATAGGATCCTTATTAGAAGGAAGAGTGTAGTAAATGAGAAAAGGAAGAAAGGAGAGAGAGAGAGAGAGAGAGAGAGAGAGAGAGAGAGAGAGAAGAGAAGAGAAGAGAAGAGAAGAGAAGAGAAGAGAAGAGGAGAGAAGAGAAGAGAAGGAAGGAAGGAAGGAAGAAGAATGGAGA